>NW_006921736.1:1320756-1338917 GCF_000298275.1 Orycteropus afer afer
AACCCCTCCTTGGGTTTCTGAGGCAGTATCACTACGGAAGTAGGATTGCCCAACCTTCCTTCCGAGGAGTGGCTGGTGGGTTTGAACCGCCAGCCTTCTGCACATGTATTATATGTGCCGCAGCAGACAGGACCCATCCTCAGAGGCAGGAAAGGGAGGGAACGCCCGGGACCACAAAAAGAGGCAGGATCCAGGTAAGGGGTGGCAGACAGGACCCACCCCCAGAGGCAGGAAAGGGAGGGAATGCCCGGGACCACAAAGCAGGAGGGTCCAGGTAGGAATTAATTAAGGGGAGGGCAGAGAGCTTTCCAACAACTGAGGGAGAAAAACTTGTCTGTCAGTTTGTCATACTGTGGTGGCTTGCACACTGCTGTTAGACTTGAGGCTGTGCCACTGGTGTTTCAAAAGCCAGCAGGGTTACTCTTGGTGCACAGGTTTCAATGCAAGCTACAGATTGAGACAGACAAGGAAGAAGGAAGAAGCCATCCATTTCTCAAAAATTCCAGGGAAGTTCCGATAAGATGGCAGAATAGGAAGAAAGACTGCACAGACCTTCTTCAACAAAGAAAGGGGGAACCAATTAACACAGATAAAGAAGATAATCCTGGTCCCCTGAGCTTTAAGGGAAGATACAGAAGTAAACTAAGGAGCTCTAGTAGTGTAGTGCCTAAGGCACTTGACTGCTAACCAGAAGGCTGGCGGTTCACACCCACCAGCCACTCCTTGGAAGGAAGATGGGGCAATCTACTTCCATAGTGATACTGCCTAGGAAACCCAAGGAGGGGTTGCTATGAGTCAGGTCTGACTTGATGGCACACAACAACAACAACAAACTCCAACCAGCAGAAGAATTTGCATGAAAACACCAAAAAAGGAGACATACGAGCTGCAGTCTGACAACGATCTTGATGGAAAAAGCTTGTATATTGCCAAGGGGGAGTAGGAGCTAATAATTAACTTAAAAATCAGCCCTGCTACCCAGAGGCTACATGGAGGACTGCTCCGGGGGCTGGTGAATTAAAAGGGAAGCAGCAAACAGGAAGGTGGCCTGAGCTGTGGACTTTTGCCTGTCTGGAGGACATAATCATTTTGAATGTTTACAAGTGGTTTGACCATTTTGGATATTTAAAGCGACACATTGTCCCAGACTCCAGGGATTTAAGAACAGGCTCCACTGGCCAGAAACCTCAAGGACATTCTGGACAAGGACAACTGGAAAGGTAAAACATTCCCCTTGTTACTCTTCAACAAAGAAAGGGGGAACCAATTAACTCAGATAAATAAGATAATCCTGGTCCCCTGAGCTTTAAGGGAAGATATAGAAGTAGACTAAGGAGCTATGGTAGTGTAGTGCCTAAGGCACTTGACTGCTAACCAGAAGGCTGGTGGTTCAAACCCACCAGCCACTCCTCGGAAAGATGCAAATCAAAACAACAATGAGATACCATCTTACCCCAGCACTAGTAGCAAAGTTCAACAAGATAGAAAATAAATGCTGGTGAGGATGTGGAGAGATTGGGACTCTCATACACTGCTGGTGGGACTGTAAAATGGTACAACCACTGTGGAAAGCAGTATGGCGATTCCTTCAAAAGTTGGAATTAGTAATACCATCTGACCCAGAAATTCCATTAGTAGGTATATATCCTAAATAAATGAGAGCCATGACAAGAACAGACATATGTACACCCATGTTCATCGCAGCACTATATACAACAGTAAAAAGATGGAAACAATGTAGGTGTCCATCAACTGAGGAATGGATAACCAAACTACAGTACATACACACAATGGAATATTATTCAACCCAGAAGAATAATGTAAAATCTGCAATGTATGAATATTATGCAACCCTAAAGAATAATGTAAAATCTGCAAAACACCACATAACATGGATGAACTTGGAGGACATTATGCTGAGTAAAGTAAGTCAATCACAGAAGGACAAATATTATATTAGTCCATTATTGTAAAAGTCAAGGAAAGGTTTATATATAGAAGGTAATTTTCTTTGTTGCTTACCAGGGGTGGGAGGGGAGAGGAGGGAACACTGTTAGATAGGTAGAGATAAGTACTGATTTGGTTGAAGAGAAGGGCAATGTACCAAATGTGAATGATCAACATGGTGGCATTGAGGAAGAGGAAGACATAGAGAGGTACATGGGAGGTACAGACAACAAAGATGAACCCTTATGCACATACAGTACTGCATTGTCAGTGAAGGCAAACATGGGTATACAAGTGGATAGATGAGTGGACAGGCTGAAATATTAGGTATGTCGAGGCAGTGAGGAGTGTATCTAAGTCTATATATGGTTGGCGGACAACGGTCCTTCAAGTGTATGTTCTGTAACAATTCCCAGGTGTATAGTAGAGCTGACAAGGGACAAGTTTGTAGTCACTTGTCCAGAGGGAAGCTGTGGTCTCTGGAGCATAGTCACAGAGGACATCAAGCTCAATTGGCATAAAATACTACACAAAACATTGTTCCACCTCCAACTCTGGCAAGCAGCAATTAGGATCTTGAAAGCTTGTAAGCAGCCATCTAGATGCAACGATGGGTCTCTACTCGTCCAGTACAACGAAGAATGAAGAAAACTAAAGATTCATGGAAACAATTAGTTCTAGCAACTGGTACGCCTTGCGGTCCACAGCCTATATGCCTATGAGACCAGAAGAACTAGATGGTGCCCAGCTACCACTGTCAACCACTTGGAGGGGGATGGATGTAGGAGATCCTGGATAGAGAGGGAGAACAATATGGAGCAAAACTCAAAATCATTTTGGAAAAAAAAAAAAAGGAAAGGGAACAGTTTTACTGGTCTGATAGACCCTGGTGGAACCACTGAGACTATGGGCCCTAGCTGTCCTTTAGATCTGGAATTGAACCCACACCTATGGCTTCCAGCCAAACAAAAGACAGCTTATGAGTTGAACATTTACCTGAGGTACATACACTCCTTGGAGAGAACAATCATGGGAGAAAGAAGGGCTGTGTATGCACAGGGAGACAGCTCAGGGGGCAGGAGTGCAAGGAGGAATGGACACAGGGAAGAAGTAACTATTGGGAGGAAGTTGGAGGGGAGCTATTGCATTGGGGTAAATTGTAGTCAATGTCATGAGACAAAGTGTATGTGAAATGCAGTATGAAAAGTGAATTTGCTCTGTAAACTTTCACCCAAATGACAATTTAATAAAAGAAAAAAAAAAGAAAAAAAGAATTGTCCAGGGAAGACCTTATGAACAGCAGAGAAATACTGTGTGATACACTACTGGGCAACTTTGATTTCTCTGGAAACACTGTCTTATACAGTGCAGGAAGATGAGCCCTTTGGGTCGGAAAGCACTTAAAATACGACTGGGAAAGAGCTGCATCATCAGAGTAGAAGCAACCTTAATGACACAGATAAAATAAAGCTTTCATGATCTCCATTTGCTGATGTGGCATGACTCAAATTGAGGAGAAACACCTGCAAATATCCATTAATGACTGGAACATGGAATGTATGAAGTATGAATCTAGGAAAATTGGAAGTTCTCAAAAATGAAAGGGAATGTATCGAGATTGGTATCCTAGGCATTAGTGAGTAGAAATGGACCAGTTTTGGCCATTTTGAATCAGACAACCATATAATCTACTATGCCAGGAATGACAATTTGAAGAGGAATGGCCTGACATTCATCATTCCAAAGGATGTTTCAAGATCTATCCTGAAGTACAATGAGTCAGTGATAGGAAAATATTGATAAGCCTATAAGGAAGACCAGTTAATATAAATATTATTCCAATTTATGCACCAACCACCAAAGCTAAAGGTGAAGAATTTGAAGATTTTTGTCAACTTCTGCAGTTTGAAATTTACTGAACAAGCAATCAAGATGTGTTGATCATCACTGGTGATTGGAATGCAAAAGTTGGAAATGAAGAAGAATCACCAGTAGTTGGAAAATTTGGCCTTGGTGACAGAAATAATGCTGGAGATCACATGATAGAATTTTGCAAGACCAATGACTTATTAATTGCAAATACCTGTTTTCAACAACACAAACGGTGCTGATACGTGGACTTCACCAGATGGAGTACACAAGAATCAGACCGACTACATTTATGGCAAGAGACATTGAGAAAGCTCAGTATCTTCAGCCCAAACAAGGCCAGGAGCTGATTATGGAACAGACCATCCACTGCTCGTATACAACTTTAGGTTGCAGACAATTAAACCAAGTCCATGAGAGCCAAAATATGGTCTTGAATATATCCCTCCTGAATCTAGAAACCATCTAAAGAATAAATTTGATGTGTTGAACACCAATGACCAAAAACCAGAAGAACTGTGGGATGACATCAAGAACATCATCCATGAGGAAAGCAAGACGTCACTAAAAAGATGAGAAAAGAAGAAAAGATCAAAATGGATGTCAGAAGAGATTCTGAAAGTTGCCCTTAAGCAAAGAGTACCTAAAGCAAATGGAAGAAATGACAAAATAAAAAAGCTGAACAGAAGATTTCAAGGAGCAGCTTGAGCAGACAAAGTCAATTACTATAATGAAATGTGCAAAGACCAGGAGTTAGAACACCAAAAGTGAAGAACACACTCAGTATTACTCAAGTGGAAAGAACTGATGAAAACATTTAAGTCTCGAGTTGCAATATTGAAAGATTCTATGGGCAAAATATTGAATGATGCAGGAAACATCAAAAGAAGATGGAGGAATACACAGAGTCACTGTACCAAAAAGAAGTAGTCGATCTTCATCCATTTCAGGAGGTGGCATATGTTCAAGAACCAATGGTATTGAAGGAAGAAGTCGAAGCTGCACTGAAGGAATTAGCAAAGAACAAGGCTCCAGGAATTGAAGGAATACCCACTGAGATGTTTCAACTCACTTGGTTATGCCAACAAATTTGAAAGAGAGCGACCTGGCCAATTGACTGGAAGAGATCCATATTTGTACCCATTCCAAAGAAAGGTGATCTCACAGAATGTGGAAATTATCAAACAGTATTATTAATATCACACATGGGCAAAATCTTACTGATTATTCAAAAACAGTTGCAGCAGTACATTGACAGAGAACTTCCAGAGGTGCAGGCTGGATTCAGAAGAGGATGTGTAACAAGGGATATCATTGCTGCTGTCAGGTGGATTTTGGCTCAAAGCAAACAATACCAGAAAAATGTTTACTTGTGTTTTATTGACTATGCAAAAGCATTTGATTGTGTGGACTGTAACAGATTGTGGATAACATTGAGAAGAATGGAAATTCCAGAACACTTAATTGTACTCAGGAGGAACCTGTACACAGACCAGGAGGCTGTCATTTGAACAGAACAGGGGGACACTGCATGGTTTAAAATCAAGAAGGCAGTGTGTCAGGGTTGTATCCTTTCCCCACACTTATTCAATCTATATGCTGAGCATATAATCCGAGAAGCTGGACTACATGAAGAACGTGGCATCTGGATTGGAGGAAGACTCATTAACAACCTGTGATACGCTGACAACACAACTTTGCTTGCTGAACGTGAGGATGACTTGAAGCACTTACTGATGAAGACTGAAGAATACAGTCTGCAGTATGGATTACATCTCAATATAAAGAAAACAAAAATCCTCACAAGTGGACCTATAAGCAGCATCATGATAAATGGAGAAAAGATTGAAGTTGTAAAGACTTCATATTGCTTGGTTCTACAATCGACAACAATGGAAGCAGCCATCAGGACATCAGACGACATATAGCACTGGGAAAATTGGCTGCAAAGGACCTCTTTCAAGTGCTAAAGAGCAAAGACGTCTCCTTGAGGACTAGGGTGTGCCTGACACAAGCCATGATATTTTCAATCGCCTCACACGTATGTGAGAGCTGGAAAATGGATAAGGAAGACTGAAGAAGAGTCAATGCTTTCAAGTTGTGGGGTTGGCAAAGAATGCTGAAAGTACCATGGACTTTCAATTGCTACTTGTCGACTGCTAAAAGATCTAACAATCTGTTCTGGAGGAAATGCAGCCAGAATGCTCCTTGGAAGTGAGAATGGCCAGACTTCGTCTCACATACTTTGGTCATGTTGTCAAAAGAACCATTGCCTAGAGAAGGATTTCATGTTTGGTAGGGTAAAGGGTCAATGAAAGAGGGGAAGGCCCTCAACAGGATGGACTGACATAGTAGCAGCAGCGATGGGCTCAAGTATAGCAAGGATCATGGAGCTGGTACAAGATCGGGTGCCTTGTTCTGCTGTGTGTAGGGTCGCTATGAGTCAGAGACAACTCGATAACACCTAACAACAACATTTGTACATGCTACAAACATATCCATAGAGCATACAGAGAGCCAAGGTATGAAAACATCTTAGTCATAACCAAAGGGAAGGCGTCTCTAGGGACATCAAGATAAACTGACATGACACAGGACGCAAAACAATGTTCTACATCCTACTTTGGTAAGAAGTGACTGGGGTCTTAAAAGCTTGTGAGAGCCATCTAAGGTACATCTAAGGTCTCTTCCCTTCTGGAGCAAAGAAAAGTGAAGAAAATCAAAGACACAAGCAAACAAGCCAAAGGACTAATGGAGCACATGAACCCCAGCCTTCAGGACCATGAGACCAGAACTAGCTACCAGTGCTAACCGCTCTCAAAAGGATCATAATAGGAGCTCCTGAATAGAGTGGGAGAAAAATGCAGAGCCAAATTGAAAATTATAAAAACACCAGGATTACTGGTCTGATGTGTACTACTGGAACCCAGAGACTATGGCCCTTAGACACCCTTCAAGTTGAGAACTGAACTCAACCCCAATGGCTCAATTTTCAGCCAAAAAATACCAGGAAAGTATGCACTCATTAGAACAATAAATCATTTAAGATCAAAAGGGCAGCATTTGCCCAGGGATATATCTAAGAAGGGAGATAGGAAAGAAGGACTAAGGGAAATGATAAACACAGGGAAGAAGCAGGAAGAGTGTTGTTACATTGCAGTATTGCAATAAATGTCACAAAACAAGACGTGCATGAATTGTTGAATGGAAAACCAATTTGTTCTGTAAACTTTTACCCAAATCACAATTACAAAAAGAAATTACAAGTCATCTTTTAAGAGTTTTAACAGATATCAAGTTTCCAAGTATTGTACAATAAATGCAAGCAAAATTGTCTTAATCAGAAATAAAATGAGAAAAGATAAAATATTACCTCTATAAATCAGTATCTAAAATATCTGATAGCTACTGATTTCCCCCCAAGATTATGTTTTATACTAATCATTTTATCTCAGCAATGTAGTATCCTCAAAATATTACTTAATCATCAATAACATTTTACAAGACCCCCTCTTCTCAGATTTCTAACAGAACTGAAGTTTCAGTATAAAGTCAATTGCTACTTGTCAAGCTAGAAGACATCCTACTTTGAGGTACTTAGTAAAAATTAAACACACTAGCAATAGAAAAAGCCAGAACTGTAGGACACAGAGGCAAAAAATATTCAGAAAGAAAAAAAAATTCAAAGGTTTACCTGAAACAATTAGATTTCATACCAAATAAATATTTTAGAAAAGATTATGTTTAAACTCGCTATTCCCCTCAAATAGTTTATCTTATTAAGAGTTATTTTTTCCTTTATTTCATACTATGAGATAAATGAAAACATGAGTGGTCACTACATAAGTTCAGGAAACTAATACAAAGCTAAGATTAGAACAACAAAACAAAAATTAACAAAAAGAGATTATATGTCCTGTATGAAACAGACCTCACATTAGAATCAAAACATTCTCCATCTATGCCAGTGTTTATTGTCAAAACTGACAGTAACAAACATCCTACTAAAGTAGAAATATCATTTGACCCAGCCATTCCATTACTAAGTATATATCCTAAAGAAGTGAGAGCCAGGACAAGAACAGACATATGCACACCCATGTTCATTGCAGCACTATTTACATCAGCCAAAAGGTGGAAACAACCTAGGTGTCCAACAACTGAAGAATAGATAACCAAACTATGGTAAATACATATAATGGAATACTTTGCAACCCTAAAGAATAACACAGAATTTGCAAAACACTGCATAACATGGATGAACTTGAAGATCATTATGCTAAGTGAAATAAGTCAATCACAGAAGGACAAATATTGTATTAGTCCATTATTGTAAAAGTCAAGGAAATGTTTATATATGGAAGGAAATTTTCTTTGTTGGTTACCAGGGGTGGGAGGGGAGGGGAAGGAACACTGTTAGATAAATAGAGACAAGTATTGATTTGAGTGAAGAGAAGGGCAATGTACCACATGTGAGTAATCAATACGGTAACACTGAGGAAGAGGAAGACATATCCCATACATGGGAGATACAGACAACAAAGATGAACACTTTTGTACATATAGTACTGCATTGTCAGTGAAGGCAAACATGGGTATACAGGTGGATAGATGGGTGGATAGGCTGAACTATCAGGTATGTCTATGCAGAGGGGAGTGTGCCCGAGACCATTTATAGGTTTGGCAGACATTGGTTCTACAAGTCTATCTGTATGTTCTGTAAGAATTCCCAGGTGTACAGTAGAGCTAACAAGGGACAAGGTTTAGTCACCTCTTGGCCACAGCCAGCTACCCAGAGAGAATGAATAGTTGAACCTGTGGGCTCGGGTCCATAGTCGCAGGGGACATCAAGCTCAAATGGCATAACATACTACACATTGTTCCACCTCCTACTTTGGTGAGTAGAAACTGGGATCTTAAAAGCTTGCAAGCAGCCATCTAGACGCAAGGATGGGTCTTTTCTCATCCAGACCAAAGAAGAATGAAGAAAACAAAAGATTCTCAGAAGCAATTAGTCCAAGCAACCAGTAAATCATGCGATCCTCAGCCTATCTGAGTATGAGACCAGAAGAACTAGATGGTGGCCGGCTACCAACTGTCAACCACTCAGAGGTGGATCTATGTAGGAAATCCTGGATAGAGTGGGAAAACAATGTGAAAAAACTCAAAAGCATTTGGGAAAAAAAAAAAAAGGAACCTGGTTTGCTGGTCTGATAGAGCCTAATGGAACCAATGAGACTATGGCCCGCTAGCTGCCCTTCAGGTCTGGAATTGAACCCATATCTGTGGCTTCCAGCCAAACAAAAGACAGGCATATGAGGTGAACATTTACACTAAGTAGATACACACCTTGGAGAACACAATCATGGGAGAATAGAAGGGCTGTGTACATACAACAACATAGTTCAGGGAATGAGTGCATGGAGGAATGGAACATACCAATACACTTATAGAAACACTGTCTGCCAACCCTACACACAGGAGGTGCATGGGAAGGAAGTGGAAGGGGAACTGTTGCATTGTGGTAAATTGTCGTCAATGTCATGAGACAAAGTGTATGTGAACTGTTGTATGGAAAGTGAATTTGCTCTGTAAATTTTCACCAAAATCACAATTTAAAAAAAAAAAAAGCATCCTACTATAGAAACTATAGGAGTCCCCAGATGGTGCAAACAGGAAAGCGCTTGCTTGACCACTAACAGAAATGGTGGTGTGAACCCACCAGAGGCCCCTCAGAAGAAAGGCCTGGCAATCTGCTTCTGAAAAGTCATGGCCTTGGAAACCCTATGGACCACAGTTCTACTCTGCACAGAAAGGTTCACCAAGAATTACAATCAACTTGAGGGAAAGTGGTTTGGTTTGGTTTGGTTTTTTGTTAGAAAAGAAGCGGCAACTAGAGGTATCCACAAAGTTCCCCAGCCTTGAAAATTAAGAACAGGAATTAAACCATCAACTCTTCTCTCTTACAATTTATTCCAAATCTCACTGATTAAAGAGCTCCTCAAGTAAAAGGGTGAGGTAATTAGTTTTTTGGGGGGCAGGGGGGATGGCTGGAAGCAATATCCTATTATTCTCCCAATTAAATTTTTATCAGTTATTCATGGGCACTTTTTCATTAAATGAGAAATAAGATTATTCAGTCTTATTTTCAAGTTTGATGATGTTATCTAGATATCTAAACTTTGTTCTGGATAATTTAAATTCACTAGTCAACAGAAACGAGGCCTGGTGGCACAATGGTTAAGCACTCGGCTGTGATCCAAACACTGGCAGTTCAAAGATGTGGCAGTCTGCTCCCGTAAAGACTACAGCTGTGAAAACCCTAGGGGGCTGTTACCTGTGTCCTACAGGGATGCTATTAGTCAGATTCAACTCATCAGCATTGGATTTGGTTTTTTGGTTAATTATTCATCAAACACAGAAAATTCCCTGCCTTCAATTAACTGTAAGCCTCTGTTAGTCAGCCCTTCTACCATGCAGTCAGTGGAACAAGCATTCACGTGCCAGCCATGTGTGATATGCTGGCGATACCAAGAGGAAAGAAGCATATGAAAACACAGAAGAAGTACCATTTGGGCTGAATCTTCAAGACATTAAGGAGAGATTTCAGGAAAAGCCATTTCCAACAGAGTCTCCTCTGCTGTGTAAAAGCACGAGGACATCCAGTATTTGAACAAGAGTCAGTTCAGTATGGCCAGAACACAGGGGTGTGTGTGTGTGTATTTGCATATGGATCTGACTCATTGAGACCCCTCCTTGGGTTTCCAAGGCAGTATCACTATGGAAGTAGGTTGCCCAACCTTCCTTCTGAGGAGTGGCTGGTGGGTTTGAACCACCAGCCTTCTGGTTAGCAGTCAAATGCCTTAGGCACTACACTACCAGAGCTCCTAGAGTACATACATGTTGTTGTTACGTGCCGTGGAGTTGGACCTGACTCACAGTGACCCCTCCTTGGGTTTCCAAGGCAGTATCACTACGAAAGTAGATTGCCCAACCTTCCTTCTGAGGAGTGGCTGGTGGGTTTGAACCATGAGCCTTCTGGTTAGCAGTCAAGTGCCTTAGGCACTACACTACCAGAGCTCTTAATAGGAAGAGAAAATATTGAGGCCAAGAGTGGTTAGAAAAGGAATGTGAAAGCTGTCCATATACAATGTGGTCCCGAGATTACTCTCTAAGATCCCTCTCTGGACAAATGAGAGAGAATATCATCAGAATGGATTTTTACTTTCCAAACTGATAAATTTCATGTGGTATTGATCCTGAATTACAAAGCATGATTTTTTTTTTTTTTTTTTTTTAAATTTAACTTGACACTGAAGAAACTGCCAACATCAATTGCCATTGAGTAGATTCTGACTCGGGGTGACCCAATGTGTGTCAGAGGAGAAGTATGCTCCATAGGATTTTCAGACATTTGATCTTTCTGAAGTAGATCACCAGGTCTTTCTTACAAGGTGCCTCTGAATAGACTCCAACCTCCAATCTTTTGGTTAGCAATCATGTGTGTTAACCATATGCACCATGACTAAACCAAATCCACTAAACCAAATCCAACTGAGTCGATTACAACTCGTAGCAACCCTACAGGACAGAGGGGAATGGCCACATATGGTCTCTAAGGCTGTAAATCTTTATGGAAACAAACTTCCTCTCTCCCGCCTCCTCCAGTGGCTGGTGAGTTCAAACTGAGGGCGTTTTGTTGAGAAGTGGAATGCTTTAACTCCTGCACTACCACCAGAGTTCCACAGGGACTGAATATTTAAGCATATCAAATAAGCCAATCTTACAGCATATCCCTATGTAAAATGATATATTAAGAAAATCTCTATGTTCTCAAAGAATTTATTAAACAAAAAAATATATAGTATTGTTACTATCACTTCAGAAAACCAAAGATTTAATGCGTTTGAATTATGGTCTTGGCAAAGAATATCAAATACATCACAGACTTCCAGAATAAACAAACCTGTCTTAGATGAAGTACAACCAGAATGCTCCTCAGAAGCAAGGATGGAGAGAGAGACTTTGCCCTTTCTACTTTGGTTATGCTGTCAGGAGAGATCAGTCCCTGGATAAGGATATGCTTAGTAAAGCAGATGGTCAGCAAAAAAGAGGAAGACCCTCAACAAGATGAACTCACACAGTGGTTGCAACAGGCTAAGGCATTGCAATGATCATGAGGATCGTGCAGGACCAAGCAGCATTTCATTCTGCTATGAGCTGGAAACAACTCAAAAGCACCTAACAACAACAATTATTATTAAACAAGCACTAACAATACTGTAAGGAATTCTGGTGGTATAGTGGGTAAGGCATTTGGCTGCTAACCAGGAACTAAGCAGTTCAAACCCACCAGCTGATCCACAGAAGGAAGATGAGAAAATCTACTTCTGAAAAGATATACAACACTGGAAACCCAATGGGGGTCGTTAAGATTCAGAATCAACTGGATGGCCGTGGGTTTGGTTTGGTTTGAATAATACCATCACCATCACGACCATTTATGAAGCACTGACTCTATGCTCAGTGGTGTCTTTAGCTTTTAAGTCTTCACAACCTTGTGTTTCTACATTTGCCTATATTTGTCCTTCAATCTGATAGCAGAAAGTAGAGTATGCCTCTGAAATGGTTACTGCCTGTTCAAAGGAGCCCTAGTGGCAAAGTGGGTAAATGCTTGGCTACAAACCAAAAGGTCAGGGGTTTGAACCCACCAGGTGCTCCATAGGAGCAGTCTGCTTCCATAAAGATTATAGCCTTGGAAACCCTGTGGGACAGTTCTATTCTGCCCTAGGGGGTCACTGAATCAGAATGGGTTAGAGTTATCTCTCAAGAACCAAAGACAAAGGACAAATTACTTGAGGTAAAGTAATTCTTTATGCCACAGAGATGTACAGAAAGGCAACTGTGGGGAAGGAATCTGTTATTACCACCCATATGGACCTATATCAGAATTTTTTTGTAGAAAAACATGCTGTAAATATGACTGAGATTATTAGTGAAGGATACATTCTCCAGGATCCTCTGATCTCTTGCACTTAAAATTACATGAAGTTTTTAAACAAAGAAACTGATTTCACCCAAATACCAAGTTTTAACGGTAATATCCACTTAAATACAGTTGCCCAAAAGGGCTAAGTCAGGGTTTATTAACCTAAGGTCCACAGAAATATTGAGCTAAATGGTCAAAGTCTTCTTTCAAATTACCTAATGGGTCCTTGACTCAGAAAGGCTTAAGAATCTAGCAAAGCAATGAAAAGACACTAAGCCATTGAGCTTAAAAAAAAAAAAAAAAAAGCAAACTCACTGCCATCGAGTCGGATCCAACTCACAGTGACCCCACCTTGGGTTTCCGAGGTGGTATCTCTACAGAAATAGATTGCCAGTCTTCCTTTCTAGAAGTGACTGGTGGGTTTGAACCACCACCAGCCTTCTGATTAGCAGTCAAATTACATTAAAAAAAAAAAACTAAAGATCCAAATACACTGATTTATCTCATTTGAGAAGAAAGTGTGGCCAACGCCTTGGAGCAGGAGTCAGAAGATGTGGGTTCAAGTCCAATTCCTAGAGCAGACCAAGGCAGCACAACTGATCCTCCACATTTAACTTCTCTGAAATCAGTTCCTCTATGTTGTAAGAGATGATGTCAAAGACCTTCACAGTTCTAAAATACTAGAATTCCATTAGAAAAATTTAAAAATTTCCACAGCAAAACTCTCTAGCAGAGGAAGGACAACCTTTTCAACAAATGGTGCTAAAGCATTTGGACATCCACAGCCAAAAAAAAAACCATGAACTATTTCTCATGCTATATACAAAAATTAACTCAAAATAAACCAGATTTAAATGTAAAAATAAAGCAATTAGAAAAAGAAAAAAAAGTTAGAAAATAACATTGGAAAAAATCTTCTGGACCTAGGGCTTAGGGAAAAGTTTTCGACATGGCACAAAAACATAATCCATTAAAGAAAAACAAATGGATCAACTGGACTTCATCAAAATGTAAAATGTTTGCTCTGCGACAGACTTTTAAGACTGACACTCTGTTAAGAGTGTGAAAAGAGAAGCTACAGATGGAGAAAAAATATTTGAAAACCACTAATCTGACAAAGGACTAATATCTAGAACAAATATGTAAAGAACTTTCAAAACATTTAAAAAAAACCCAATTAAAAAGTGGGCAAAAGATAGAGAAGTACTGCAAATAAGAGGATATACAGACGGCAAATAAGCACATAAAGACTCAATATTCACCAGCCATTAGGGAAATGCAAATTAAGACTACAATGAGATATAACTATATAACAATTAGAACAGCTACCAGAAAAAGTGGCAGCACCAAATACTAGAAGGAAAGTAGAGATTTTTGTCTGTTCTGTCTCTGATGTATCCCTGAACAGCCTACGAACATTCTAAAGTCCTCAAATATTGCTTGTTGAATGAATGAACTGAAGACAGATGGACTAAAAATGGTACATATGGACATTGCTTATTGTATAGTGTTTCCCAAACTTCAGGTCACCCACATATCAACTTCCTAAATTTTTCCTACAGCTGCTTACCACAAGTATTTTTACTTACATCTTCCTAAGTATACTATGTTTTACTTAAATATCTACTTTAGTCAGATTCTAAGCAACAACGTTGTTGTTGTTACGTGCTCTCCAGTCCTCTCCAACTCACAGTGACCCCTCCTTGAGTTTCCAAGGTGGTATCTTTACAAAAGTAGATTGCCCAGTCTTCCTTCAGAGAAGTGTCTGATGGATTTGAACTGCCAACCTCCTGGTTAGCAATCAAGTGCCTTAGGCACTATGCCACCAGAACTGCTTAAGCAAACAACACTAACAGTTATGAAATTACAGGTTTGAAACACATTATATTTTTTTTCCTAATATACAATGCATAAATATTAACATTTAAAATGATCTCATAGGTATCCCCTAAGATCACCTTTGGTGCCACAAACAGTTTGTGTTTGGCACCAGTTTTGACAGCAACTATTTCTCTTTCACACTCCACAATAGTCTCCACTAGACTTCTCCTGATCCTCCAGTTTGCCATAGCCAGAGTAACTGGGGATAGCAATAAAGGAGGAGCCCTATAAGTAAGGTTAACTTGGGAAAGAATCTCAGATGAGAATAGCAGCCAAGTCACACTGACCCACACACAGCCCCAGCTGACAAGGTACATTCTGACCCTTCCTCTGTTTTACAATTACGAAGCAAAAGACAATTGTCCAGGTGATCTGCCTCCATAAAGACTACAACCAAGAAAACCCTACCGAGCTCTAATTTGTAACACATGGGGTCACCATGAGTCAGAACTGAGTGATGCCAACAAGATTTTCCTGTTATTCTTGTGACTTATGTGGCACCCTTCACAGATCAGTAGGCATTTCTTATCTCTGTTACAATTCTAACACATCTAATCTTGAAGTTGGGAGTTCTGGTGGCATAGTGTCTAAGGCACTTGACTGCTAACCAGAAGGCTAGCAGTTCAAACCCACCAGCCACTCCTCAGAAGGAAGGTTGGGCAATCTACTTCCATAGTGATACTGCCTTGGAAACCCAAGGAGGGGTCGCTATGAGTCAGATCTGACTCTACGGTAGTGCATTTGGTTTGTTTGTTTGTTTTAATCTTGAAGTCACATTTATTATTCATATTCTACAAATGAGGAAATTGAGGTTCACAATTTGTGATGTTAGCCAACATTGTTTGAGCTCTGTATTAGTTTGAGTAAAATAACCGAACAACCACACTCACTGCTACCAACACTACAGGACAGAAAAGAACGGACCCCATAGGGTTTCCAAGGCTGTAAATCTTTAAGGAAGCACTTTTCTCCCATGGAGCAGCTAGTGGGTTCAAACCACTCACCTTCTGGCTAGCAGCAAAATGCTTTAACCACTCCACTACCATAGCTCCTCATCTGCTTGGTCATTGGCGGGGGTGGTGGTGTTGTTAGGTGCCATCAAGTCAGTTCCGACTCTATGTACAACAGAATGAAACACTACCAGCCCTGCGCCTAACAATCCTTGCTATGTTTGAGCCCACTGTTGCAGCCACTATATCAATCCATCTTATTGAGGGTCTTCCCCTTTTTTGCTGACCCTCTACTTTAAACCAAACCAAAATCAAACTTACTGCCATTGAATTGGATTCGACTCATAGCAACCCCTCCTTGGGTTTCCGAGGCAGTATCTCTATGGAAGTAGAGTGCCCAGTCTTCCTTCCAAGGAGTGGCTGGTGGGTTTGAACCAGCAGCCAAGTGCCTTAGGCAACACACCACCACTTTAGCCATCATGATATCCTTCTCCAGGGACTTGTCTCTCCTGATAACATGACCAAAGTACAAGAGAAGAAGTCTGGCCATTCTCCCTTCTGAGAAGCAATTCCTTAAAGGCTAAAAAGCAGTGTAAAGTGCTATTTCAATAACACTGTATTGTATTAGGTATTATAAGTAATCTAGACATGGTTTAAAGTTCACAGGAGGATACATGTAGGTTGCATGCAAATAGTAGGCTATTTTTTGACAAGGGCTTGCACATCCATGGATTTTGCTATTGGTGGGGTAGTATCCTGGAACCAATCCCCATGGATATTGAGAAACAACTGTATGTATATGTGTGTATGAGTGTGTGTACGCGTGCTCTGCTGGCATAGTGCCTAAGACACTTGCTGACCAGAAGGCTGGCGGTTCAAACCCACCAGCCACTCCTCAGAAAGAAGGTTTGTCATTCTACTTTGGTAGTGATACTGCCTCAGAAACCCAAGGAGCTATGAGTCAGATCCAACTCGATGGTAGTGCATTTGTTATATATATATATATATATATATATATATATATGTATATGTATATGTATATGTATATATGTATGTATATACACAAATAGAGAGAGATAATCTCAATAATCAATCAATCAAGCTCATAATCTCAGGAGTATTATTGCTTAATGTGAGGTTTAAACATAGATTTAAATTTGTAAAAAAAAAAAAAAAGTAGTGGAGCTCTGGTGACATAGTTCCTAAAGTATTTGACTGCTAAACAGAAGGCTGGCGGATCAAACCCACCAGCCACTCCTCGGAAGGAAGACTAGGCAATCCACTTCCTCAGTGATACCACCTTGAAAACCCAAGGTGGGGGTCACTATGAGTCGAATCTGACTCAACAGCAGTGAGTTTGGTTTTTGTTTTTGATTTGTTAGATTTAAAATATATATATATTAAGTAAATAATAAAAACCCAAGAGACAAGCATTACCCTAATTCCACCCTAGAAAAGGAAGCTAAAGCATAAACTAAATGCCCAAGATACAAAGCTAGTAACTGGCAGACCCAAGACAGTAGACAGATGTTTAGGACTAAAGTCCAAAGCTTCTCCCATCATACCACACTGACAACAAAACAGGAGTAACTTCAAAAGGATAGCCACAATCGTTGTACAACTGTGAGAATATCCTAAAAACTACTGAACCATAGAGGATAAAAGGATAACTTTTTTGGAATGCCGGCAAGATAGTAGACTAGGCAGAACTACTGCACAGACCCTCTTCAACAAAGAAAAGGGAAACCAATTAACACAGACACAGAAGATAATCCTGGACCCCTGAGCCTTGAAAGGAAGGATATAGAAGTGGGCTAAACCCCAACTAGCAGAAGAATTTGCGTGCAAATACCAAAAAAGGAAATATATGGAACTGCGGTCTGGCAGCAATCCTGACGGCACAGACAGCTTGGAGATTCCCGAGTGGTGATAGGACCTAAGAATTAACCTAAAAATCAGCCCTGCTAGACAGGAACTGCACAGAGGACTGCTCTGGTGGCTGGGGAATAAACAGAGAAGGTGAAGATAAAGGTGGGATGAGCTGTGGACTTTTGCCAGTCTGGAGGGCACCGCCATTTTGAATGTTCACAAAAGGCTTGACTATTTTAGATATTTAAAGAGACAGCACTCTTGCAGATTCCAGGGGATGAAGAAGAGGTTCTGCTTTCTAGCAACCCCAAGGACACTCCTGACCTGGACCTGCACGACTGAAAAGTTGCGACATTCCTCTGGTTACTCTTATACCCCAAACCCACTTGGTGCATGGAGTTGCGGCAATTCCACACTCCCACCAAACTTCTGGGCCCACAGGAACTCCATCACAGTCTGTGTGCTCAGATGGAGCCTGGGTGCCCTGCCCTGTCTGCACCGATTTTCTTTTCTTTTCTTTTTTTTCTCTTTTTTTCTTTTTTCTGCTGATTAGTTTGCTTGTATTTGACTGTTTTAAAACAACTATTATTATTAATACTTTTGTCCATTTTAGTATTAGTCTTAATCTTCCCCTCCCAGGTCCTAGTTTGAAGCAC
>NW_006921736.1:1345261-1363593 GCF_000298275.1 Orycteropus afer afer
TATGCACAGGGAGACAGCTCAGGGGGCAGCAGTGCATGGAGGGATGGACACAGGGAAGAGGTAACTATGGGGAGGAAGTGGGAGGGGAGCTGTTGCACTGTGGTAAACTGTGGTCAATGTCATGAGACAAAGTACATGTGAACTGCTGTCTGGAAAGTGAATTTGCTCTGTAAACCTTCATCCAAATCACAATTATTAAAAAAAAAAAAGTAACTTTTTTTTTATGTTTGGAAAAAAAAAAAAAAGCCCACGGAAGAGGAGAAGTAGAGACAAGAAATACATGCTCCTGTGTGACAATCCAGAAGAATGGATGTGCATAAAGTTCAACACTCCCAGGAAGCAATTCAGGGGAAATGGCACTCCTCATCTATCACAATCATGGCATTTTGAATTGTTAGTAGAAAAGCAAAAGGAACTTCTGGCAGAATATTTACTTTAGCTATTGTGCTCTGCCTAAAGCAGTAAACATAAAGAATGTTAACACAATAGAAGTTGATGTATTTGTTGGCACTGGCTAAAGAAAATTAAAACATTTAAAAGAATGAACAAAATTTTCATTGCAATACTCTGTAAATGAGCCAAAAGTAGCCACCCAATCCGAGAAAAACATACACATAAAACAAAATAATGAGAAATTATTTCACAACAATTACAGTAAAATGAGCATAGAAGCTTGAAATGTACATAAAACACTGTCTTCAGGAAAAGAGTAACCCAACCGTAAGACAAGTCAGACAACTGTAAAGCACCTAGTTAAAAGATGAGCATTCTAGAAAACAACATAAACCATCAGTGTTTTATTTCAAGCTAGGTCGAAGGTCATCATTGAATTTCTTTAAATTTTCTACTGTAGCCATGATATATACTATCAAAGCTATTTTTTTATATCATCAGCTTAAACAGAATGCTGAGATATTTGATTAAGTATTTTCCATTTGCAGGGCAATTTACTAAAGAAGAGTCATTGACTAATATTTAAAATCTATCAGCACACTTCCCTTTGTTAGAAGAATTAGGAATCTGGCTTTTTTTTTTTTTTTTTCCTGACCAGATGTGAAAATAAAGTTAATGGTAGCACCTTCCAGAACTGTTATTTTCAATTCAGTACAGCATTAAGTGAGCTTAAAAATTAACTCCAACAATGCAGATTAAAATGGCAAAAAAGGAAAACAAAAATCACTCTTAAAGCCTTCATTCTTTGGGCCCTGTATTAATGTCCTGGGGCTGCCATAACAAATTAACCACAGACTAGGTGACTTAAAACAAGAGAAATTTATTCTCTCATAGCCTTGGAGGCCAAACATCCAAAAGCAAGGTATCGGGAGGGTTGGTTCTTCCTGGAGGCTGTGAGGGAGAATCTGTTTCCTGTCTCTCTCCTAGCTTCTGGTGGTTGCCAACTATTCTTGGCAGTTCTTAGCTTTTATATGCATCTTTCCAACCTCTACCTGTCTTCACATGATCTTCCCCTTTTCTGTGTCTTATAAGGACACTTAAAAGAGCTCTGGTGGTACACTGGTTAAAGCATTCAGTTGCTAACCAAAAAATCCACAGTTCAAACCCACCAACCGCTCCACAGGAGAAAAAAGATGAGGCAGTCTGCTTCTGTAAAGATGTACAGCCTTGGAAACCCTATGGGGGCAATTTAACTCATTCCTATAGGGTCACTATGAGTCGGAATCAACTTGATAGTAGTGAGTTTGGGTTTTTTGGTTTATAAAGACGCTTACTGGATTTTGGGCACACACTATCCAGGATGATCTCATTTCAAGATACTAAATTTAATTAGATTTGCAAAGACCCTATTTCCAAATTACATCACATTGACAGGCACCAGTAGTTCGGACTAGGACATCTTTAGGGGGGACCAAATCAAACCCACTACAGGCTATATAAAGCACAACAATTTGTCTGGCCAGAATACTGTAAAGCATCTTGAAGTCAACCATATCTACATTTCTTCTCTCAGGACTTAGAAAGAGTATATAGCCCTAGCTAGAACGGTTTTGAGTTTTGCTATAAGAATTATCAACCATACTGCATAGGAGGGAAGGAGAAGGGGGAAGTTTTTGCTGGAGGAGCATTGACTTTGTGCTAATAAGTGGTGAAATATTTTGGAAAAGGGTAGCAATAATGGTGGCACAACGTGAAAAATATCATCAATGTTCCTGAACTGTAAATGTGGAAGTTATGTTGGCAAATGTCTTGTTGTGTATGTTTTCACCATAATAAAAGTTAAAAAATAAAAAGAATTATTAACCACTCAATAACCTAAAAGGAACATACAGACATGTAACATATTAGTGATTACTGCACTGTATAAGCAAGATTTCTAAAGGACAGTCATACACACCCACACACACACATGATAATACAAAAGCTCACTATACATCTAGCTTACATGTCACCCCAGATCTGGTAAGGGCTTGTACCAGATGCCAACAGTGCTTTGTCCACATGCCCCTAGATCCCTCTACCATTTTTACACAAGGGCTCCCTATGTGCTCTCACTCCCAATAGCCCCTGTGGCTCTTTGTTAAGGCTGTCTTTGGGCTGCTGACACCCACTTGCACTTGAGCATGAAGAACTAGAAGTGCCTGGGAACTTATATTGCCACAGTGGGGGTGGGGTATAGAAATACCCCAACTCCTTTGAACCTAATGGAAACAATTCTGAGGTATGATTGACACTGTCTCCAAAGCTGCCCTGTGGAATTAAACCAAAGTTATTGTCCCTGAAACTCAGCTTAATAGCACACCCTTCTCAGACTCTTTCTGGTTTCATCTTTTCATTCCCCTTCCAATTTTTTCCAGGGAGTACCTCCTAAAAATTACTTTCACTTGAATCCTTTAATCAGAGTTTGTGTCCTGGAAATGCACAGGAAAAGAAGGCTTAGGGTTACTCTGGTCTAACATTCCCCATATGACAATCATACAAAATTGAGACTGCTAACATGCATTAAAACATTAGTATTTCTTTACTTTTTTTAAAAACTTAAATTTATTTTAAGAGGCTACTTTATATCACTGTCGGTGGTGTGTGTGGAATTAGACAGTAATATCAGTATAATTAAAGGAGTTCTGGTGGCACAGTGGTTAAGGCATTAGGCTGCTAACCAAAAGATCACTGGTAAGAACCCACCAGCTGTTCCACCAAAGGATGAGACAGTCTGCTTCTGTAAAGATTTACAGCCTTGGAAACTCAGTGGGGTTGGTTCACCATGAGCCAAAATCAGCTCGATAGCAATGAGTATGGTTTTGGTTTGTCAATATAATTAAGGGGGGTGGGGGGGAAGTTACTGATTTCTGGCTATCTCAGGGAATGGTTATTCCAGAGATCTGAAAGGCACACTGGCACAGGACAGAAAGATTCAGTTCTGACAAAATCAGGCCAAGTGCTAAGATATGAAAGACAATTTAAAAGAGAGTCACTTGTTCACTGTGACTCACTGGTATTTGATGCTGCATCCCTGTATTGCCCGAATGTGTCCTGTGTACCGCCACTGGTATGCACCCTTACACTGGGAAGAAACACTTTACTAGCCATTTTGCACTTGAATATATATGTAGCACACAGCACAATTCCTGGTACACAGTAGACATGCAAATAAATTTAAAGAGTTTAATGATGAAACTGAGTCTCAGAGAAGTTGAGTGTCTTCCCTAAAGCCACATAATTTATTAGAGGGGCAGAAACGGACACCCAAAACTCAATCTTTTCTCTTTATGCCATATGCATTTAGAAAGGAAGTGTAATTCCTAGAAACTCACTCTGACTCTTCCCATATGACCTCACCTGTCATAGTGACTGTTTTCTTATTCTCCCAAAACTCTGAGAACTCCATGAAATATTCTTGCTGGCTGATTTTCACCCATTATTTGCCTATTAGCATAACCATACAGTCTTTTAATCCCTCTTTTTTTCAACTACTGCTAATAGCCCTTTTTTTTCCTTCATTATAATCCTCAGAATTGATTTCACTTTTATGTTCATTATTGTTCATTGATAATCAGCTTTTGATTGCATGCTGATTATTCTTAAATTTCAACTTTATAGTACTGAAGAAAAACAGTGCTTGATGTCATGCTTCTGATTACAAAATCAGTTAGATTAACTTAGGTAACTGTTTTTCAAAAGGCTTGAAACACAGGTATTAAAACGTAGTTTTTTGTTTTATTTTGTTTTTTTGTTTAACCTTGGATGAGCTGTCTGAGTAGAGAATGGTTAAGAACTGGGTGAGATCAGAAAACAATGAAGTTTGTTTTTTGTTTCATTTAAACCGGATGAAAAAGAACAGAAGTAACACATCTGAGTGAGTAAAGCTCTGAATTATTCCAATTTCTTGCTGCTGTTCAAAATATTTCTATTACTTCTATTTGGGAAGTACAACATTCTTTGGGGTATTCTTCTTACTTGCAACTCTTCGTTCTTTAAGCTGACTTAACTTTCAGAAATGGTCAGAAGCTTCTCAAATCCAAGACTGGTGAATGTTTTGGTTCAAAAACAAGTATCTGAAGCATAAATGTTCTAGTTACCTAGTGCTGCTCTGACAAGACACATACCACAAATGGGATGGCCTTAAACAGGAGTTTACTCTTACAATTTGGGGGCTTTAAGTCCAAGTTCAAAGTGCCAGGCTGTAGGGGTTGAGTGATAGCCCCTCAACCTTGGGGTCCAGCTCTGCCTCCTGCTCCCAGCCCACTGGAGCTAGAGGCATATCTTTACTCAGACAGCTGCTGGCTGCTGAGGCTGAGAAGCCCCAAGGTTCACAAGTATAAAGGCACAGTCCTGATGTTCCAATCCACACGGCAGGCCATTAACTTAAGTCCATTGTAAGTCCCAAGGTCGGCAGGGCATAGCAGGCTGCTGAGAAATGACACGGCTACATGCAGGGTCCAAGCATGCCAAAGGTTAGAGATCATTCTCAAAGTTTCTCCTTAAATACAGGAAGCAGACCACATACCCAAAGGCAGCTACTCAGCTGCTCCCAGTAGATTCCACCATGGAGTGGATTACCAGTCTCATCATGGGGAATACTATATCCAGCTGCCCTGCTACTTGACCAGGCTTAGCCAAGTTGATATACAAACATAACCATCACAATTCCACCCATTGTCTACTTGGCACCTGTACAGATCTTCAATGGGTGGTATCTGTACAGGTCTCCTCCACTGGGTGCCTCCAGTCCCCTAGTTCCTGAATAGTGACCTCACCCCCTTGGCCTAGAAAGGGCCCATTCCTCTCCCTCTTGGGCATGGCAGCCCCGCTCCCTCACTCTTGGGCAGTGGCTATGGCTCCATCCCACTGGCTCTCATGAACGAGTAGCCCCACAGGCCAGAACCAAGTTGGTGAAGGCCTGGCTCTTTGAAACCTACGGGGCTGGGGTCGTTCCACCCCCAAAGGCCATGGTCCTACCCCTAAGGCTGAGGCAGCTCTGCTTCCGTTTCCTTAGTCTCTCCGCTTCCACTGATTATTGCTCCACGGGCCGGCCAACATAATACTCCATTTCATGCCAATCTTTTCTACCAATGAATGTCCGAAGGCAACCCACTCTGCCAGGAAGCCGCCTAACCAAAGGCAACAAGCTTTTTCCTCTGTGGGCTGGTAAGGCTGTCACTGTCTCATGCCCGTTCTCTGGGCTCTGCTCCTGCTGTCTCTCATGCCGGTCTCTTGCTCTGCTCCTGCCATCTGTCATACCATGTGCTGGGGTCTCTCTGCCAGGGTCTCGGGTCAAGGACTCCACTCCTGTTTCCACATTTTAGGTATCTGTCAGAGCAGCACCCCACTCTCCCGGTACCAAATTCTGTTCTGGTTACCTAGTGCTGATCTGACAAGAAATATACCAAAAATGGGATGGCCTTAACAAACAGGAGTTTATTCTTACAATTTGGAGGCTTTAAGTCCAAGTTCAAAGTGTCAGATTCTAGGGGTTGGGTGAAAGCCCCTCAACCTTGGGGTCCAGCTCTGCCTCCTGCTCCCGGCCCACTGGAGCTAGAGGTGTTTCTTCACTCAGACAGCTGCTGGCTGCTGAGGCTAAGAACCCCCAAGGTTGACAAGTAAAAAGGCACAGTCCCGATGTTGCCAAACCACAAGGCAGGCTATTAACTTAAATCCATTATAAGTCCCAAGGTCGGCAGAGCATGGCAGGCTGCTGAGCAACGACACAGCTACATGCAGGGTCCAAGCATGCCATAGGCTAGAGACCGTTCCCAAGGCTTCTCCTTAAATACAGGAAGCAAACCACATCTCAAAGGCAGCTACTCAGCTCTTGTGGTAGATCCCACCATGGAGCTGATTGCCTGTCTCCTCATGGGGAATAACTACCACCAGCTGCCCAGCCACTCAACCAGGCCCCGCCAAGTTGACACACAAACTGAACTACCACAATAAAGAAGACTCGTAGTTCCTCAGCCAGCTCTCCAAGCAGCCAGAAAAGAAGATGGGCATCTCTGGGATCCATACAAAGACTCCAAAAGTGCCTGGGTTGAAAAGCAAAGGCTCATCTAATCTAGATGCATAATTTCAGGGATGTTTGATCAGAAAAATCAGTCACATCTTATCTGTCTCAATGAAGGGTTGTCCAGGCGCCTTGGGGTCCCGTGGTCCTCTATGGAGTTCTGTGAGGTCAAAATTATTTTTGTAGTAAAACTATATGGTATCTTCCACTCTCCTCTCACAAATGTACAGAATTCAAAAAGTCCATTAACATGTTTTCAAAGTCCACACTTCAACTACCTTTCAAGAAACCAACATGGATCAAGTGTTCAAACAGTAGCAGGGAAAAATATCCACAAGTATCTAAAAGTCTATTAAAATATATCTCCCTTTTTCAAGAACATACCTGTGTGAGTCTGAATTTCTTTTCCTTTTTTTTTTTAATGGAAACCCAATAGAGGTCACAATGAGTCAGAAACAATTTGATGGCAGTGGGTTTGGTTTTTTTTTTTTTTTTTTTGGTTTTACGGTTTGATTATGGAGTGGACGTTGAAGTCAGATGGAGGACAAAATTACTGGAAATGAGGAATCTGAAGCAGACAAGGCGAATGAATTATATAATGTGGAGATTGATGTCTCTAAGACTGTTGAGAGAATAATGGAGGGGAATGAAATGATTTGTGCACTTAAATCTTTGTGAATGAGGGAAGTGGGACAAAATTTTTAGTCGATTACAACAAAAAAGCAGGGTAACTTTAACTGATGACTTTTTTTTCTGATTTTTTTTTTAATTGTGCTTTGGGTGCAAATTTACACAGCAGAATTTGTTTTACATTCAACAGTTCATGCACATTTGGTTTCACTCCCTGATTACCATCCCTAACCCTAACTCACTCTCCTCTTCTCCCTTCTCCAGGAGTCCTTTCTCCTGTGTCCTTCTTAGTTATATACTCCTGTCTGTCCAGCTTTTCCTCCATGTGAACGTTGCCCCTCTGGTGCCCCATGGCCGGCTGCTCCAATGGATTTATCTCCGTAGAGTAGATGGATGCATTGCCTTGGGTTGGGTGTTCTGCATGTAAGTCTTACTACTGTTGGGCTGACAGTCAGACCTCAGGAGAGAGTTCTATCCCAGGCCCAAAGTGTATCACAAGGCCATAGTCTTAGGGGTCCCCACCAGACTCCATCTGACCAGTAATTCCAGTCATTATTGTGTTTCTGAATTTTGTTCCATGTCTTTCCTCCCACTCTACCCAGGATATCTCCAGTTTTGATCCCTTCCCGAGTGGCTGGAATTAGTAGCCAGGCACCATCTGGTTCTTCTGGTCTCAAGGTCCATCATATCCTACTAGGACTGATCGTTTCCAAATGCTCTTGGTTTTCTTCAGTCTTCTGAAGAAAGACTGATGAGAGGAGACCATTAGAGAATGGATTCTATTCCTGTCCTTCAATCAAATAACATATCCCAACAAGTTAAATACAAGAACGAACAGGAGAATCTAGCCATCCCCTATTAAGACAGACATTATAGATATTTGGAAAATGCACAGAAAGGCATTCTTCTCACTAAACTCTTTTCATTGACAAATATACTATTTTTCATAAAAATGTATTATTTAGGTTATTGTACATGTGATTATTACTGTTTCTTTAATTTTATTGTGGTACTTGCTTTTAAATGAATTTATAAATATTCTTAAATTTTGTCTTGTAATTTCAAATACAACAAATGTCAATAGACATAACAAAAAAAAAAAAAAAAAAACAGTTCTTTGTGTTCCTCAGTAATTTTCAGGAGTATAAAAGGGTTCTAAGACTAAAAATTTGAGGAAAAGCTATAGTTAGAAAGTACCATAAATACAGGCAGCATTTATAGAACAAGCTGTGGTACTTCAGACAGTATTATGAAGGCAATGTCAACTCTTTTAACCTTCCTTTTCTTACATTCTTCCCTGGTTATAAAAGTGACCTGAAGAAAGTTAAAAAAAAAATACATAAAAGCATTAAGGAAAAACCACTCATAATCCTTCTATTGATAAATATACTTTATTAATATCTTGATTTATTTTCTCAAGTCTTTTTGTCTCTGTCAAGTATACAACTGAATGTGAGTCACAAATATACATATACTTCTTGTTGTAGAAATACAGAATTCCTGTATTTACAGTTTTGTCTCTAATTCTTTCACTTGACGTTTTATCACTAAACTCTAAGTTCTATATCAGCCATGAACAAAGTTAATTTTGCTCATTCCAGTACCTGCACAGGATCTGCCATTTAGGAAACCCATCAATGCAGAAATATTTGTATTTCCCATATAACCAAAGTCTTCACAAAACAGTTACCCTCTATTACGCCATTGTCTGGAATATCACTGGCCTCAAGATAACTTGGCGTCATCTTTAAGAAGTCACCTTTAGTCAAGAACAGGAATAACACAGTGACTTAGAATCTGGGCTCTGTAGTCAGACAGGCCCTGGGTTAAAACTCTGACTCCACTCTAGAGATACTCTGCATGACCAAGCAACTCTTGTACTGCACAGCACCAGGAGGCACCAGTCATGGAGACTATAAGGTGAGTGGCTTCCAAAGGAGCTGTGCAAAGCATCAGGTGTAGCAATACGGAAGTCAGAAGTTGTTAAACTAGTAGCTGAACCCGTTTGTGCCCCTTTAAAATGGGCTTAGACAGACAGTACAATCAAGTTGACTCTAACTCATGGTGACCTTATATACACAGGAGAGAATGTTCCTCAGTCCTGTGTCATCCTCAGAATTACCAACCTGACCAGGCCAATCCATCTCACCAAAGGTCTTCCTCACCTTTGTTTGCCCTCTACTTCACCAAACATGATGTCTTCTGCTAGCAATTGATCCCTCCTGATGACATGTCTGAAGGAAGCAAGTTGAACAACGTTCTGGTGTGCTGTGTGTTCTATAGGGTCTTCACTGGCTGATTTTCAGAAGTAGACCACCAACCCTTTCTTCCTAGTTTATCTTTGTCTGGAAGCTCCACTGAAACCTGTCTACTATGGGTGACACTGCTGGTATTTGAAACACTGGTGGCATGACAGCAACATTCAAGCTACCACAATATGACAAACTGACAGATGGGCAGAGGAAAATGGGCTTTGCAATGGCAATAATGCCTACCTCCTACAGTTATCATGATAATTCAATAAAATAATCCAGCAAGTGCATAGCACCAGACTTGGCCCACTGAACATGCCTGATAAATGTCAGAAACGTCAGCTGTCAAGTTATCTAAGTAGATGCTATTAATAGTCATTGTGTAGGTGAGCCAAAGAGAAGCACAGCCCTACTCCCACAGAGCCCTGGGAAGCCCTCTCATAGGACCAAACATAGCTCATCTAATTACTCATTTCTCATCAGTCTCCCCATCAGACTAGACTGTAAGTTCCTTGAAGGCAGCAACTGTCTCATATCCACAGGTTTTCCATCAATCCATCATCTCCTGGGCCTAATAATGCACTTAGTTTGCACTTAACAAACGCACAGTAAAAGAATAAATAGATATGAACAGTCTGAATAGTAAAGGTATTTCTTAACAGATATTTAAACTGGACATAGAAAACTGAAAATATGGCCCAAACTATACATCAGGTAAATATTACCTTAAAATATTCTACTCAAGTAAATACTACCATAAAAAGTGTTCATAATTTTAGTGCCTTGGAAAGTAAAAATAAAGATTCATGGACATAAATTGCTGGTCCAAAGTTTGAATCAGAAACCTCCCCCAATACCCAAAAATTCAGTCATAAAAATCTGCTTTGCATTAATAATGAATTTTACTGAAATTATGATGATCTCGCTTATTTAAAACTTCAAAGTTCCAGGAAAGGAATTATTTTCTGACTAAATAAAGGCTTTGAAGTATGTTGGGGGAAAATAGATTTATCTTGTACATAAAACAAAATAACAGAGGAAGGAATACTGTAACTCATGGATTACTATAAACATACCGCTATTGCTACCTTGTCAATATTAACAGAAATGAAATGCCACCACTAAGGTACTCACTTGAGGCTATTTAATGGAAAAGAAAACTTAATGTTTTCTTCTCATCTTTATATAAAGTTTAACTTTGTAAGTTTTTTATTAAAATTATATTTTATATATAGTCATAAAACCCATTTCATATCACTCATAAAAGCATCACCATAACCTTACATCAAACAAACAAACAAACAAAAAAGCATTTCTTATACTCACAATATGTCCTCCTATGGGGGCTGGATGTCACCTTTAAGCACTGCACAACCACGGCTCCTGGATATAGTCTTTAAAACTTAAAAGCACCCAGCCTCCTCAAGGAACAGTCAGAAAAGCCTCTCCCTCCATTTCAATTATTCTCCTCAACACTGTGCCATTCAATCCTCCTACATCATTTTGAAACTACTAAGGGCCATCCTCTGAAGCCTCACCATCACATCACATCTATTTTTTTTTTTTTTCTAATTATTCAAATAGTACATTTCTAGTGAATGATAATAATAAAAATTTAAAAACTGAAAAATTCATTTTTCTTTTCCCTGTATTGCTAGTTGAGAGTGCATATAAAACATGGGGAATTTTTCTGCCTCCTTCTTCTTTTCAAAGTTACAATAACCTAAATAAGTCCTGCAAAGTTCAAACCACATTTAACATAGCATCTCACCAGCAGTTAGAAGAACACCAGCAGAAGAGGAAAGGATAAAGGCAGTGTCCTTATTAAAAGGTAAAGACATCTCCATCAACAAGGAGGAAATCTTAATACTTTCTGATAGGTTTAAAATGATGGTCTCCTCTCCCAGTCAGTGCTGTGGTACAACAATGTTCTCTTCCCAGCCAATGTTTCATTCCTCTGCTTCTGAGCACATACAAGGCACAGCAGGGAGCCTTCTCTCACTTCTTTCTTGTCATCTCTCCACTTGACACTTCTAACTCCCACTCTGGGTCTTGGTTTGCTCTTCATCTCCCTACCAAGTCACGGGTTCACCGATATACCAGGAAGACATGGGAAACATCAGAGGAGATTTTTTGTGAAAATAAAGCCACTCTCATACCTACTTAGGAGGCAGTGGTAGTTCAGTGGGAGAATTCTTACCTTCCATGCACAAGACCTGGATTCAACTTCTGCTCAAAGTAACCAAGTGTAGCAACCACCTGTCTTTCAGTGGAGGTCTGCATGTTGCTATTGTGCTGTACAGGTTTCAGCACAGCTTCCAGAATAAGGCAGACTAGGTAGAAAGGCCTAGTGATGTGTTTCGAAAAGAAGCTAATGACAGCCCTATGAAATAAAATGGTCCAATCCCACTATGCAGTGGGTCACCATGAATCAGGAGGCCGACTCAATAGCTAACAATAACAAAATGTGTAATTTAATAATAATAATAATACCAAAATGAAAAAAAATACCAAAATAGGACCTCTGCTGGGGTAGTGGTTAAGGCATTAAGTTGCTGACCAATATGTCGGTGGTTCAAACCCACCAGCCACTCTAGGGAAGAAAGATGAGGCAGTTTGCTTCCATAAAGATTTACAGCCTTAGAAACCTAATGGGGGTCACTATGACTCAGAATTAACTCGAGGACAGTGAGTTTGGTTTTTGAGTTAATACTAAATTTATAATAATACCAAAATCAGTAACATTTATTGATCATTTAGGGCACAGTGCCATGTAAGATTGTATATATGAGTTCAGTTAATCCTCAAAACAAGTCTAAGAGATGAGTATTCTCCATTTTGCAGATGAGGAGGCCGAGGCAAGAGAAATTACCACATTTCATAAAATTTAAGACTAACTCTGGCGGCATAGTGCCTAAGGCACTTGACTGCTAACCAGAAGGCTGGTGGTTCAAACCCACCAGCCACTCCTCAGAAGGAAGATGGGGCAATCTACTTCCGTAATGATACTGCCTCGAAAACCCAAGGAAGGGTCGCTAAGAGTCACGTCCAACTTGACAGCACATAACAACAACAACAATTGTAAGATGCACTATCTTATGTATCGTTATGGGGAAAAAATAAGCCACCCAATCCACGATACAAGTGAAAACTGCAGCCAACTTGCAGACAAGTTGAAATGTAAAAAGGGAAAAAAAAAGTGTCATAAAGTAAATTATGTAATTTTCACAAGATCACAAAGCTAATAAGTGTTGAAGGCAAGATTTGAACCCGAGAAGTCTGATTCCATGCAGAGTTTATGCCTGTCTTAGAATAATTATTAATAGCACTCCTTCTCACTCTAAAATATATCCCAGTGTTAAGGATAAAGTACACAGTCTCCCTACTAGTGGCACATCATTTGAATGAAATGAACCTTGCCACCTTAGGCCCAGCTGATTGTACCAGGCACTGAGGCAAAAGTCAAGGCAACATGAGGGAGTGATAGCCTCTGAAAAGAAGCTTGAAAGACTCTATAGGCAATAGAGAAGCTTTTTACTGAACGGTGGCAAACTGAGCCAAACAAATCTTCATCTCTGGGAAGCATAAAGTGAGGTAAATCCAGAGAAATGAGATATTTCAAGTCAGACAATTACTACAAGCAAAGCTGAGTGAATAGTGAAGCCTGTTCAAAGCCTGCTATCCACCCTTATCTTGGACTCGGCTATTTTGATGGATGAGCTGACTTCCTATGATAACCCATCTTCCCACTTAATAATTCTCTACCCTTGAGAATTACTCTTCATTGGTTTAATAAGAAGACAATTTAAAACAAGACCCTTCACCATCACCTTGAGCTCTGTAGTGAAGCTCAGATCAGAAAAGTGAATAGTAAGAGAATCTTCAGAAACCTGGGAAAGTGAAAAGGAAACAAGGCAACTGTGAGCATGAGAACTTGGAGACAAGGAGATAGAGAAGTTGACAGTTCATGAAAAATAGAAAATAAAGTTATGCCCTAAATGTTCAGGCCTCCCTACTCATTTCTATACTCAGAGCCCTGCTAGTTAGATGACCATTGTATCGTACTGCTCCTCTCCCCAGCAGCACAGGTGGTAGGACAGGCTTCTATACCTTACACAAAGCCAGCCAATCTCTAAGCTGGCCACTAGCCCAAAACTGACTGCAAAGGGGAGAACTAGACCCATGAGATACTCTTATTGTGGAACACCCAAACTGCACAATGGGAAGGATAGTAGATGAAAGAAAAGCAAGCTAAAATCATACAAAGGTAGAAGTTATAAAGAGATGCTACCATGAGTAAACAACCAATTAAAAGAATGTAAAAAGCCACAGAGCAGACAGCAAGGAACATTCATCTTGAGATCTAGAACTTGTCCCTTTCTTTCTTGAAAACAGGTTTCTTTCTTTTAATTAAAGAAGCATTAGTAAGCAACTGTGTCCTCCACACAAGATTAGGAATACAGAAGGAGATAACCTAAACCAAACTGCATCATTCCAACAGGGACTAGAATGTGGTTAACATCAGATAAGGCAGGCTTGGATTTGGGAAACTTCTTCAATGCGCTTAAGTTTAAAAAAGTTAGCTTTGTAAGGTTGGCACGTTTATGGACCTTGCTATTTCTCTTCCAGAAGCTTTGATGGCATAGTGCCTAAGGCATCTGACTGCTAATCAGAAGGCTGGCAGTTCAAACCCACCAGCCACTCTGCAGAAGGAACACTGGAAAATCTATTTTTGTAAAGACACCACCTTGGAAACCCAAGAAGGGGTCGCTATGAGTCAGATTTGACCTGACGGCACTGAGTTTGGTTTTTTGGCTTGGTATTTCTCTTCCATCTGCTGATTTTTCTTCTGAAGCCTTAACAACATGTGCAGAGAACATCAGGGACTGAGTACATAGTTCCAAGAGCAAAGGTAAGCAGGGATGTTTTATAACTACAGTAGCTCCTCCCTCTCACTCTCTACACAGTGATAATGAAGTCTTTTATCAGCTTTAAAAAGCTGGCAGAGGACAGGAGATGCCAGAAAAAGAACTCAGCAGGGAAATCATGGGTCCTGTCCTACCTATTTCCTCAATAACTCCCAGTCTTTCACTCCCACCCCATTGCCACCATTTAGTCCACTTTAGTAAGGGTAACTATACATTCAGTATTCCAGGGACAGTACTGGCTTCTACCTGTTGTCCCAGTATAAGCATATACAGTGTTCAGATTCACTCTCAAGAGTGTTCCAATTCAAAGGGGATCTATGTAGGAGATCCTTGATAGAGAGGGAAAACAATGTGGAACAAAACTCAAAATCATTTGGAGGGAAAAAAAAAAGGAGGGTGGGGGGACCAGGGTTGCTGGTCCGATAGAGCCTGGTGGAACCACTGAGACTATGGCCCCTAACTGCCCTTCAGGTCTGGAATTGAACCCACACCTGTGGTTTCCAGCCAAACAAAAGACAGGAATATGAGTTGAACATTTACCTCAAGTAGATACTCTTCTTGGAGAGAACAATCATGGGAGAAAGAAGGGCTGCTTATGCACAGGGAAACAGCTCAGGGGGCAGGAGGGCATGGAGGGATGGACACAGGGAAGAGGTAACTATGGGGAGGAAGTGGGAGGGGAGCTGTTGCATTGTGGTAAACTGTGGTCAATGTCATGAGACAAAGTATATGTGAACTGCCATATAGAAAGTGAATTTGCTCTGTAAATCTTCACCCAAATCACAATTTAAAAAAAAAAAGAGTGTTCCAATTCAGGTGATAAATTATGTGGTCAATCGATTTTGGTTCAAGGCCCTATCTTCTTCCATTTTATGCACCCTGGAAAAAAAACCTTGCCAATTAATCTATGACACAACTGGAAAAATGTATCGAGCTTTAAGAAATGATGAAATGTGAAAAATAAAAGGAAGTGTATTATCTAATACAATATATAAATATCATAAGATCATCAAATAAATAAGTATGAAAAGCAAGATTTGAACTCAGGCAGCCTGATTCCAGTCCTGGTTTGTGCCTACTATCTTGGCACTAACTACTAACAGCAACTCAATCAGTATAATAGTCTCCCAAACGATCTTCCTCCTGTCTTCCTTTAGTGTATACTAAATCCAGAAAAAGTATTCCCCTGCCACCTTATCTAAAACCCTGTAATGGCTTCCACTGCTCTAAACAACAAGCCTTACTTCCATTATTTGGCTTTATAAGAACCAGCAGAATTCTGCTCTGCTTACCTCTCCAGCCTCACCTCTCACTGTTCCCCTACCTCACACTTTACAGCACAGCTCTCCTAAGCTTCCTCAGTCCTCTCAAGTCACAATCCTAGAACTAAGACAGAAACAGAAATGGAACAAGCCTGTGGAAAAATGGTGTTAAAGATGCCAGAGCACCCAGCCACAGCACCCAAACCTTCCCAGACCTATTCCATGTGCTCTGCCATGTCTCCAAAATCAATGTATCTATCACACCAAAAGCCCTCTAACTTTAATATAAAAATAATTATACATATTAATATAAAAATAATTTTGGAGGTAAATATTAGAAATCTATGCCTTCATGGTTACTGCCTATGTACTATTATTTCAGAATCATTTCTAGAAACTGGCAAAACTCGGCCACTTACTCAGTAACTTCCAAGTCTGAACTCAGAGAAAACATTTTCCTCCATTTACCACCCCCCAAAGTCTACTCTGCATTGGAAATGAATTTTCACAATTTTCCAAGCATGCCTTACCCCTAAGGACAGTGTTTTGTGCAGGGACCAACAATGAAGGGCATGTTCCAGGAACACTGTGGTACACGCTATGATTATAGTGTCTTCTTTAGGTGACACTCTCTCAAATATGTGACACACATGAGGTCCAAAATGATCATTAATAAAGTAACACAGAGACATGTAAACATACCTCGAATGTGCAAAATCCAGAATGGTGCAACTGAGCATCTCATGTGCCCTTCCCCACTATCACCCTGAGGCCTTAGTTGACCTACATCCCATCTGTGGAATACTGAAGATAACAGGGACCAAAATGCAAACTATCAATGCTCTGAGCCTCAGGTTTCCCATACATAATTGGGAAATAATCACGTCTGTCTCACATGGTTGTTACAGTGATTAAGTGAAATAAAATATATCATTGCACCAAACCAGTGCCTAACTCTGAGATGGAACACAGTAAATGTATATTGACTCTAAAAAACCCACTGCCATCAAATTGATTCTGACTCATAGCCACCCCTGTTGCATTTCCTAGGGGGGTAAATCTTTACAGAAGTAGACTGCCCTGTCTTCCTTCTGAGGAGTGCCTGGTGGATTTGAACTGCCAACCTTCTGGTTAGCAGTAAAATGCCTTAGGCATTGCACCACCAGAGCTCCTTATACTGACTCAGGAAAATGAAAATTATTTTAGCCTAATAAACCTGAAAAAACAAAATTTCAAGTAAAATTTAACTTCCACTTCACTGTAAGGGAAATAGTCATTGCGTTTTACATATCAATTTATTTCATCTTTATAACCATCTGTGAGAATTATCCCCTTTTCACTGAGGCAGAGTCAAATTCAATAATATGCTCCTGGTGGCAGGGTAGGAACATAGTGGACACAGAATTGTAAATCTGTTTTATTTGAACCCAGAGCTTATGCTCATACCCTCTACAACTCTATTTCTCAGTTCCGAAAGCCAGGGAAGGAGGGAGTGCACAGATTGCAGAAAAAGCAACATGCTATGTTGACTAGTGTGTTAGACTGGGTTCTCTAGAGAAACAAAACCAGTAAAGCTTATATATATATATATAGAGAGAGAGAGAGAGAGAGAGAGAGAGAGAGATTTATCTTAGGAAAATGGCTCACACACTTATAGATACTGGCAAGTCCAAAGTTCCTAGATCAAACGTCAAGCTGGAGGCTTTTCCATGTCAAGCTGGAGGCTTTTCCCGACTCTTGCAGCCACAGGGGCTGAGGAACTCAAGGCTGGCAGGCAGTACGCCAGCTGCTGACTCCAACAAATGACAAATCCAAGATCTCCAGGCCAAATGGTGGGTAATCCTGTCTTCCTCTTGTAGGGTTAGAGGAGGTCAGAAGATGTGGCCTCCTTGCCATTTTTGCAGTTGGTGTCAGAAGCGGTGGGATTCTTTGCAGTGGCTCCAGACTCACAGAAGCACCAGACTTTGTAAAAGAAAGAAGGAAAGGGCCTGGGAAGTGAAACTTTGGATTCTTAGATGGTTATTTTGTTTGGTATTGCCTCTTAAGGGAGATAATTGATCCAGAGGCTAGGGCTTTTGGTTACACCCAGCCAAAGGCCCAAGGCCATATGCATAGAATGGGATGGTAATCAAGGTGAAGAGATGAACCTGGAATGTCTTTAAAAGGATTATGTGTTTTGAATTATGTGTTTATCTGAATGTACTATGGCTATTGAATGTTCTCTTACCTGCTTGTACATTAGAAACGATGATGGGGTACATGGTTAACAGAGAGCGTGTAAGTCCGCCTTCAGCCAATACATGATTGGATATGTTAAAAGGGGAAATAGAATTTGTCCAGCAGAAACACAGGCTTTTGTTTTAAGCCCTGTGTGTACAGCCCATACTAGGAACTTAGGTAGAAAACCTGAGCCCCACCCAGTACTACTAAGGGAAGGGAAGATTTGCATTTGAATAGAGGACCTGAAGAGAAAAAAATGACTGGCTTTTTGACTTTCAAGCAAGCAGATAGGCTTTGGGTCCATCAAGGCAGGAAAGTCATGGTCCATGAGAGAAACCCCTTCCAGGACTGAAAGTTAAAGGAAGCCAGTGAGTAGTAGACTTGTATGTTACTTGCTTGTGACCACCTGGATCCACCTGAGTGGAAATGGGGGAAGTGCAGCAAAGAAGAAATGGGCTGAGTTTGGTACTCTTTGACCTAGGCCCAGAGGTTGGGGATGAGAGAAAGGGCTGGCTGGTCTGAAGTGCAAGGAATTGTAAGCCTATGGGCATTGAAATAGTCCCTGAGGACTGAAGATGTGAGAGAA
>NW_006921736.1:1364452-1380244 GCF_000298275.1 Orycteropus afer afer
CTGAGCATTTTTCCTGAACCTGAATTGTAGCCTGTGGTGCTTCCCTAATAAACCCCATAATCTGTGAGCTCTGTGTGGCCACTGCAGTGAATTATCGAACCCAGGAGAGAGGTGGTGGGTGCTTTAGGAGGAACAGTTGGAGCAACAGCTGGAGGGGGGAGGCAGCATGTCTGGCCTGGCAGGAATAGGCCTTGGGTTACTGCTGGTAATCCTGTCTTCCTCTTGTAGGGTTAGAGGAGGTCAGAAGATGTGGCCTCCTTGCCATTTTTGCATATAGATACTGGCAAGTCCAAAGTTCCTGGATCAAACGTCAAGCTGGAGGCTTTTCCATGTCAAGCTGGAGGCTTTTCCCGAGTCTTGCAGCCACTGGGGCTGAGGAACTCAAGGCTGGCAGGCAGTACACCGGCTGTTGACTCCAACAAATGACAAATCCAAGATCTCCAGGCCGAATGGTGGGTTGTTCACTCACGGACAGTTGTAGGCAGCACAACAGAATCCCGATCCACAGAAGAATGTCTCTTTTCCCGGAATGTCCATAGATATACTGGAAGCAGGCCACACCCCTAGAGAAACTTCCTTTCAGCAGATTGCCTGCTCAAAACATAATCATCGGATCCCATCATGGGAATAACCACATCACAACAGCTTAAACCACACAGAACTATGGTCCACCCAAGTTGACACACAGCTCCAACTATTACAATTAGTGTGCCCAAGTCACCACAAGTAGAAAAGACCAAAGATACCTGTCACTCACGGGAAAAGAGATAGAGAAAAGTAAATTAACTAGATGGCTGACCCCAAACCACCCATCAACAATACAGGTTAATGGTTCAACAGCATAAGTACTTGACAGCATGAGAGTCTCTGGTACAGTGATTTTAGATATGTCACATGACCCATTTATGCATCTGTTCCCTTATCTGGAACATGGAGACAGTACAATCTCCCTTGTAGTAATGTTGTGATGATTGAAGAAATAATGTACAGAAATCACTTCATACAAGGGTATCACACACTAAATGCTCAGTGAACAGTCTTATTATGAAGTATTTTCACAATGGGCTTTCTACAGCCTCTTCCTTCCTCTTTCACTTGCCTACATTACCTGCATCATCTCACACCTTCTCCTAATTCTTATCTGTCTCTCCCTTCTACTCGCACCCAACTTGATCAGTTCATTCATTTAGATCACAAACACTTATTGAATACCTACACTAGCCCAATGCGGAGACAGCAGTGCATAAAAATCTTTGCCCTCATGGAGCTTTCATTCTTACATTTATGAGAGAGGAAAGAGAGACAACAAAGAAAGAAATACAATAAAATGACAGGTAGAGTTGGGTAATAGGAAAGAGAGTAAGCCCTGGGGGGAAAGGGAGTCAGGTTGATAATTACAGAAAAGCCTACCAACCTGAAGGATTAACAGAGGCCTTGAGAACTAAATGGAGACACAAGGTATGAGATCAAAGGGTAGTGTTTCTGCTAGAAGGAACACCAAGTGCCAAGACACAAAAACAAACATAGGATCTTAAAAGACTAACAGTGTAGCTCTACTGCAGCATTCAGAATTGTTGATGTTAGTGACACCCCCGCCCCATCTATTCCAACTCACTGCCACTCCAAAACAAAAAACCAAATTCACTGTCATCAAGTTGATTCTGACTCAGAGAGCCCAACTCGGTTTCCAAGGCTGTAAATCTTTATGAAAGCAGACTAACCCATCTTTCTTCCATGGAGTAGCTGGTGGGTTCAAACCAATGACCATCTGCTTAGAAGTCAAATGCTTTAAACCACTATACTAGTGGAGCTTCTTCACTGCCACCCCAAAGTACAATTATTGGTTTATACACCAATTTTGCCACTAGGCTATGTGCCCCTAATGGCTTCACTCTGTACTCAGTCATATAACATTCCTTTTTTAGTGCATCCATATGCCCAGTAGATGCCTGGATGGCATAGCTGGTGCTTGACAAAAGGATGGTGGTTAAAACTCATCCAGCAGAGCCTCAGAAGAAGGGCCTGGCAATCTGCTTCTGTAAAGTTTACAGTCAAGAAAACCCTACGGAGCAGATCTACTCTGCAACACGTGGAGTCGCCATGAGTTGCAATCAACTTGCCAACAAAGGGTTCACATTTAGGTCACATGTCCAGCATTCTCCTAAGTATTAGGTTTACAGTGAAAAACTAAAATCAAAATGGTCTCCACCTTTGGGGAGTTTATAATGGATAGCATTAAGCATGTAGTAAGCACTCAAAAAATACTTGGTAAATAAGCAAGATCCACTTGTTTTTCAGTTATGTGGCTTTATGTCCAGCCTTGTTCTAGGCTTTTCTACAGCCTCATCCTACAGCACTTATCTAAAAGATCCACATCATTCTCTGACTTCTGTTACTGATCAGCTTCTCTCTTCTCCACAAGGACTCCTACAACCTCCCCATATCCTCCCTCACCTCTGCCTTTACATGCAGTCCACTCTACCTAGAATGCCTTCCTTCTACCAAACCTCTTCACCAGACTAAACCCCAGTATTATTTCCCAAAATTTCATTAACATATTCATTGTAACCTCTGTTCTAACTTGTACAAACCTCTCACGCTCTTCAAGTAAGTTTTTCCATCAAGTTACAGAAAGCCATGAATCAAGTGACAATACCAAAATGAGCAATAAAGAGAGTCGAAGGACAAATGATCTGAGGTTACTTAAGTAATTTCTTTTCCTCACAAAAAATACAACTTACTCCACTGACTTTCTGGGCATTGTGCCTACAGAACTGGGCCAGGGTACAAGGGCAGCACCATTCTCACTACGCTAGGTCTATGTACTCAATCAGTCATCCATAAAAGAAATGTTTCATTTACAGTAAACAAAACCAATTTGGGACACAAGGTATCACTTAAAGGTCTTCTCCACAAAGGTCAATAGTTTAGCATCTCAATTATTTGAGATAGATTCTCTAGTCGAAAAGCAGAAATTGCATTTTCAAAAAAGAAAAAAATCAGATACTTATTCTTCTGGGCAAGAAGGCAGATATAAGTAAGTCACAACTTACAATGCAGCCTCCACAACCTCATTTAGCTGATAAGAACTTGCACATAATAGTCCCTCACTTCTAAAAGCCATGCATCCATCTTACTCCTCTCACTTCCAGAAAGAGCAGAAAATTAAACTGGAGCCATCCATTTTCATGTACACAACAGCAGGGGCATGGGCTTAAGCAGTTTCTTCTGACAATATCCATTCCTCTCCTAGTTCCTGGACAGCTCTAGACTTCTTTAAGAACCATGTAACAGTGATTCTGAAGCCAGGAGCCTGAGAGGCAGTGTTTCAGACACTGCCTATGCTTCTGTTACAACAGAACAGCTCAGGGAATGTCACCCATCCATAGCAAAAAGGGGACTGTCTTAAAAGATCCTAACACTGTGTTTAGACATATTGTTAACCATTTAAATCTTGGCCCTCAGCCCAGATTACCCCTAAGACATGACAATGGAATATGCTCTTCATGGCTGTGTCTTGCTACATGTCATGTACTACAGCACCCTGTTCTTCTGCCTATGGCATCATGCCCCCAGTGTGCCAGGGTTTGCTCCTGTGAAAAGATTTCTCACATTGGTTAGAGGCTTACCAGAGCTTTGTGTTCACTGAACACTCCTTCTAAGTTTCCAACCCAACTTAGATTTATAAATGGGGAGTGTACAATACAGCAATTAAACACCTGGGCTTTAGGGAAAGCCAGGACTGGGATTCAGACTAAGTAGCTTTCTACTAGCTGTGTAATTTATAAGTCCTTAAAAATTCTTTACCAGACCTGCAAATCCCCATGTACTCTAGCCACTGCTAAACCAAATCCAAGCCAAACTCACCACTGTCGAGTCAGATCCGACTCACAGTGACCCCTCCTCAAGATTCCAGAGCAGTTATCTCTACAAAAGTAGACTGCCCAACCTTTGTTCTGAGGAGTGGCTGGTGGGTCTATCACCACTCTCCCTCTTTGTCACTCTGCTTGGACATGCCCAGTTCATTCCCACCTCAGAGCCTTTGCACTTGCCATTCTCTGCCTAACACACTTTTCCTCCAAGTCTCACTTGGCTAGCTACTTTTCATTACTCAGGGCTCAGGTCAAATTTTAAAAAGTCACCTCCAGGATCTCATGATGTTGAGCCACGTTGAACACATGAGTGGATACCGAATAATTCTATTTACATAAAGTATGCAAAGAAACAAAACAAGTGCATAGTATTGTATATCAGGGGACTGGGTACCCTTAAGGGAAAAAGGGGTGACTAGAAGGTGCACCAGGGGCGTCTAGTCTGCTGCTAAATGATTAGCTTCCTGATCTGGATCTGGTTACTTGGGCATGTTCAGTTTGTGAAAATTCATCAAGCCACTCACTTATGACATGTACATTTTTCAATATGGGTGTGGTTTTTCAATTAAAACAAAACAATATATAGGTTTTCCCTAATAATCCAATTTATAAGCACCCTCCCACTAAGCTACTGTTTACCATCCCATAACCCTTTTACTTTCCTCGTACAATTTGTCTCTGGCTAAAATCATCTTCTTTACTGTTTATACGTATACATTCTAACCTTTTCCTAACCCCAATAAAATAAAGTGTCATGGGGCCAAGGACTCTGCCTGCCTTAACACCCCAAATTCCCAGCACCTAGCCGTCTTGCCAGATGGTATGGGCTAAATCAAAAAAATATATGTAATGTAAGAAATGGCTAAGGATATTATCACTCAAAAGCCTAAAGAGTGAAGTCAGGAGTACAGGTAAAAGAAAAACTTCAGTGACATCAAGCATTCAGAAGACCTGCCAAATGTTAAATTTCACCAGAAGTGTCCTTCCATGGGTACCTGCATGGACTGGTTAAAGTTATTTCTCAAAGCAGAAACTGTGGCTTTTGTCTCAGTATAGCCAACAGTTTTGCACAAGGCCTGAAATGTAACAGATCTGGGCCAAGAGTGGCAACACATTTCTGAGATACTATGTGAGGATTCTTAAGTCATATGGAAGCTTTGTGGAGAAATGTTGTTGTTGTTATTAGCCGTCAAGTCGGACCCAACTCATAGCAACCCCTCCTTGGGTTTCTGAGGCAGTATCACTATAGTAGATTGTCCTGTCTTCCTTCCGAGGAGTGGCTGGTGGGTTTGAACCGCCAGCCTTCTGGTAAGCAGTCAAGTGTCTGCCACAGGCAATGGACTTAGACACAATATCCCATCAGGCTTCCATGGAGAGATACTAAGAAGCACCCAAGAATGTGAAAATGAGGTCCCTTCCAAGTCATGAGAAATACTCCCCTATTTTTATTGCCAATTCTAAGATGTTTCAAAAGTTTTAAAAATGTGTCTGCAGTGCCAGTAGCTTGGTTGTCATATATTTATTGGCGGTATGCAGATGTACATCGTGGCATAATACATTTTCATGAGGAAATCTACATTCACCAAGCAACAGCCTGGTGTAATGGCAACTGAAAGGGAAATATTTATTTTGGAATTAGGTCTGCTACAACCTCTCTCTATAATCTTGAACAAACTATTTAAATTCTTTAGGCCTCAATTTTCCTACCTGTAAAATGAGCTGTCTGTACTACCAAAACAAACCCAAACTGCAGTCATCGGGTCAATTCCAATTCATAGAGCCTAAAATCTACTGTCATAGAGTTGATTCTGACTCAAAGAGTTCCCCATAGGGTTTCCAAAGCTGTAAATCTTTACTGAAGTAGATCACCTCATCTTTCTCCTGCAGAGCGGCTGGAGGGTTTGAACTGCCAATCTTTCGGTTAGCAGCCCCATGCCTCAATCACAGTACAACTAGAGCTCCTTTCTCAGAGCCTATAGGACAGAGTAAAACCACCCCATAGGGATTCTAAGGCTAAATCTCTATTGAAGCAGACTGCCACATCTCTCTCCCATGGAGCAGCTGATGGGTTCGAACCACTGATCTTTTGGTTGGCAGCTGCATACTCTAACCACTGTCCCACTAAGGCTCTTTCCTGGTTGTACCAGCATTGGCTTCACTAGGATTGGTGTCACCCAGTGCAGTAAATCATGGTGTCACACCTCCCACGGATCTTCTCCAGCACCAGATCATACAGAATTCTTAGTAACGTTTATTATCAATTTCAATCAATAAAATGTGATAGAGTTGAAAATTGCTTAAATAATTGTTTCTTAGATTATATGAAGACTAACAACAAAATTGTTTTATAAAGTATTTCTACAATGAATCACACTATTAGTTACAATATTGCTAGTAACTAAGAGGAAGCCTTTTCCAATTTTTCTCCTTTTCCTTTAACTACTACCTCATTCTTGAAAAAAGTTACTGACACAATGTGGTATTTAAGGTCGTACATCATCTTGGCTGGCCCTGGTTTTGAGTAGCTGGACAGCTGGATGTAGTTATTCCCCATGAAGACGGTGGTAATCTACTCCATGGTGGAATATACTGTGAACAGCTGAGTAGCTTGCTGCCTTAGGGATGTGGTCTGCTTCCAGCACATAAGAAAAAGCTTTGAGAAAGGTTTCTGAGCTTTTTGGCATATCTGGATGTTGCATTTGGCCAAGTCTTCAGCTCAATGGACTGCCATGTTTCCTGATAACTTGGGGACTGTGCCATTTTATTTGTCAACTTTGGGTTTGTCAGCCTCAGCACCCAGCAGCTGTCTGAGTTAAAAGAAGCCTCCAGTTTCAGTGGACCGGGAACAAGAGGCAGAGCTGAAGCCCAATGTCAAGGGGTCTTCACCCAGCCCCTAGAGCTGGCACTTTGAACTCAAACTTCTAGCCTTCTAAACTGTAAGAGGATAAATCTTCATTTGTTAAAGCTACCCACTTGTGGTACTTCTGTTGGAGCTTCACTTGTTGTTGTTGTTGTTATGTGCCATCGAGTCAGCCCTGACTCATAGCAACCCCTCCTTGGGTTTCCGAGGCAGTATCACTACGGAAGTAGGATTGCCCAACCTTCCTTCTGAGGAGTGGCTGGTGGGTTTGAACCGCCAGCCTTCTGGTTAGCAGTCAAGTGCCTTAGCCACTATGCTACCAGAGCTTCACTAGATAACCAAAACATACAGGTTCACAAATACTAAGTTCCACAATATTGTAGCCAAAACACTGAAAACTTGACAAAATCAGTTACTATAAAAACACCAGCAGCAATGAAAACAATGCATGCTTGTATTAAATGCAGACAAAATCACAAAACTTGAAGCATCACTGCAATTGAGTAATAATGATGGCTCTGACTGGAGTATTATCAGAAGGTTTAAAAAGTAAATCAGCATAGTTTTAGCCTTGTAAGAATATTGATGCATATAAGCTGAGCTTATAAAAAATGTTTTGTTGTTATAACTACAACGATATTATTATTGAAAATAATTGATTTCTGCTGAAACACTGCATAAAAATGTTATAAACAGTCATTTTTAGACTACTATAACAGTGTTACTGTGGTCCACACCCTTGCACCCTCTGAGTGACACTGCTAGGGACTGTTGTTGCTATTGTTGTTGTTGTTGTTATGTGCCGTTGAGTCGGACCCGACTCATAGCGACCCCTCCTTGGGTCGCCGAGGCAGTATCACTACGGAAGTAGCTTGCCCAACCTTCCCTCCGAGGAGTGGGTTGCTATTGTTAGGTACAGTCAAATCAGTTCCAACTTAGAGACCTATGCGCAACAGACTGAAACACTGCCCAGTTCTGCACCATCCTCACAATGTTTGAGCATTGTTGCAGCCACTGTGTCAATCCATTGCACTGACGGTCTTCTTCATTTTCCCTGACCCTCCACTTTACCAAGCATGATGTCCTTCTCCAAACTGGTGCCTCCTGTTAACACGCCCAAAGTATGTAAGACAAAATCTCACCATCCTCTAAGGAGCAATACGGCTGTACTTCTTCCAAGACAGATTTGTTTGTTCTCTGGCAGGCCATGATATATTAAATATTCTTCACCAACACCATAATTCAAAGGCAGCAATTCTTGTTTGGCCTTCCTTATAGCTTTTGCATGCATATGAGGCAACTGAAAATACTATGGGTTAGGCATACCTTAATCCTCAAAGTGACTGTGGACTAGTTGTTTGCAAATGGCATTTCTGTTCTTAGGTACTGTGTTCTATTCCCATCCTAAAAAAAGATTCTCCTCTTCTAAGCCTTGTCTTTACAAGGAAACAAATCATTCACAAGTATGTAAATCAAAGTAACCATATAGAGTGAGTTAACAGATCCATTTGCCCAGACTTCTTGCCAAAGGCAGGGTTATCTATCCCCAACCAGATTACCTTTGAAGATGTGCACAAGTTCTCATTTCTTGGCCAAACAAAAAGTCTTATCATAATTAAGCCAAATACTCCACATTTTCAGTTTCTCTGTGAAATTTTTTCCTTTGCATGCATTTTCACAGCCCTGGGACACGTGTTTTCATCATTTCAAGTCTACATTCATAGTTAGCACCACAGTTCTTGTTTTTTTCTAACACTTAAATAATGAATAAGGCTTGATCACCTGGAGATATTCTCCTTACTCTATTACAATAGTTATTAGTGATTTTAATTAGACAAAATCCGTCATTCCTTTTGTTACCTCACCATACTGTCAAGTGCCTATTAAGGATATTACTGTAATAAGTACTAGCACCTTTTAAATTTACATTAACAAAAACAGAGAAATGGGAAGTCAGGAAAAGTAAGAGAAGAAAAAAATACAACACTGATGTCATAATTAGTGAAAGCTAATTATGTTTTTTTTCATTTCCTTAAGAGCTAGACTTAACATCGTGCTTTAAAATTGCATGAGTGATAATTTGCTTCTTATCAATTAAAAATGGGAAAATGGAAAACATTTACTCTGCTATGGTTGAGCCCAGAGTGCCCTTTCTTCAGAAAGGAGGAGATTATCCATGGAGAATAAACCAAGTAGTTGACCAATTTCTCCAAGAACAATCACCAACTCATCACCTCTTCAAAGGCCTTCTGTCTACTACCAAGTCTGCCACCTGCAAATAGTAAAATCTATAAAAGGCCAAGTTCAAATGGCTATTCAAGATCTACCACTGGCCGTCTTAGGTTTATTGTCCATAAACAATGAGAAAGAAGTCAATTGGGCCAATGTCCTTATGCCTGTTGGTGCTGTGGCTGATTCCTCATTGAAAGAAAGAGGGGAAGTGTTTCCCATTTCTTTCCCTGATCAAGGATTTCACCAATGCACACACCCCACCCCCAAATCTGCAAAAACAGTAATCTTACAGAAAGTTTCTCTTAAGTGGTAACTAAAGATGGGTTTCCAGGCATGTTCATCACGTGTCCTAAAAATAAATTCAGTGCTAGAGTCGCTCAAAGGTCGAAACGGTGAAACAGATAACAAAACCTCCTGGATGGCATGTGACTGATAAACAGAAGGTTGGCAGTTCACACCCACCAGCCACTCCACAGAAGGAAGACTAGGAAATCTATTCCACAAAGAGTTACCGCCTGGAAACCCAAAGGGGGTCGCTATGAGTCCGAATAGACTAGATGGCAGTGAGTTTGGTTTTGGAGGACTCCACAACAGGTCGGATGAACTTTTCTTGAACTTGGGACCTGCGACTGGTACAGTGCCCGGCGCCTACCGGGGCGCTCGGGGATCCTACGTCAGCGACTCCAGGGAGTTGGTTAGTTCACACTATGGGGTTCCCCGGCTGTCCCACCTCAACCGTTTGCCTTTAACCGTACCCTTCACCCGACCAGTCATGGGAGTCCCTCCCAGAGCCCAGAGTGCAGCACGGCGTCGCCTTCAGACAGGGAGCAGAAGCGGCAGAGCACACCCGGCTGTGGCAGGAAGAGGAGGAGGTTGAGGAGAGCCCGGGCGGAGCGGCGTCCCTGCCACCGCCCTTCCCAGAAGGCTTCTACCACTAGGCCCCGCTCACCTGGGACCTGGCCGCCAAGAGCGGGGGCCGGAGCTCCAGGTCTTGCAGAAGTTTCCTGGCCGACGCTGTCACAGGGGAAGCCATCTTAAACAGGAAACCCGGCGCGGGGGAGTCTGACTGAGTGCGGACTGGGAGAGAGGAGGAGGAGGAGGGGGAGGAGGAGGAGGCGGGCCCGGCAGTGCCCTCCGCCGGGGGCCGTCCTTGTGCTCCCAGGGGTGCGGCGGCCCGGGCGGGGCCGCGGCTCCGGCTCTGGGGCAGCTGGCTGCCTCCCAGGCCGCACGCACTGCTTGGAACTTCAAGCCCTAGGTTCCCCCAGCCAAGCCACAAGTCCACTCCTAGCATTTAGAAGGCCTGGTGTCCTTCGCCCTGTTCTGTCACAGGGGTGAGCTAGAACGATTCTCGAACCCTGCAGTTGAGGAACTTAAACTGTGCCAGAGGGACAGCCTGGCGATTAGCAGAGCAGATGCCATCTCATAGAGGCCTGACTAGTCCTGGGGTCAAAGGGCGGCCTAGGGAAGCCAAGTTTGAGCTGACATTTGAAGAAATAGTGAGGAAGGCAGAGGCACATGCAGCCCAGGGTTGGTGGAAGTCCTAAGACCTTGGTGACTTTTTAATCCCTTTTTCTTCGTTTTTTTTAGTGCGGTAATTATATAGTAACAAAACATATGCCATTTCTACAATCTTCACAGTAGTATTAATTATCACATCATGTTCATCTAGCACCATTAACAGTTCTTGGTGACAGTTTTTATCCTTGATCTAAGAACTGCCTCGGTTCTTAGGAGGGGTGGCTGTGAGTCAGGTTTGTCTTGACAGCACATAACAACAACAACAATGCAAAGCTATTGAAGGATTTTAAGCAGGGTGGTCCAGTAATCATAACATATTTGGAGCTTACTGAATATCTGCTGTGCCTCTGAGCACTGTACATGTAATAAAAAACAACAATAGCGAACATTAATATGACAAAACTTTACAAATAAACTGATTGAGTCTTCATATCAACGTTTTAAGTAGATGCAAGCGTGAAATTTCCATTTTTCAGAAGACAGGCACAGAGAAGTTAAGTAACTTGCTGGAGATCACAGAGGTATTAAGAGGCAGAAATGAGATTCAAATCCAAAGTTTTCTTCCCACACAAAAGCTATTTTAAATTTTTTTAGTGTATTATCCTAAAAAAAACCCTACAATGTAACAGAACTAGGCAACTATTGCTGCTAGTTACCTCTTAGTGCCTCTTTCTCTCTCTCTCTCTCTCTCCCCCTCTCTCTCTCTCTCTCTCTCTCCCCCCCCCCCACACACACACACACTGTTTCTCTCTCTTTGGAACTATTTATTTTGATAAAATTTCAAATTCACAGAAAAGATACAAGAATATTGCTTAAACATGCCCAAATATCCTTTACCCAGATTCATCAATTAATTACATTTTACCCCATTTGCTTTACCATTCTAGATGGGTAGATGATAGCTAGATAGACGTATCAAATTTTTACCTATTAGATTTAGTATCCACTGATGATTCTTTCTCAAATCAAGTATTATTACATACTACAGTGGATGCAAAACTCCAACCTTCAACATTTACTAGCTTACTTGCATTCAACTCTTAAGATAAGCTTTACCTTCTCCCCTATTTCTTTATTCTTTTATTCACTTGTATCAATATGGACTCCTGAATATTTAAAAGAAAAAAAAAAAAAAAACCTGCACTTCCTACTATGCTGCCTCTGTATGAATCAATTAATCTTCACAGGAACCCTGCAAAGGCGTCCTTATACTACTACCTTTTTGCCAGCAAAAGAACTGAAAGAGATTTTGTAGCTTGCCCAAGGTCACATAGCTTCTGAACAGACCTCGAGGCTAGATTCCAACCACTTCACTCCACTCATTCCTCTTGATATGAGTAGATTTGACTTTCCATCTCATTCCTTCATCATTATCCCCACTGAGTCTGCCACTGAGCCAAGATCACACAATGACCCGTGTTAATGTTTGCAGACTGAATGTTTGGCTGGATGAGAACTTTGAACATGCCAAAAGGATGGAAAATTAATCAAAGGCTGTTTATTTAGATCTTACCGTTATAAGTAGTAGGAGCCCTAGTGGCATAGTGCCTAAGGCATTTGACTGCTAACCAGAAGGCTGGCGGTTCAAACTCACTAGCCACTCCTTGGAAAGAGGACTGGGCAACCGACTTCCCTAGTGATACTACCTTGGAAACCCATGGAGGGCTTGCTGTGAGTTGGATCTGACTCAACAGCAATGAGTTTGGTGTTTTTTTTGTTTTTTTTTTTTTTTGGTGGTAAGTAGTCTACCACCATCACCTTGCCTTCGGAGTTTCAAAGGAGATTGAGTATTAGAAAGTAAAAGGAAGAGGTCTTAAAATAATCTCTGATTGATAATATTCTGTTAGGGTAGGATTTTTCTATTAGGGTAGAATTTTTGGAAGCTGAGGGAGGAAAGGCTTTCTGATTGGCATTCATGTACATTTGGCAATCTTTGATTGGTTCACTATCTACTGTATATAACTAGGGGCTTTCCAGGCTAGATCTAAAACCAAACCAAACTCCACAACCAAACCAAACTCACTGCCATTGAGTCAATTCCAATTCATAGCGACGCTCATCAGGTTTCCAAGGCTATAAATGTTTACAAAGCAGATTGCCTCATCTTTTTTCCACAGAGCTGCTGATGGGTTCCAACCACCAACTTTTTGGTTAGCAGCCAATGCCTTAATCCCTATATCACCAGAGCTCTTTCTAGGCTGGGGAGTGTCATATAAATTTTCCTTTTAATTGAAAGACCCCAGTCCTCATTTGGGGTACATGTCTTGTGTAAGCAACTCCTCAATGTCTTTGCCCACATTTTCTTATTCTACCTTTTCTACAGTGTGGACAGAAAGAAGAAAGGAATAACAATTCACCTGGTATCTTCAGTGCTTACCACTATGCCAGGCTTAGAAGAGATGATCAATGTATACATGTGGAAAGAATCATATTTACTAAGATTGCTCCAAAGGATCCCTGGTGGCATAGTGGTTAACCATTTGGCTGGTAACTGAAAGGTAGGCATTTCAAATCCACCAGCTGCTCAGTGGGAGAAATATGTGCCAATCTGCTTCTGTAAAGATTCATAGGGGACCATTCTACTCTGTCTGAAAAGTTTCTATGAATCAGAATCAGCTTGATGGCAATAGGGTAAGATTTATCCTTCCTATTTTCCACAACTTTTTTCAAATAGGAATTTCTTTGAGGGCAGGGAACCTGGATTCTACCACATAGTTCTGCATTGGCCTTGCCTAGAACAAGCACTGGATTTCCCTATCAACCAGGAAGTGTTTAAAGTGCACTTTTACGTCTTATATGTCTAGGACCAGAGGAAGTACCTACTTCATAGGATGATAATGAGGATTCAGTGAGTTACTGCATATAAAGACCTGGAGTGGGGACTTAATGAATGTTATTTTTCTTCCTCTAAAGGGTTGTTGGGAGTCCTAGGTGTGGCAAATGGTTAAGCGCTCAGCTAGTAACTGAGAGGTTCGTGGGTAGAATCCACCCAGAAGTGCCTCAAAAGATATGCTGGCGATCTACTTCTGAAAGGTCACAGCCATTGAAAACTCTCTGGAGCACAGTTCTGCTCTGAAATACATCAGGTTGCCATAAGTTGCAATCAACAAAACATAAAATGGTTACTGGTTGTTGTTGTTAGGTAGCAAAGAGTCTGTTCCAACTCATAGCCGCCTCATGTACAACAGAATGAAAGACTGCGGGATCCTCTGCCGTACTCACAATCATTGCCATGCTTCAGCCCATTGTTGCAGCCACTGTAGCCATCTATCTCACTGAGGGTCTTCCTCTTTTTCACTTACCCTCTACTAAGAATAATATCCTTCTCCAGGGACTGGTTTTCCTGATAGTATGTTCAAAGTATATGAGAAAAATTCTTGCCATCCTCTCTTCTAAGGAGCACTATGGCTGTATTTCTTCCAAGACAGATTTTTTTGTTCTTCCAGTTGTCCACGGTATATTCTATATTTTTCACTAACACCATAATTCAAAGGCATCCATTATCCTTCCTTATTGTCCACTTTTCATGTGCATATGAGGCAATTGAAAATACCATGGTTGGGTCAGGCACACCTTAGTCCTCACAGTGATATCTTTGCTTAACATTTTAAAGAAGTCTTTGCAGTAGATTTGCCCAATAAAGTATATCATTTGATTTCTTGACTGCTGCTTTCTTGGGAGGAGCTCTGGTAGCTTAGTGCCTTAAGGCACTTGACTGCTAACCAGAAGGCTGGTGGTTCAAACCCATCAGCCACTCCTTGGAAGGAAGTTTGGGCAATCTATTTCCGTAGTGATACCGCCTCAGAAACCCAAGGAGGGGTCGCTACGAGTCAGGTCCGACTCGACGGCACTTAACAGCAACAGCTTTCTTGGGTGTCAGTTGTAGATTCAAGCAAAACTAAATCCTTAACAACTTCAATATTTTCTCCATTTTTCATAATATTGCTTATTGGTTCAGTTGTGAGGATTTTAATTTTCTCTTTGTTGAGGTATAATCCATATTGAAGACAGTCATCTTTGATCTTCTTCAGTAAGTGCTTCAAGTCTTCACTTTCAGAAAGCATGCTTGTGTTGTTTGCATATCTCATGTTGTTAGTGAGTCTTCTTCCAATCCTGATGCCCCACTCTTCTTTGTGTACTCCAGCTTCTTAGATTATTTCCTCAGCATACAAATTGAATAAGTATGGTGAAAGGCTACAACTCTGACACACACCTTTCCTGATTTTAAACCATTGGAGTATCCCCTTGTTCTGTTCAAAGGACTGCCTCCTGGTCTATGTACAGGTTCCTCGTGAACACACTTAAGTATTCTGGAATTCCCATTCTTTGCAATGTTATCCATAACTTGTTATCATCCCCATGGTTGAATGCCTTTTCTTAGTCAATAAAATGCAGGTAAACATCTTTCTGATATTCTTTTCTTTCAGGCAAGAGCCATCAGACATCAGCATCCTTTTCTTAATCTGGTTTGAATTTCTCACAGTTCCCTATCAATGTATTGTTGCAACAATTTTTTAATTATCTTCAGCAAAATGTTACTTGTGTGTGATTAAGGATGTTGTTCAATCATTTCTGTACTCTGTTGGATCACCTGTCTTTGGAATGGGCAAAATATGGATCTCTTCCAGTCAGTTGCTTAGGTAGCTGTCTTCCAAATTTCCTGGCATAGACAAGTGAGCTGATACATTCAATATTTTTTAATATTATTGAAATATCTCAATCAGTAGGTTACTGATTAGTGGGTCTTAACAAATATTTTCTTGATATGTAATATAAAATACTCGAGCCAATCTCAGATATGAGATAAAACTTTCCTGACACCTTGTAACTTAACTTGATAGCTGGAGTACTATGTAGATGTGTAAAGAATGATCTCACAACATGGATGAATTTAGAGGACATTATGCTGAGGGAAATAAGTCAATCACAGAAGGACAAATATTGTAAGAGCCCACTATTGTAAAATGTCAAGGAACGTTTATTCAGGGAAAGAAACTCACTTTGTTGGTTACCGGGGATAGGAAAGAAGGAGAGGGAAAATCTTGGACTATGTGGGGGTCACATGTTGATTTGGGTGAGGTGAGGAATATATGGAAAGAGTCTGTGACCAGCATGGTGACATTGAAATGCACACCAAAATGCACACAAAAGATACAGACAACAAGTCTCTTCCGGCAAGATGGAGGACTAGGCAGAAAGACTGCACAGACCCTCTCTAACAAAGAAAAGGGAAACCAATTAACACAGACACAGAAGATAATCCTGGACCCCTGAGCCTTGAAGGGAAGGATATAGAAGTGGACTAAACCC
>NW_006921736.1:1391451-1408661 GCF_000298275.1 Orycteropus afer afer
GGGAGGGGAGCTGTTGCATTGTGGTAAACTGTGGTCAATGACATGAGATAAAGTATATGTGAACTGCTGTATGGAAGTGAATTTCCTCTGTAAATCTTCACCCAAATGACAATAATAATAATAATAAAAGATACAGACAACAGAGGGAAACACCATTACAGGCACAACACTGCAGTATCACTAACACCAAATGCCAGGCTATGGATTAGAGCATAGACAGGTGAGAAGAGCAGGTTGGGGTAGGTGAACAGGAATATATCTGGCTGAAGATAATCTTACATGTGCACTTGTGCTACAAAATTAGCCACATACATTACAGAAGCAACAGAAGACAGGGTTGGAGTAATTTTGCAAAGACAACCAAACATCTTGTGAGAGAGAATCACCAGGCCTGGAGGGTTGGGACCACAGTCACAGGGAACATCATGCTCAATTGGCACATATAGTTTATAAAAATTTATTCTACAACCTAATTTGGTGAATAGCAACTGGGGTCTTAAAAGCTTTCAAGCAGCCATCTAAGATGCAACTATTGGTCTCCTCTTGGATGGAGCAAACATAGAAGAGTGAAGAAAATCAAGGTCATCTGGAAATAATTAGTCCAACAATAAGATGGACCATGAGAACCTCAGCCTCCATGACCCAAGACTAGAAGAACTAGATAGTGCCCTGCTACAAATACCAACCACTCAGAAAGGGATCAAACCTGAGATCCTTGATAGAGTGGGAGGAAAAAGGTGGAAGAAAATTCAACACAAAAATGACCAGAATTGCTGGTTGGATGGAGACTGGTAGAACACTCAAGACTATGGCTCAGGTTACCCTTCAAGCTGGACTCATTTATGTGACTGGCTGTTAGCCCACTAATAGAAAGACCCACATACAGAACACCTACCCCAGGTCGATGTACCCATCTACTTTAGGGAGATAGACCCCTTGGATCAAGCAGCCTTGGGACACCAGAAGGGTAACATTCACAGAGACAGAAAGCTAGACAGACAGGTATGTGTGGATGAGAGAGGCACAGGGAGGGGGTAGTCACAGGGAGGAGACGGAAGGAGAGTTTTTTCTGTTGAGGCCAGTAATTGGGGCACGAGACCAGATGTGCATGAACTGTTGAAAGTAAAAGAAGTTTTTATGTAAATTTGCGCCCAAAGCACAATTGGGAAAAAAAAGAAGATTTTTTTTTTTTTTTTTTTAAAGGAAAGTAGTAAGAGTTTAAAGTGCTTGCCTCTAGGAAGAAAGTGGTGGAAAGTGGTCAGGGAACAATGATATTTTATTTTAGTGCTTCCAAAGTGTACATCCCTGGACTCCACCTTACCCAAGCCATGGTAGTTTCAATCACTTTATTTTCAATAGCCTCAAAAACTGGACAACGAAAAAGGAAGATGGAAGATGAAGTGACATATTTGAATTATAGTATTGGTGGAGAATGTTGAGTATACTATGGACTTCCCAAAGAACAAACAAATCTGTCTTGGAAGAAGAAGCAAGAATGGTGAGGTTTTGTCTTCGATACTTTGGATACGTTATCAGGAAGGACCAATCCCTGAAGAACAACATCATGCTTGGTAAGGTAGAGGGTCAGCAAAAGAGAGGAAGTACCTTGTCTTAGTTTCCTAGTACTGCTGTAACAAACTGCCAACCTTTGGGATAGGAGTCAAGTGCTTAACCACTATACCACCAGAGTTCCTTTGAACAGGCAACAACCCTATCAAAAACATATTATCTGCTATTAGATTAAAGCACAAATGTGGGCATCAGACAAAATTCAGTTCAAGTCGACTGTAATTTAAGAGTTCTATGACCTAGAGCTGTCAGTCATCTGTTAGTCATATGTTGGTGGCTTGTGTGTTCCTGTGATGCTGTAATCTATGCCACTGGTATTTCACATATCAGCAGGGTCACCCATGGTGGACAGGTTTCAGTGAAGCTTCCAGATTATGACAGACTAGGAAGAAGGATGTGGCCAGATCCACTTCTAAAAAAATTGGGCACTGAAAACGTTTGAATAGACATTAATGATGTGGATGGAGTAAAGCTTTCTGGACCTTCATTGTCAAAAATGAAATGGAATGCATAAAGATTGATGTTCTAGGCACTAATAAGCTGAAATGGATTGGTATTGGCCATTTTGTATCTGACAATCTTGTGGTCTACTGTGCCAGGAATGACAAATTGAAGAGGAATGACAACACAATCATCTTCTAAAAGAACATTTCGAGATCTAGCCTAAAGTAAAATGCTGTCAGTGAAAGGATAATATGAAACACAGGAAGAAGCCCAGTTAATACCACTATTATTCAAATTTACACAGCAACCACTAAAGCCAAAGATGAAGAAATTGAAGATTTTTACCAACTTCTGCAGTCTGAAATTGACCAAACATGCAATCAAGATGTTTTGATAATTACTAGTTTGGAAGGAAGGTTGGGCAATCCTACTTCCGTAGTGATACTGCCTCGGAAACCCAAGGAGGGGTCGCTATGAGTCAGGGCTGACTCGAAGGCAAACAACAACAACAGTAATAGGAAAGGAGCTCTGGTAGCATAGTGCCTAAGGCACTTGACTGCTAACCAGAAGGCTGGCGGTTCAAACCCACCAGCCACTCCTCGGAAGGAAGGTTGGGCAATCCTACTTCCATAATGATACTGCCTTGGAAACCCAAGGAAGGGTCACTATGAGTCGGGGCCAACTCGATGGCAAATAACAACAACAACAACAAGGAATAGGAATGTGAAAGTTGGAAACAAGGACGCATCGGTAGTTGGAAAATATGTGGCCTTGGTGAATGAAATGATGCTGGAGATCGCATGATAGAAATTTGCAAGAACAATAACTTACTCATTGCAAATAGTCCTTTTAGCAGTCCATGGCACTCTTAGTATTCTTCTACACCACCACAACTCAAAAGCAACAACTCTTCTTCAGTCTTCCTTATTCATTGTCCAGCTCTCATGTGCTTAAGAGGCAATTGAAAATACCATGGTTTGAGTTAGGAGCACCTTAGTCTTCAAGGAGACATCCTTGCTCTTCAGGATTTGAAAGACCTAATAACACACAAAAGCCCAGATTTACCCAGTACAATACATCATCTGATGTCTTGACTGCTGTTTCCATTGGAGTTGATTGTAGAACCAAGTAATATGAAGTCCTTGACAATTTCAATCTTTTCTCCATCTATCGTGAAATTGTTTATTGGACAATTTGTGAGGATTTTTGTTTTCTTTATATTGAGGCGTAATCCATACTGCACACTGTAGTGTTTAATCTTCATCAGTACGTGCTTCAAGTCATCCTCACTTTCAGCAAGGAAAGCTTTGTCATCTGCATATCACAGGTTAATAATGAGTCTTCCTTCAATCCTGATGCCACATTCTTCTTCATATAATCCAGCTTCTTGGATTGTTTGCTCAGCATAAAAATTGAATAAATATGGTGAAAGAATACAACCCTGACACACTCCCTTATTGATTTTGAACCATGCAGCATCCCCTTGTTCTGTATGAATGACAGCCTCCTGGTCTACGTACAGGTTCCTCATGAGTACAATTAAGTGTTCTGGAATTCCCATTCTTCTCAATGTTATCTGCAATTTGTTATGATCCACACAATCAAATGCTTTTGCATAGTCAATGAAACACAAGTAAACATCTTTCTGGTGTTCTTTGCTTTGAGCCAAGAGCCATTTGACATCAGCTATGATATCCCTTGTTCCACGTCCTCTTCTGAATCCAGCTTGCATTTCTGGAAGTTCTCTGTCAATATACTGCTGCAACAGTTTTTGAATTATCTTCAGTAAAATTTTACTTGCACATGATATTAATGATATTGTTCAATAATTTCCACATTCTGTGGGATCACCTTTCTTTGCAATGGGTACAAATATGGATCCCTTCCAGTCAGTTGGCCAGGTAGCTCTCTTCCAAATTTCTTGGCATAGCTAAGTGAGTGCCTCCAGTGGGACATCCATTTGTTGAATCATCTCAGTGTGAATTCCATCAATCCCTGAAGCCTTGTTCTTTGCCACTTCCTTCAGTGTAGCTTCAACTTCCTCCTTCAGTACCATTGGCTCTTGATCATATGCCACCTCTTGAAATGGATGAACATTGACCAATTCTTTTTCATACAGTGCCTCTGTATATTCCTTCCATCTTCTTTTGATGCTTCCTGCATCAATATTTTGCCCACAGAATCTTTCAATATTGCGACTCAAGACTTATTTTTTTTTCCTCAGTTTTTAAAGCTTCAGAAATGCCAAGCATGTTCTTCCCTTTTGGTTTTGTAACTCCAGGTCTTTGCACATTTTCGTACAATAATTGATCTTGTCTTCTCAAGCTGCTCTTTGAAATCTTCTGTTCAGCAATTTTATTTTGTCATTTCTTCCATTTGCTTTAGCTACTCTCTGCTCAAGGGCAAGATTCAGAGTCTCTTCTGACATCCATTTTATTCTTTTCTTTCTTTCTTGTCTTTTTAATGACCTCCTGCTTTCTTTGTGGATGATATTTTTTTATGTCATCCCACAATTCCTATGATTTTCTGTCATTGGTGTTCAATGCATCAAATCTGTTTTATAGATGGTCTTTAAAATCAGGATGGATATATTCAAGCTCATATTTTGGTTCTCGTGGACTTGTTTTAATTGTATTCAACTTTAACTTGAATGTGTGTATAAGCAGTTGATGGTCTGTTCTACAATCATCTCCTGGCCTTGTTTTGGCTGAAGATACTTAGCTTCTCCATCGCCTCATGCCATAGATGTAGTCAATCGGATTTCAGTATATTCCACCTGGCAAAGTCCACCTGTATAACCATCATTGATGTTGTTGAAAAAGGTATTTGCAATGAATAAGTCATTGGCCTTGCAAAATTCTATCATGCGATCTCCAGCATTATTTCTATTACCAAGGGCATGTTTTCCAACTGCTGGTAACTCTTTGTTTCCAACTTTTGCATTCCAGTCACCAGGGATAATCAACACATCTCAATTGCATGTTCAGTCAATTTCAGACTGTAGGAGTTGATGAAAATCTTCAATTTCTTCATCTTTGGCTTTGGTGTTGGTGCATAGATTTGAATCATAGTAGTATTAACTGGTCTTCCTTGGAGGCATGTGGATATTATCCTATCACTGACAGCATTGTACTTCAGGACAGATCTTGACACAGTCTTTGTAATGATGAATGCCACACCATTCCTCTTCAATTTGTCATTCTTGGCATAGTAGATCATATGGTTGTCTGAATCAAAACAGCCAAAACCAATCCATTTCAGCTCACTACTGCCTAGGATATCAATCTTTATCCACTCTATTTCATTTTTGACAACTTCTAATTTTCCTAGATTCATATGTCATACATTGCATGTTCCAGTTATTAATGGATGTTTGCATCTGCTTCTACTCATTTTGAGTCATGCCCTATCAGCTAATAGAAGTCCTGAAAACTTTACTCCATCCACATCATTAAGGTCATCTCTACTCTGGGGAGTCAGCTCTTCCCCAGTCATATTTTGAGTGCATTCCAGCCTAATGGGCTCATCTTCTGGCACTATATTGGACAATGTTTCAGGGCTATTCATAAAGTTTTCCAGTAATATATCAAACATTGTTTCACTGTTATTCATAAGATTTTCATTGGCCAATTGTTTGAGAAGTGGTTGGCCTCTTCCTTCTTCTGAGTCTATCTTAGCCTGGAAACTCTAATGAAACCTGCCCACCATGGATATCCCTGATGGCATTTTTTAACACTGGTGGCATAACCTCCAGCCTCAGAGCAACATGTCAAATTGACAATATCTGTGAAAAGAGGTGATGGAAAAATACAATATCAGTCTGAACAAGGCTAGAGGCTGATAGTGAAACAGATCAATTGCACATATCCAAGTTTAAGTTGAAGCTAATGAAAATTAAAACAAGTCCACAAAACCCAAAATATGACCTTGAGTACATCCCATCTGAATTTAGGGACCATTTGAAGAACAGACTCAATGCGTTGAACCCCAGTGACAAAAGACCAGGTGAGTTGTGGGATGACTCAAGAACACAATACACAAAAAAAGCAAAAGGTCATTGAAGAGAAAGAAAAGATTAAAATGAATGTCAGAAGAGACTCTGAAACTTACTCTCAAATAGAGTAGCTAAAGTGAATGGGAGAAATGATGAAATAAAAGAGCTGAACAGATTTCAAAGGGCAACTTGAGAAGACAATGCGAAGTATTATAATGAAATGTGTGAAGATCTGGAGTTAGAAAAACAAAAGAGAAGAACACCTGAATTTCTCAAGAACTGAAAGAACTGAAGGAAAAAATTCAGTCCTTGAGTTGCAATATTGATGTTTTCTAAGGGCAAAATATTGAGCAACACAGGCAGCATCATAAGAAGATGGAAAGAATACACAGAGTCACTGTACCAAAAAGAATTGGTCAATATTCAACCATTTCACAAGGTAACATATGATCAAGAAGCAGTGGTAAAGAAGGAAGAAGTGCAAATTGCACTAAAGGAATTAATGAAAACAAGGTTCCAGGAATTGACAAAATACACATTGAGATGTTTCACAGCACTGGAGGCACTCACTTTTCTAGACCAAGAACTTTGGAAGACAGCTACCTGGCCATCCAACTGGAAGAGATCCATATTTGTGTCCATTTCAAAGAAAGGTGGTCCCACAGAATGTGGAAATTTTTGAATATCACAAGGATATCACATCCAAGTAAAATTTTGCCGAAGATATTTCAAAAATGGTTGCATCAATATATTGACAGGGAAATTCTAGAAATGCAAGCTGGATTCACAAAGGCCATGGAGTTAGTTATCACTTCTGATGTGAGATGGATTTTGGCTGAAAGCAGAGAATACCAGAAAGATGTTTACCTGTGTTTTATTCACTATGCAAAAGCATTTGACTGTGTGGAACATGGCAAATTATGGATAACCTTGCAAAGAATGGGAATTCCAGAATAATTAATTGTTCTCATGAGGAACCTACATAGACCTAGAAGCAGTCAATCAAGCAGAACAAGGGAATTCTGCATGATTTAAAATCAGGAAAGGTGTGTGTCAGGGTTGTGGTCTTTCCTACACTTATTCAATCAGTATGCTGAGCACATATTCCAAGAAGGTGGACTATATGAAGAAAAACAGGGAATCGGGATTGGAGAAAGACTCATTAACAACCTGATATATGCAGATGACACAACCTTGCTTGATGAAAATGAAGAAGACTTGAAGCACTTACTGATGAAGATCAAAGACAACAGCCTTCCGTATGGATCACACCTCAATATAAAGAAAATGAAAATCCTCACAACTAGACCCATAAACAATATCATAATTAACGGAGAAAATATTTGCCAAGGATTTCATCTTACTTGGACCCACAATCCACACCCATAGAGGCACTGAAACAATGTATTGCATTGGGCATATCTGCAGCAAAAGAGTTCTTTAAAGTGTTGAAAAGCCAAGATGTCACTTTGAAGACTCAAATGTGGCTGACTCAAGCTATGGTATTTTCAATAGCCTTATATACATGAAGAACTGGACAATGGATAAAGAAGACCATAGAAGTGATGAATTTGAATTGTGGTGCTGGCAGAACTATTGAGTATACTATAGACTCCTAGAAGAACAAACAAATATGAGTTGGAGAAAGTATAGTCAGAATTCTCCTGAGAAGTGAGAAGGGCCAGACTTCATCTCTTGTACTTTGGTCGTTTTGTCAGAAGGCACCAGTCCCTGGATAAGGATACCATGCTTGGTATGTTAGAGAGTCAGAGAAAAAGGGGAAGATCCTCAATGAGATGGATTGACACAGTGGTTGTGATGATGGGCTTAAGCAAGGCAATGACTGTGAAGATGGTGCAGGACTGGGCAATGTTTTGCTCTGCTGTACATAGGGTCACTAGGAGTGAGAACCAACATAAATTCACCTAGCAACAACATGACCTTGAGCAAATTATCTAACATCCTCTATTCCTGTACCTGTGAAGAGAGGATAAGAACAGTAATCAATGAGTCCTTCCTTGGCACAAATGTTTAAGCACTCTTCTACTAGCTGAAAGGTTGCCTTTTCAAACCCACCCAGAGGCATTTCAGAAGAAAGACCCGGCAATCTGCTTCCAAAAGGTCACAGCTTTGAAAATTCTATGGAACATTTCTACTTGGAACACAAGGGTTGCCATGAATGGGATCCGGCTCAATGGCAACTGATTTGGGGTTTTTGTTTGCTTGTTTGTTTTGTTTTTTTGATAAGTGCTTGAAATCCCAGTGTCTGTTATCTACTATGCTGTCATTACATGAGCAAGATGTCATTTTGGTATTTAGTGCTCTAATATTTATATCTGCAAGACTCAGTTTCTCCCTTAGTATAATAAAGGCCAGGTATGACAGCATTTTATATATGAGCTGTGATAACTTAATGCAACACTTCTCCTAAACACTTGAAATATTAAGTTCTAAAACTCCATGATGAAACTTTGGATTTAGAACATCATGCCTACACTATTTTTTGTTCAGTTAATTGCTCCAGGAAGCAAAATAAAGCATCTGTAATCCCACACACCTTCTTTTTCATCTTGTAAGTACATGTTAATAGTGAAATAATGTGCTCATTTTCATATCCACACTAATTACTCCAGGGGCCCTGATTTGCCAAAGAGACATGCCATGAAATCGAACACAGGGATAGTGCATCTCACTGGCCCCATGGTTGTTTATCATTACTTTTTCATTTAATCATAAAAACCATTTGACAAATACAAACCAGGCCTTTGGACTGGTTTAAACCAGTTCAGTCATGGCAACAAAGCAAAACCAGAAGATCTGAATTTTTAAAATTTGGGTGATCCAGAGCACTAACCAGAATGGGAAAAAACTTACTGGTTGAAGCCCTGGAATGGGAGACTCAGAAGAAGTGTAGTGAACCCATTCAGAAGGCTGCTGCTTGAAATTCGATTTTTGCCAAGACTGTGGAGAGTGACACACATTCAAAGCAACATGGTCAGCTGCCATCTTTAAACTGAGCAGTGCTGTTTCGTCAAGAGACATGATTGTTATGTTTTCTAAGAGGGAGATTAAGTTTCTAGGAAGGCTTTGACTAAATTTTTTTCCCATTCCAGTAGAGTTCTGGTTTACCCACATTTTAGAAATTCAGTTCCATTCTGGTTTTGCTTCATCAGCCATGACTGAACCAGGCTGAGCTGGTTCAAAGCCCTGATACAAACTCATTATAACCAGCTGAGCTGAGTACAATTTTTAAAGAAAAAACCCTAATTTTCATGAATAACATATTTGAGTTCATGTTGCTTTCTGTCAGGAATGAAAATCACTATTATAATAGTGAAATAAAGGGCATTTGTGGATTTGTTTATTATTTCTTTTCTATTGTATAACAGATTTCTTAAGTTCACATGGGGCGGAGGACGTTTTGGGCTTTCATTATGTACGTAGGAAATATCTGTGTTGCTGCTTGTGACAGCCATTTTAACCAATGCTTCAGTTGTGTTATTTGCTATTGGCACAGAAAGAACTTCCATTGTGCTAAAGTTATTTTTCTCTCTTCAATAATGCATTAAAATGATTAATTTTGATGGCATATCTCAGACGCTTATTCAAATTATAAGGTGCCCAGAAGTAAAGGAATCTAAAAGTTTCTCCTCTGACAAAACTTCAGTGAGCTCAAGAAAAATTCTCACTACATCAGGGACAGAATTTAGGAGAGGCAAGTTTAGAGGAGTAATGACAAGTTAGGTCAAAATCAGGTTGAGAAAAGAAGAATAAGGAGCATCATAAACCCAGGGAAGTTGCAGTCAGGGATAAGATCCTCTAAAAAGACTAAAAGTGGAAAACAAGATGTAATGGTAGATACAAGGGTGATGACATTCAACTGGTGAGTAGCTTGGAGGTAGATGATGATGATAAAAACCAAGCAAAGAACATTTACACAAAGGACAGTCAAGCGACATAGACTAAAAGAGAAAAGTGGTGGCAGATTGACAGTGGAAAGGAAGTTTCTTTCAGAAACAAAACCTAAACTGCCATTTCAAATGAAAGTCCTGGAATTCAGCACCTTAAATATAATTGACATCTTTTCTTTAAATCCTAAAACAAAAATTAAAAGAACATTCAATTTCATATATCCTGCTTCTTTAGAAGGAGCTCTGGTGCTCTGGTAGCATAGTGCCTAACGTACTTGACTGCTAACCAGAAGGCTGGCAGTTCAAACCCACCAGCCACTCCTTGGAAGTAAGGTTGGGCAATCTACTTCCGTAGTGATACTGCCTTGGCAACCCAAGGAGGGGTCACTATGAATTGGTCCGACTTGACGGCACATAACAACAAAAAGTGGTGGTGTAGTGCCTAAGGCATTTGACTGTTAACCACAAGGCTGGAGTTTCAAACCCACCAGCCACTCCATGGAAGGAAGGTTGGACAATCTACTTCCGTAGTGATACTGCCTCAGAAACCCAAGGGTCCGACTCCACGGCAGCTTCCTTAGAATGTAAGAAGTCACAATAGTGGTTGTTTAGTATACAATACAATCACTTCATGGCTTTAAAATAAAAACTTATTTTTAAAAAAAGCATTTTGGAGGCCCTGTGATCCAGATGTTGTGATTCAGCAGCTCTGCTTGGGGGCCCAATGGTCTGTTTATGAGTAACTCTGTCCCACCTGTCTTTGTTGTATTGGTTCATGTAGGTGGTCCATGGTCCATAGGAGGAGAAACACTGATCTAAAAGATGAGACTATCACATGACTTCAGAGAAAGGACCGAGACTGCCCAGGTCCCCTCTTTACCTCTCATTTCTCTTCCTTTCCTTATTCCACTTCTACTATTCTTAATCTTTCCCCAGCCCCTCCTAAATACACTTTACTACATGACAGCAAAGAGTGGGAAATTAACCTTCAAAAGAAGTCTCTATTCTGTTTCCTCTGCCTAGGTCACCCTTCCTCCTTTTCACCAGCTTCAGGTTCCCTCATCCCTCTAGTTTCAGGCATGTGCTTCAAGCTGCCAAACTCTAGGTCAATGCTGTACAATAGAACTTTCTGCAATGCTAGAAGTCCTTTGTCTCTGTGCTGCCTAATAGAGTAGCCATTAGCTACATGTAGCTAATAAACACTTGAAATATGGTTAATGTGACTGGGAAAATCTTTTCTTTTTTTTTAATTTTATCTAATCTTAAATAATTTTAGTTAAATGTTGAATAGCCACACATGACTAGTGGCCACCGTCTTGACCAGCACAGGTCTAACCTAAAACTCTAATGTACAAACTCTGTCCCATCACATATTTCCTTAGTTGGATTTCTCCCATAATAATTCCTAATATGAGAATTTTGTTACAACTAGCTTATTCAAGAGGTCATACTACAGCAGGTGAAGGAAAGGGAAAATGAAGCAAGGAAGATAGATGTCTTAATTTTGTAGACTGCCATAACAAAGTATCTCAAAATGGGTGACTTTAAAGAAAAGAGATGTATTATCTCATAGTTCTACAGTCTAGAAGTGCAGATTAGATGTTGGCTATCTTTGTCTTCTCTAGGGGAAGACCCTGTCTTCAGTTTCTGGTAGCCCTGGACATTTCTTGGCACTCTTTTGCTTTTAGATGCTTATTCTCTTGATGCCTTTCTCCTATAGGACCCATCGTACTACAGTATGACTTCCTTAACTGATAACATCTTTAAAGAGAGAACTTATGTCCAAACACAAGTTCATAGACCCTATTTACAGGTACAGGGATTAGGGCTTTGATATATCTTTTTGGGGATAAGATTCAATCCATAACAGTCAAAAACAAAAAACAAACAAACAAACAAACAAAAAAAACCAAATCAAACTCACTGCCAGCAAGTCGATTCTGACTCACAGAGACCCCTTATTGGGTTTACAAGGCAAACTGAAAAGAAATGACGTGGCATTCATTGTCACAAAGAATGTTTCAAGATCTATCCTGAAGTACAACACTGTCAGTGATAGAATAATATTCATATACCTACAAGGAAAGCGGGAGCTCTGGTAGCATAGTGGCTAAGGCACTTGATTGCTAACCAGAAGGCTGGCAGTTCAAACCCACCAGCCACTCCTGGGAAGGAAGGTTGGGTAATCCTACTTCCGTAGTGATACTGCCTTGGAAACCCAAGGAGGGGTCGCTATGAGTTGGGTCCGACTCGACAGCACATAGCAACAACAACAACAACAACAAAGAAAGCTGGTTAATACTACTATTATTCAAATTTACGCACCAACCACCAAGCCAAAGATTAGGAAATTGAAGATTTTTACCAACTTCTGCAGTCTGAAATTGAGCAAACATGCAATCAAGATGTGCTGATTATCACTGGTAACTGGAATGCAAAAGTTGGAAACGAAGAATCACTGGTAGTTGGAAAATTTGGCCTTGGAGTTAGAAATAATGCTGGAGATTGCATGATAGAATTTTGCAAAACCAACAACTTATTCATCACAGATACCTTTTTTCAACAACACAAACAATAGCTTTACATACGGACTTTGCCAGACGGAGTACACAGGAATCAAATTGGTTACATCTGTGCCAGGAGATGATAGAGAAGCTCAATATCTTCAGCCAAAACAAGGCCAAGAGCTGAATGTGGAACAGACCATCAACTGCTCATTTGCACGTTTAAGTTGAGGTTGAAAAAAACCAAAACAAGTCCATGAGAGCCAAAATATGACCTTGATTATATCCCTCCTGAAGTTAGAGACCATTTAAAGAATAGAATTTGGTGCATTGAACACCAGTGATTGAGAATCAGAGGAATTGTGGGATGACATCAATAACATCATCCATGAAGAAAGCAAAAGGTCATTAAAAAGGCAGGGAAGGAAGAAAAGACCAAAATGGATGTCAGAAGAGACTCTGAAACTTGCCCTTGAACAGACAGTAGCTAAAGCAAATAGAAGAAATGACAAGATAAAAGAGCTAAAGAGAAGACTTCAAAGAGCAGCTCAAGAAGACAAAGTCAATTATTATAATGAAATGTGTAAAGACATGGAGTTGGAAAGCCAAAAGGGAAGAACACGCTTGGCATTTCTCAAGCTGAAAGAACTGAAGAGGAAATTTAAGCCTCGAGTTGCAATATTGAAAGATTCTATGGGCAATATATTGAATGATTCAGGAAACATCAAAAGAAGATGGAAGGAATACATGGATTCACTGACCCAAAAAGAATTGGTTGATGTTCATCCATTTCAGGGGGTGGCACATGATCAAGAACCAATGGTATTGAAGGAAGAAGTCGAAGCTGCGCTGAGGGAAGTGGTGAAAAACAAGGCTCTAGGAATTGACAGGATACCCGCTGAGATATTTCAACATGCCCCACTAGAGGCACTCACTTGGCTATACCAGGAAATTTGCAAGACAGCTACCTGGCCAACTGACTGGAATAGATCATATTTGTACCCATTCCAAAGAAAGGTGATGGCACAGAATATGGAAATTATCAAACAATATCATTAATATCTCACACAAGTAAAATCTTACTGAAGGTAATTAAAAAACGGTTATAGCAGTATATTGACAGAGAACTTCCAGAAATGCAAGCCGGATTCAGAAGATGTGGAATGAAGGATATCATAGCTGATGTCAAATGGATCTTGGCTCAAAGCAAAGAATAGCAGAAAGCTGTTTACTTGTGTTTTATTGACTATGCAAAAGCATTGAATTGTGTGGATCATAACAAATTATAGATAACATTGAGAAGAATGGGAATTCCAGAACACTTATTTGTGCTTACTTAAAGAAGTAATATAGGAACACTGTAAACAAATTTAAATTATTTAGTACCACTCTAGTGGTATTTTATACTGCCTTCGAGAACTTTTCTATCTATATATTTTCCATCTATTCATTTTCTATTTCCATATCTGTGTGTGTGTGTCTGTGTACATGAATGGGGTCACTCTATTCATATATTATTCAGCTATCTATTTTCATTTAAATAAATATAGGATATTGTGGTTACGTGCCATCTAGTTGACTCCAACACAGAATGACCTTCTATGGTAGGGTGAAACCATTAGGTTTCCTAGACTGTAATCTTTAAAGGGAACAGATCACCAAGTCTTTTCTCCTACAGAGAGACTGGTGGGTTCAAATCAGCAAACTCTTGGTTAGCAGCCAATAGCTTAAATATTGCACCACCAGGGCTCCTTAGCTGTAGGATATCATCAAATATTAATACACACAAACCTACCTTGCCCCCCGCTTTTAAATTATCATTGCGATTTGGGTGAAAGTTTATAGAGCAAATTCATTTTCCATCTAGCAGTTCATACACATTTTGTTTCATGATATTGACTGCAATTCCCCACAGTGTAACAGCTCTCTTCCCACTTCCTCCCTGTAGGTACCTATTCCCTATGGCCTTCTTTCTTATGCAGTCCTGCCCCCTGAGCTATCTCCCTGTGCAAACACTACTCCTCTGTTCTCTCATGATTGATCCTTCTAAGGAGTATATCTACTTGTCTATTGTTTGGCTGGAACCCACGGGAATGAGTTCAATTCCACACCTGAAGGGTAACTAGGGGCCATAGTCTAGGGGGTCTCACAAGGCTCTATCAGACCAATAAACTTGGTCTTTTTTTTTTTCCATGAATTTTAGTTTTGTTCTACATCGTTCTCCCACTCTGTCCAGGATCTCCTGCACTGATCCTTTTCTGAGTGGTTGATAGTGGCAGCTGGGCACCATCAATGTCTTCTGGTGTCATGGTCATATAGGCTGAGTTTTGCACGGTCCACTAGTCCCTTGGACTATTTGTTTGCAAGTGTCTTTGGTCTTCTTTGTTCTACTATGCTCTGGCCTTGTCCTTTTTCTTAGGGTTATGTAATATTCCACTACTGGATGTATCAGAATTTATTCCACCAGAACCCATTAAAAAACTCGTTGCTGTTGAGTTTATTTTGACTCATAGAAACTCTATAGGATGGAGTATAGGGTTTCCCATAGGGTTTGAAGACTGTAATCTTTACAGAAGCAGACTGCCACATCTTTCTCCCATGGAGCTGTGGTGGTTTCAAACTGCCAACCTTTCTTTTCACAGTTGAGTGCTTAGCTACTGTACCACCAGGAGTCCTTTCTACCAGAATAGGGGTTGGCAAACTATGGTCCATGGGTCAAATCCAGCCCCACCGCATGTCTTTGTAAATAAAGTTTTATTGGAATTCAGCCACAACATTTGTTTATGTATTCTCTGTGACTACTTTCTGGCAGTTAACTATTTGTGACAGGGACCATATAATTGGAAAATACGTACTATCTAGGCCTCTACAGAAAGTTTGCTAAGTCCTGTATCAGGATATAAACTCATTAGAATGTAAGCTCAATGAGTGCAAATACTTTTGTTTGTTTTGTTTGCTGTTATATTTTTAATACCTAGAACAGTACCTGGCACATAGTAATTGCACAATATATGATTTATATATTTATATAAATCATAAGTCATCCCTGATTTTTTAAGAGCTTGTTTTACATTCAATGTAACATGTACATTTAATTTCATTCCCCATTTCCCATGTCCAACCCTAACCCAGTCTCCTCCCCTCCCTACCCTGTAACCATCCCCCTGGCCTCTCATATTTATGCACTCCTGTTTGTCCTGCATTTCCTCAATCTGAATGTTGGTCCTATGGTGTCCCATGGTCTATTGCTGTAAGGGATGTATTCCCATAGAGTATGTGGGTGCATCTTCCTGGGTAGAATGGTATGCATGTACATCTTGTTAACTATTGGGCTGAGAGCCCATCCCTGGGCGTGAGTTTTATTCCAGGTGCAGAATGTATTCCAGGGCCACAGTATTGGGAGTCTCACCAGATTTCATCTGACCAGTAATTCTGGTCATCATTGAGTTTTTGGATTTTGTTCCACGCTTTCCCTCCCACTCTATCCAGGATCTCCAGATTTGATCCTTTCCTGAGTGGTTGGCATTGGTAGCTGGGCACCAGCTAGTTCTTCTGGTATCGAGGGCCATCATGTCTTAGGACTGATTGCTTCTAAATGCCCTTTTTTTGTTTGTCCTCCCATTTCCTGATGTTATTATGGTGATCATATATCCTTCCTGTATATCCCTCGCCCTACCCATGTCAATGTGTAGGCCCCAACTAATCCGAAATTAATCCTTCCCCTTCCCTCCCCATCCTGGTAACCTACTAGGTGAGTTCCCTTTCCCAGGCAAACTCTTCTCTGTCTTTTTACAGTAATGGGCTCATACAGTACTTGTCCTTCTGCAATTGACTTATTTCACTCAGCATAATGTCCTCCAGGTTCACCCACGTTGTGATATGATTTGCATATCCCTCATTGTTCTTTAATGTGGCATAGTATTCCATTGTGTCAATATACCATAATTTGGTTATCCACTCATCTGTTGATGGGCATTTAGGTTGTTTCCATCTCTTTGCTATGGTGAATTGTCTTGTGATGAACATAGGTGTACATATGTCTGTTCATGTGCTATCTCTCACCTCTTTAGTATATATTCCTAGTAATGGAATTGCTGGGTAAAATGGTACTTCTATTTTCAGTCCTTTAAGGAAACACTATACCGTTTGCCACAATGGTTGTTCCATTTTACAATCCCACCAGCAGTGCACAAAAGTTCCAATCTCTCCACAACCTCACCAGCATTTGTTACTTTCTGACCTGTTGAACTTTGCTATTATTGCTGGGGTGAGATGATATCTCATTGTTGTTTTGATTTGCATCTTTCTAATGATTAATGATTGTGAGCAATATCTCATGTATTTGTTGGCTGCCTGTATATCTTCTTTGGTGAAGTGTCTGTTCAAGTCTTTTGCCCATCTGTGAATTGGGTTATTTGTCTTTTTGGTGTTGAGGTGTTGAAGTTTCTATAGATTTTGGAGATAAGTCCTTTATCAGATATGTCATGGGCAAATATTTTCTCCCAATCTGTATGTTCTCTTTTGATTCTTTTGGAGAAGTCTTTGGAAGCACATAAAAATTTAATTTTTAGAAGGTCCCAATCATCTGATTTCAATTCTGCTGTTTGTACATTTTGAGTTATGCTTGATAGTCTATTTATGCCATATATTAGGGCCCCTAAATTTGCCCCTAGATTTTCTTTGAGGAACTCTATAGTTTTAGGTTTCACATTTAAGTCTTTGATCCATCTGGAGTTCGTTTTTGTGTATGGTGTGAGGTACAAATCTTGTTTCATTTTTCTGCAAATG
>NW_006921736.1:1410900-1411508 GCF_000298275.1 Orycteropus afer afer
ATTTCTTCTCTTACCCAGTCTTTCTCAAGGAGGGTATTGTTCAGTTTCCATGTGTTTACTCTTTTACTGTTGATCTTTCTATTTTGATTTCTAATTTGATAGCATTATGATCTGAGAAGATGCTTTGCAGTATTTCTAAGTTTTTAAATTTATTAAGGCTTGCTTTATCACCTAACATACGGTCTATCATGGAAAATGTTCCATGTGCACTGGAGAAGAATGTATATTGTGCTGTTGTTGGGTGAGGTGCTCTGTAGATTTCTGTAAGGCCAAGTTGGTGGATTGTATTATTTAGCTCTTCTGCTTCTTTGTTGAGTTTCTTTCCAGTTGTTCTATCTTTCATTGAAAGTGATGTATTAATCATGATTGTGGAGTCATCTATTTGGCTTTTCAACTCTTTTAAAGTCTGATTTATGTATTTTGGGGTTCTTTCATTGGGTCCATGATATTTATTATGGTTATATCTTCATGTTCAATTGATCATTTAATCATTATGTTATGCCCTTCCTTGTCTCGTATGGTGGTTTTTGTCTTAAAGTCAGTTTGATCAGAAATTAATATTGCTGCTCCTACTCTCTTACAGTTGCCATTTGCTTGATATATCTTTT
>NW_006921736.1:1412692-1413238 GCF_000298275.1 Orycteropus afer afer
GGGTCTGTATCCTGCTCCCTTGTTTCTACCACTTTATCCTGCTTCTTTGTGTGGACTGTGATGGTCTGTTGTCTCTAAGACATCGTGGCATTGTATTTAGATCTCTGTTAACTGTTTGTGAAGAACAGCCAAGGGTGATTAAGGCTCTTCTTGGTGGCTTTTTATCATTGGCCCATTGGTGGAGAAGGAGGTAGTGGCTCTCATTCAGTAATTGAAGTTGCAGAAGGTGTGGGTGTAGTTGTGTCTTATGGGGACTGTTGTTGTCTCCGACTCTGTTAGACAAAAATTACAATTGAATAATCATCAAAAAACTAAAAGCACATGGACAAAAACATACCTTGCAATCACATAGGAGCAGTAGCCAAAAAAATGGAAAAAGAAGAAGAAAAAAACAAGAAAACCTGTAATATCTGGGGATAGGGCACTGGGAGAAGAAAGGTAGAGAAGGAGAATAATGGAGAAAAAAATGGGAAAAATGGAAAATGAAAAACAAAGAATGGGGTTAACCACGAGTAAAAAGGAGGAAAAATTAAATTGAAAAAAAAA
>NW_006921736.1:1414028-1447605 GCF_000298275.1 Orycteropus afer afer
CTTCCCTTCAAGGCTCAGGGGTCCAGGATTATCTTCTGTGTCTGTGTTAATTGGTTCCCCTTTTCTTTGTTGAAGAGAGTCTGTGCAGTCTTTCTGCCTTGTCCGCCATCTTACCGGCTCAATCCATAGTCATTTTTTAAAATGAAATATTTATGATCTTTTTAAACTATATCAAAATATTGCCAATGTCAATATAGCTTCATTACAACAGTCTAAACAAAAGCTCTTGCTTCAGCTTCATCCCCTATACCTGAGTCTTGTTCTACTCTTAATGATAAAAACAGCAGTAGTTAGCTTGTATTGGGTCTATATTATGTGCAGTTACTGTGTTAAGCACTTTTACTAAGAGTGTCTAACTCATCCAGTTCTCAGAATAGCCCTGCTAGGTAAGTGCTATAGCTTTGTCACAAGATGAGAAGATAAAAGTACAGAGATGAAGTGATTCACCTCAGATCCCATGGCTACAAGGTAGCAGGACTGACTTTTGAACTGAGAGTCCAGTCCACAGATTAGCCCATTAGCACTGCAGTACACAACTCAGAAGTGGTGAAATAGACATTTTTGTAGGCTCAGAAGTGGTGAAATAGACATTTTTGTAGGAAGTGTGTAAATCAGGATTCCTCAACTTCAACACAATTGAGATTTAGGGTTAGATATTTCTTAGTTGTAAGTGGCTGCCCTGTGCCTTGAGGGGTGTTTAGCAGCATACCTTGCCTTTACCCACTAGACTTCAGTAGCACCATCCTACCAGCTATGACAACCAAAAATGTCTCCAGACATTGCCATATGTCCCCTGGGATGGAAGGCAAAATTATTCCCAGCTGGACCACTGGTGAAAATGTCTTTAGAGTTGAAATCCTTGAGCACTTAATACAATCATCCCTTCTTTTTTGGGGACTTTAATAGTCCCAAATATATTTTCTTCCCACGAAAAATCTGACAAAAGGCAACAAAGATTATCGCATAACATGTAATATATTTTATTACATAGTTCATTGCTTCCTGGGCTAATTTAAAAAAAATAATAATTATAGCAAGAGAGAAGAAAAAGTTTGAAATCATCATAGAATCATTAAATAAATTAAAATAGTAATTCTCATGTCATTAGTTTGATTTTAGCCAAGTTGAAGAAGATGCTATTCTAATATTCTGCATGAAATAGCAAATTTCAGTTTGAAAATCCTCCAAGCAGTTAATGGTTTTGTTATCCATCTGATTCAGTAAGGGTTCAGAGAATTTGTGGGCTAAACTTTCTCAGGAAGTCATTTTTATATTATCAGCGTTAGTTTGTGCCATTAAGGTCATTTTTTCCTTGATAAAATGTTTTTATGTTATTGTTCTGTGTCTCAGGGAAAAGTATAATTTGTAATGGAAGAAACCTAAGATTAGCTTTCACATTCCCTTTATGTGGTTTCATATCATCAGTCAAGGGGGAAGTTTGGTATTCTAAAGAAAATCAGTTCAAATGATTAAAAAGTACTGCCAAAGGAGTATGGAAAATATTTTGAAAGCATTTCATTATATCTCAAAATTCCAGTTGTATTTCTAAGCAAGAAAAAAAAAAAAAAGTGAAATCTATTTGATCTCTAATTCCAAGAGGCAAAATTTTAAAAATTCAGCATAGGCTATTTTCTGTAGTCTAATTGGATAAGAGCAATTCATTTGTTTGGTCCAATTTGTTATAACCTGTCCATCTGGCTAATTCATACAGCAAGTGCAGAAAGCTCTAGTTCCATTACTTACAGGGCAATTTATTCAGGACTCCTTCTGTTGCGAGTGACAGAAACTGAAGCCAAATGCATTTATGTGACAAAAGGTATTTATGGACTGACATAAACAAAGCCTACAAGGAAAACAGTGTTCTTAAAGATAATTGACATCATGGACCCAAATGTCAATAAGACACTATCTCTCTCCATCTCTGATGTGAATTTCTTTCATTTTGGCTCTCTTTCAAAAGAAAGTTGGTTTTTTTTTTTTTTTTTTTTTTTACACAAGATGAGGAACCAAGTACTAGAAGGTCCAGTGTCACATCCTTACAGACCTTGTGCAGTGAAGAAAGAGAACCCTCAATCCCTAATCTCTAGCTCAAATTCTGAAAAGATCAAAAAGTCCCTAATGAAGCCATTTGGGATCACAGCCTCATTCCTGGAGGAATCTCCATGGCCAGAGAAGTGGCTGATAAGCTGTTGTTACAGCATAAATGGTTTATTAAGGAAGTTCTCCCAGTAGAGAACAATAGGGGAATGAGGGAAATATGATAAGAAAGGGAAATGAGCCGATCAAAGCTATAATTTCAGAAGTCTTATCTCAGCTGGATTCCATGGAGAGATCCAGAGCACAATTGAGTGACAGTTTGTCCCCATGTAGACGTGAAGGAGTTGGACTTTTGCATCTCTTCACCAATCATTGGCTACAGGTTGCCCTGAGGGGATATAATCTCTTAGGTATTTTTAGTTTAAGCTCTCTATAAAGAAGGCCAAAGGCAATTCTCTGGGGAAGGTTGCAGTTGCCAGGTCTTAGCAACAAAGTACACAGAAGCTGGGGGCTGGACACTCAGCAATTGTGTAGATCTGAGAGAGGCACATGTTATCTCTACACATATCCATCCCCAAGTGACCAAAGTATTGGATCTCTATGATTGTAAACCCCAACAAGAGCCATGTTTCTAAGCTGGGAAGCAGCAATTTACCGAAAGAAGATACTACTACCTGAAGGAGGAGATGATAGACACACAAAATAGTGAAGATCATTTCTAGACGGTTTCAGCTGATTTGAACTCATCAAATTTGACCCCAACCAGGTTAAGTCAAGGTCAAATAGTGTCTAAGGCATTTGACGGCTAACCAGAAGGCTGGCCGTTCAAACCCCACAGCCACTCCTCAGAAGAAAGATTGGACAATCTACTTCAGCAGAAATACCACTTTGGAAACTCAAGGAGGGGTCACTATGAGTCAGGATCAACTCGATGGCAATGAATTTTTTTTTTTTCTCTTTGGTTTAGAGAAAGAAAAGGAGTTCTGCTGGGGTAATGGTTAAGGCATTTGGCTGCTAACCAAAATATCAGTGGTTGGAATCACCAGCTACTGCATGGAAGAATCATGTGGCAGTCTGCTTCCATAAATATTTGCAGCCTTGGATACCCAATGGCATTTACTATGAGTCAGAATCAACTTGATGACAGTGATGGGGTGATGGATGGAAAGAAAGAAAATCACATTTACTGAGAATCTACTATGTTACTAACATTGTTTTGTTCACAGCTTTATTGAGGCAAAATTCAGATATATAAATGGCACGCATTTAAAGTGTAGAATTTGATAAGTTTTGATATATGTGCGTACCCATGAAGCCATCACCTCAATCAAGATAATGAACATATCCATCATCTCAGTAGTTTCCTATACTCTTTTGTAATTCTTCCCTCCCAACTTTCCCTGCTCCTCCATTGTTAAGCAATTGCTTATCTATTTTCTGTCACTATAGATTTCTTTGTATTTTCTAGAGTTTAATATAAATGGAATCATACAGTGCGTGACCTCCCCCCGCCCTTTTGGTCTAGTATAACTATTTTGAAGATCATCCATGTGGTTTTGTGAATCAACAATTCATCCTATTTTGTTGTTGTTATAAAAATATACATATAATACAACATTTGCCAATTCAACACTTTCAGGTGTACAATTTAGTGATAACAATTAATTCATTCCTTTTTATTGCCAAGCAGTACTCCATTGTATAGATATACAACAATTTGTTTGTTCACTCACCTGATGATGGTCTCTAGCACTTTTGTCTTATTTTTCAACAGTCCTGTGAACTAGGTCTTACTATGCCCATTTGAGAAAAGAGGCATCTGAGACATGGAGAGATAAACTAAGTCACCTAATCACTCAGTTAATTAATTAAGTAGAGGGGCTTAGAACTCAGAATATTCCCCTAGGAAAGCTTTGCTTCTTTCTACTTATCATCCTACCTTTCCAAGCACAGATCTATACACAAATCAGATACATAACTTATTAATACTTTTTTTGCTCTAATTAGTAAAATTTACATGATAAGAAGAGGTAACCCAATTTTTAACTCTTACTTAAAAATCCTACCTTCAGGCAATTTACCAAATGTGAGTGATCAACATGGTGGCACTGAGGAAGAGGAAGACATAGAGAGGTACATGGGAGGGGCAGACAACAAAGATGAACCCTTTTGCACATACAGTACTGCATTGTCAGTGAAGGCAAACATGGATACATGGGTGGATAGATGGGTAGACAGGCTGAACTATTAGGTATGTCTATGCAGCAGGGAGTGTACCTAAGACCATGTATAGGGTTGACAGACAATGGTTCTACAAGTATATTGGTATGTTCTGTTAGAATCCCCAGGGGTATAGTAGAACTGACAAGGGTCAAGGATGTAGTGACTTCTTGGTCACAGCCAGCTACCCAGAGGGAGTGAGTAGTTGAAACTGTGGGCTTAGGACCATAGTTACAGGGGGCATCAAGCTCAATTGGCATAACATACTACACAAAACATTGTTCCACCTGCTACTTTGGCAAGTAGTGACTGGGATCTTAAAAGCTTGCAAGCAGCCATCTAGATGCAATTATGAGTGTCTCCTTGTCCAAAGCAAAGAAGAGTGAAGAAAATCAAAGATTCATGGAAACAATTAGTCCTCACAACTGGTACACCATGTGATCCTCAGCCTATATGACTATGAGACCAGAAGAACTAGATGGTGCCCAGCTACCACTGTTAACCACCCAGAGGGGGATCTATGGAAGAGATCTTGGATAGAGAGGGAGAACAATGTGGAACAAAACTCAAAATAATTTGGAAAAAAAAAGGGGGGGGCCAGATTTGCTGGTCTGATAGAGCCTGGTGGAACCACTGAGACTATGGCCCCTGGCTGCCCTTCAGGTCTGGAATGGAACTCACTCCTGTCGCTTCCAGCCAAACAAAAGACAGGTATATGAGTTGAACATTTACCTGAGGTAGATATACTCTTTGGAGAGAACAATTATGGGAGAATAGAAAGGCTGTTTATGCACTGGGAGACAGCTCAGGGGGCAGGAGTGCATGGAGGGGTGGACACAGGGAAGAGGTAACTATGGGAAGGAAGTGGGAGGGGAGCTGTTGTATTGGGGTAAATTGTAGTCAATGTCATGAGACAACTTGTTTGTGAACTGCTGTATGGAAAGTGAATTTACTTTGTAAACTTTCACCTAAATAAATAAATAAATAAATCCTACCTTCAGCTTTTATGCATTTTTCATGCTGTAATTAGAAAATATTTTATTTCCACCTATCTCTCATCTTAAAAATAATTTTGTTTGTTTGTTATGCGCCATTGAGTCGGACCTGACTCATAGTGATCCCTCCTTGGGTTTCTGAGGCAGTATCACTATGGAAGTAGGATTGCCCAGCCTTCCTTCCAAGTTAAAAGTAATAAAACAGAATAATTTGGTAGCATGTTTCTGTGGACTATCCAAGCTTTGGTCATTTTGTCTCTACTATTTAAGTCATTTGTCTATTTCACCATTGAGTCAAAGAGCTGATAGCTTAAGAAGTCAACATTATGTGTTTGCTCCATTCAGACGCTTTGAAACTTCAGGGTAAAATGGGATACGACACTAGATAAAAGTATTAGGAGTTTTAACAGATTTTACTATGTCAGAACCTCACATCTCACCTCTTAGAAAACTTTACTGCACCTACTTTGGCACACTAAACTTCTAAGTTGCAGTCAATGTACATTTTTTACTTGTATATGTACAATCTCCTCCATACAATTCTAAACTCTTTGAGAACATCTACTGAGCTTACCCTCTATTAAGATCTGTATCCCCTAGCTCAGATTTCTAAATCTGCCAACACAGAGGACATGCACTCTAATCTTGCAGCCCTAAAATTTTCAGAGGAGGAAGAAAAAAGAAAAGATGCTCAGGAATGCAGTTTGAAAGAATTTACCTATACTGCATAAGTTTCATAAAGCAGTGAAAGCTGAGGAGTCATGGAGCAAGGGAGAAATATAGAACAGTCTTGGTTACAAAGGATGTAGCTCTGTGGCACTTTGTCCACATTACCTAAGCACCTCTATACTTACAAGGTGGTTTACTGAAAATTCTTCTGTTGTCTCTTCCTAAAGTCATTTCTAAGTACTCTGGTAGTGCAGTGGTTAAAGTGCTCAGCTGCTAACCAAAAGGTCGGTGGTTCAAACTTAGCAGCCTTTCCATGGGAGAAATATGTGTGCCAGTCTGCTTATGTAAAAATTCAGTGCCTTGAAAACCCTTGCTTTTCTGAAAACTGGGGCAATTCTACTCTGCCTTCAGGGTCACTGTGAGTTGGAATCAACTCCATAGCAATGGGTAAGGTCATTTCTTTACCTCTGGGAACAGGCTTGTCCAGTATGCAGAGCAGGACAGAAGTGCAGGAAAGTAAATGCACTTTATAGAAGCAATCTTTAACCAGTAATTCAACTTTGGTAAATTAAATACTCCAGCCCCTTCACCTCCTGGGGGACATAACTCTGAAGCTGTTCTACTTTGTTTCCCACACTGTTGTTGTTGTTATTTGCCATTGAGTCAGACCTGACTCATAGCAACCCCTCCTTGGGTTTCTTAGGCAGTATCACTATGGAAGTAGATTGCCCAACCTTCTTTCCGAGGAGTGGCTGGTGGGTTTGAACCACCAGTCTTCTGGTTAGCAGTCAAGTGCCTTAGGCACTATGCTACCAGAGCTCCTCAGACTACTCCAGTGGAATTAAACTTCAGTTATCCGCAGCAGTCACTTGCTCAATCCAAAGTCAACCTCACTGTCATTGAGTCAATTCCGACTTTAAGCCACCTCCATTGGGTTTCCAAGGCTGAAAATATTTATGGAAGCAGACTGCTTCATCTTTCTTCCATGGAGTGGCTGATGGGTTCAAACCACTGACCCTCTGGTTAGCACCCAAATGCTTTAACCACTACACTATCAGAGCTCTTTGCCTTCTCAATAAATCACCCTTTATTGGCCTTCTTCCCTTCTCTTTCTCACCTCCCTACTCCTTATCCCCACTTTACTTCTGAAATAAACTTCTTACATTGAAATCTATCTTCTGAGTCTGATGCTAAGAAAGGCCAACCTAATAAAGACATTAACTAGAAAGACAATAACATCAACCAATGTTGTGTGCTTATATTGTGTCACATTCAATGCTTTGTATACATTGGTAGTTGTTGTTAGCTGCTGTAGAGTCAGTTCTGATGCATAGCAACTCTTTGTACATCTGAATGAAACATTGACCAGTCCTATGCCATCCTCACAATCACTGATATGTTTGAGCCCATCGTAGCCACTGTGTCATTCCATCTCATTGAGTGTCCTCCTCTTTTTTGCAGACCCTCTACCAAACATGATGTACTTTTCCAGGGACTGGTCCCTCTTAATAACATGGCAAAGGTACCTGAAACAAAGTCTCACAATCCTCTCTTCTAAGGAGCATTCCTATTGTACTTCTTCCAAGACAGATTCATTTGTTCTTCTGACATTCCATGATATATTCAATATTCTTCACCAAGGCCATAATTCAAATGCATCAATTCTCTTCGCTTTTTAGGACTTTTAAGAGGTCTTTTGCCACATATTTGCCCGGTGCAATACACTGATTTCTTGACTGCTGCTTCTACAGGCATTGGTTATAGATCCAAGTAAAATGAAATACTTGACAAATTCATTGCTTTCTGCGTTTATCATGATATTGCTTACTGGTCCATTTATGAGGATTTTTATTTTCTTTTATCTTGAGGTGTAATCTATACTGTGGACTGTAGTCTTTAATCTTCATCAGTAAGTGCTTCACGTCTTCTTCCCTTTCAGCAAAATTGTGTCATTTCTATATCACAGATTGTTAGTGAGAGTTCTTCCAATCTTGATGCTGTGTTCTTCTTCATACAATTTCTTATTATTTGCTCAGCAAACAGACTGAATAAGTACGGTGAAAGGACTCAACCATGACGTGCATTTTTCCTGATTTTAAACCATGTGGTATCTCCTTGTTCTGTTTGAACAACTGCTTTTTGATCTATGTACAGGGCCCACATGAGCAAAATTAAGTATTCCATAATTCCCATTCTTTGCAATATTATCCATACTTTGTTATGATCCACACACCTAAATTCCTTAACAGAATCAATGAAAAATAGGTAAGCCTCTTTCTGAAATCCTCTGTTTTCAGCTAAGATCCATCTGATATCCTTCCTTTCATGTTCTCTTCAGAAGCTGGCTTGAACTTCTTGCAGTGCTCTGTTGTTGTATTATAGCAACTGTTTTTGAATTACCGTCAACAAAATTTTACTTGTATGTGATATTAATGATATTGTTCAATAACTTCTGCTTTCTGTTATATCATCTTTATTTGGAATGGACATATATATGGATCTCTTCCAAGCAGTTGTCCAGGCAGCTGTCTTCAAAATTTCCTGATGTAGACAAGCACAAGATCCAGTGCTGCATCTATTTATTAAAACACTTCAATTGGTACTTCATCGATTCCTGGAAACTTGTGTTTTGCCAATGTCTTTATTATATCTTGGATGTCTTCCTTTGAAACCATAATTTCTTGATAATATGCTACTTCTTGAAATAGTTGCATGTTGATCAATTCTTTTTGGTGCAGTCACTCTATGTATTCCTTCCATCTCCCCTCCCCCCCATTTTAATTAATTCATATATTTTTGCAGTGTTCCTTCTATCTACTTTTGTTGCTGCATGTGTTATTCAATATGTTGCCCATAGAGTCCTTTGATATTGCAACTCAACCTCTCACTTTTTCCTTCAGTTCTTTCAGCTTGAGAAATGCTAAGCATAGTCTTCCTTTTCGATTTTCTAACTCCAGATAATCACACTTCTTATTATAATACTTTGTCTTCTTGGCTGCCTTTTGAAATCTTTTGTTCATCTTTTTTACATCATCATTTCTTCTGTTCACATTAACTACTCTACATTCAAGAGCAAGTTTCAGAGTCTCTTCTGACATACATTTTGATCTTCTCTTTCTTTCCTGTCTTTTCAATGGTCTTTTTTCTTTCTTCGTGTGTGATATCCTTAATGTCATCCCACACCATGTCTGGTCTTGGTCAATGGTTTTTAATGTGTCAAATATATTCTTTAGATGTTCTCTAAATTCAGGTGAGATATACTCAGCATCATACTTTGGCTCTTGCTGACTTGTTCTTATTTTCTTCAGTTTCAACTTGAACTTGAATATGAGCAACTGATGGTCTGTTTTGTCTTGGATCCTGGCTTTGTTCTGACTGACTGATGATACTGAACTTCTCCATTGTCTCTTTCCACAGGTGTAGTCAATTTGATTTCTGTGTATTCCATCTTATGAGGTTCATATGTATACTCACTGCTCATGTTGTTGAAAAAAAGCATTTTCAGTGAATAAGTCATTGGTCTTGTAAAATTCTATCAAGTGATCTGCAGTGTAATTTTTATCACTGAGGCCATGTTTTCCAACTATTGATCCTTCTTCATTTCCAACTTTCTTATTCCAATTATCAGTGGATCTCGATTGCATGTTTAATCTATTTCAGACTGCAGAAGTTGGTAAAAATCCATATGATAGCAGTCAGAAGTAGGCATTTTTATTCCCATTTGACTAATGAAGGAGTCAAGCCTTTGAAAATTTAAGAAACATACCCAAGTTGACACAGTAAGTGACAGTGTCAAGTTCCCCCCCAGCTCTGAGTGAATCCAAACCCTATGTTTATATACACTGACAATACTCTGGGGCCAGCATCTTAGGCATTGTGGAGTCCATAATCAACACAACCTCACATAGTAGCTCTGAAAAGCACAAACATCTTTATACATATATATCTTTGCAAGTGCCCAGGTTAGGAATCGGCATGTTTTAGCTCCCAGTAAAAACAAGTTAAATTGCCAAGATTTTTTCTTTATTCATTTGAGGTTCTTGTGCATCCTTGATATACAGTCTAAAATGAGCAACAGCTCTCCTAATTTTGTTTGCAGAAGTGATATTAAAATTGTAGCCTGTTTGTGTTTCCACAAGAGTAATGCTCACCATTCATTCTGACCTCAATCATTGTGTGCCGATGAAATTACTGTAAGTGAACATTTCTAATTCTGTGCCTCTTGTTACTTAGGAAGGAAACTTTAGGAGTTCCCAATACTTTTTATTTTTTCAATATGATACACACACACACACTATTTTACTTGTTCTTGAATACAGACAATTTATCTATTAGAACAGGTTACATTTCTTATTCACTTGCTTTTATTCCTTTTTCATCCATGTGCCAGAGAGAAGGAATTTTAACCACTGGAGGAAGAATTGTATAATAAAAGTGATCTCTGGACTCCCTTCATTGAAGAGCATGAACAAGTGATCTGTACATTTTTAATGCATTGCTCCAAATATGAGTTTTAATTTGCACAGAAGTTTCAATAAATTGGTTTGTGTCCCTAAAGACTACAGATGCCTCATGGGACATATTGTAAAGGGTTCCATTTGGAAAGAATTTTGTTTATGAGCAATATATTCTCTATACTTTTATCCCCTCTGTTAATGGCTAATGACATTGTGTAAATACAATTATGGTGATTTTCTTCTCCTCTTAATACTCTTAATAAGTAGCCCAACATAAGATTTAGTCTAAAGTTTTCTGAGTTTTTCAGAATTCAGCATCAACATTTCATTTAAGGATTTAAATGTACAACACACATAAAAAATTGCTATCAAATCATAATTTATCAATTATTATTATAATACCCAGAAATTTGTCCTTTTTTAACTTTGTAACCTGTCTTATTTAGATTTACCGTCAGATACTGCCTTGCATGTTAGCCTAAATGTCAAATATTTCTTCTCAAAAACTAGACTCTTGTTACAAGTGTATTCAGAGGTTTATGCTTTACATTATGTGATTGAAAACCAAAAAAAAAAAAAAAAAAACCCTCACTGCTGTTGAGTCAATTATGATTCATAGCAAACCCTCCTTGGGTTTCCATGGCGGTATCTCTAGGAAGTAGATTGCCCAATCTTCCTTCAAAGGAGTGGCTGGTGGGTTTGAACCACCAGCCTTCTGGTTAGCAGTCAAGTGCCTTACACACTATGCCACCAGAGCTCCCTATGTGGTTAAGGGCTTTCTATATTACTTAGCTGAATTAAAAGGAGTGGCAGTTAACATTTTGTGATATCTCCATCAATTTTAGCCAATTTAACTTAGACAATGAGATCAAGTTTTTTATGTTTTTATTCTTGTGGTTTAGGAGAGCACAGCAATTCTTTGCATGCATATGCTAATGACTCATCTCTGTATTTATTGTGCTCTAATGGCATGGATGGCAGACTGTTTTACAACAGGAATTAATTATCCTGGGCAGAATACGTATTTTTCCCCTTAATTTTTTTATTTTAGACTTTTCAGTTTAAGAATAAAAATAATATACTTCTATATCAAGAGTATCATTTTCATAATTGTTTATAACATTTTATAAAAAACAGGAGAGAAGAGAGCCACTTTACTTTTTACCTTAATGAACATGTACCTTGTGTCTGGCATGTTCTAAGATGTTATTTACTGTCATTTATTGTGGTAACAGCTTTGAGAAGGAGGTACTAATATTGCACATCCATTTACCAAAGCTCTGAAGAGATAAAGGGATTGTCTCAAATCAAAGCCAGTTGTAAGGGGCAGGGTAAGAATTTGAATCCTGGACATCTAACTTCACAGACTAGGATTTTTCCAACTCAGTGTATCCCAAAACATGATGACACAGAATACTACTTTTAAAGATGATAGATATTATGTGAAAATAATATTTTCAAATAGACTAAATAAATTTTGGGATCAGTAAGTGAAAGAAAGTTAACCAGGTTTCTATACTGCTGTATTCCTCAAATTTTTCAGCATGTTAATGCACAAACTTAATCTCCAATAAGGGTATAATAGTAGGAGCTCTGGTAGTGTAGTGCCTAAGGCACTTGACTGCTAACCAGAAGGCTGGTGGTTCAAACCGACCAGCCACTCCTCGGAAGGAAAGTTAGGCAATCTACTTCCGTAGTGATACTGCCTTGGAAACCCAAGGAAGGGTCGCTATGAGTTGGATCGAACTCAACAGCACATAACAACAACAGAAGTAATAATCAGAATTCTAAGGTGGTACCTAAGATCTCTACCCTTTGCTTCTCTCCTTGAGTGATGGTGGGATCTTTGAATATGATGGTCTACCACTCCCATGAATAGTCTACATGAAATGACAAAGGCAAAATGTCCCAAAGCAGTTTAATTGTGTTAATTTAAAGATATTATCCTCGTGGGTCTCATTAATCACGTGAAAGCCCTTAAAATAGGGACTAGGTGCTTTATGAAGGTGAGCTGCTCTTCTGCTGAACTTGAATAACAAAGAATGATGCTGTGACTGCTTATGGAGATGGGGTGGCCTCTGAGAGATGAGGAACTTGGTACAATAACCACAAGGAACTGAATTCTGCCAACAACCTTGTGAATTTGGAGAAGACCCTGAGCTCCAGAAAAGAGCACAACTCAGGTAATACCTTCATTTCACTTTTGTGAGACATTGAGCAGAGGACCTAGCAAAGTCAGGCTTGAACTCCTGATCAATGGAAGCTGTTAGATAAAAAGTGGGTGTTGTGTTAAGCTACTAAGTTTATGGTAATGTGTTATATAGCATAGAAAACAAAGTTATATAACATATAGTTGCTCCCTTTTTGGGGGCAAAGTATATTATGGGACTGGTGTTCTAGAATATGAAATTTTGGGATCACTGCATTTTTTATGACATTTTTCTCTCTTTCAAAACAAAGGATAATGGTTCAAATACTGTATTTCTTGCCCAGGATAAGGCTGTCGATGTTCCTATGAAGAGGAGAAAGAATGAGTGCTCCTTTGGTGGGCCTTAGACTCAGTGTGGGGTGAGGGCTGAAGCTGATGAATCAGCAAGGCCAGGTCAGGTAAGAAGCAAAGTGGCCAAGTTCAGCTGGATTTATAATGACATAGAGTGGTGAGGACTTGGCAATAATGGGCAAGATACTCAGATATTCACGTGGTGCATTTATCCTGAGGACTCATTACATTTGATTGAACTTCCCTTCCTGTGTCAGCCTGAAACTTTGAATCTCAAATTGTCAGTGCCCCAGAGTCAATGAGTGGTGCCATCCAAAAACACTGAAGAAGAAAACCAAAATGCCAAAAATTTACAATGAGATGCACATCAAACAAACCAGGTTTTGAGTGGTCTGATTGGGCCATCTCCCTCTTGTAGAGAAGCAGCATTTGATAATGGTTTACATAAGGGTATATCTAAGAGATCTCTTAGATTTCTGGCTCACTAACATGATGGATGGCTCGTGGTGGCCATTACTGAGAAAGTAGCTCAGATTTAGTGGATAAATATTGTTTGTTAAGTCATGTTGATCTTGACATGCCTTTGAAATATCTAAAAGGAGATGTCAAAAAGACAGCTAAATAATGGTTACTTCCTGGGTTATATATATATATATATATATATGTGTGTGTGTGTGTGTGTGCCATCTGAATAAAGGTCATGATTGAAGTTATGATCATAGATGAGATTATCCAGGGAGGGAGATAAAAGAAAAGGTGAGTCTTCTGGAATTCCTTTAGCTGATGACCTGGTAGAGGAGGTTAAGTCTGAAAAGGTGACAGGAATCTTCTGTAAAATTTCATAAGAAGGCAGAGTTTGAGCTCCTACTTGAAGGATAATTAAACCTCTGATGATAGAAATCAATAGGAAGAATATTCAGAGATGTTGTTGTTGTTTTATGTGCTGTGGAGTCACCTCTGACTCATAGCAACACTATGCACAGCACAATGAAACTCTACCCAGTTCCGCACCAGCTCCACAATCACCACTATACTCGACCCCATAGCTGCAGCCACCATGTCAATCCATCTCATTGAGGGCCTTCCCCTCTTTTGTTGACCCTCCGCCTTACCAAGAATGACATCCTTCTCCAGGGAATGGTCCCTTCTGACAACATGACCAAAGTAGGTGAGACGAAGTCTGGCCATTCTCGCCTCCAAGGAGCATTCTGGCTGCACTTCCTCCAGAAGAGACCTGTTAGTTCTTTTAGCAGTCCATGGTACTTTCAGCATTCTTCTCCAACACCACATCTCAAAAGCATCAATTCTTCTTCCATTTTCCTTATTCATTGTCCAGCTCTCACAAGCATATAAGGCTATTGAAAATATCAGGTGCACCTTAGTCCTCAAGGAGACATCCTTGCTCCTCAGCACTTGAAAGAGGTCCTTTGCAGCTGACTTCCCAGTGCTATGCATTGTCTGATATCCTGACTCCTGCTTTCATTTGTGTCGATTGTAGAACCAAGTAATGTGAAGTCTTTGACAACACCAATCTTTCCTCCATTTATTGTGATGCTGCTTATAGGTCCAGTTGTGAGAATTTTTGTTTTCTTTATATTGAGATGTAATCCATACTGCAGACTGTATTCTTCAATCTTCATCAGTAAGTGCTTCAAGTCATCCTCACTTTCAGAAAGCAAAGTTGTGTCATCATTGTATTACAGGTTGTTAAAGAGCCTTGCTCCAATCCTGATGTCACATTCTCCTTCATGTAGTCTAGCTTCTTGGATGTTTGCTCAGCCCATAGATTCAATAGGAGCTCTGGTAGCTTAGTGCCTAAGGCACTTGACTGCTAACCAGAAGGCTGGTGGTTCAAACCCACCAGCCACTCCTCAGAAGGAAGGTTGGACAATCTATTTCCATAGTGATACTGCCTCAGAAACCCAAGGAGAAGTTGCTATGAGCCAGGTCCGACTCGATGGCACATAACAACAACAACATAGATTCATTGTTGTTGTTGTGTTGTTGTTAAGTGCCGTCAAGTTGGCCCCGACTCATAGCGACCCCTCCTTGGGTTTCCGAGGCAGTATCACTACGGAAGTAGGATTGCCCAACCTTCCTTCCGAGGAGTGGCTGGATAGATTCATTAAGTATAGTGAAAGGATGCAACCCTGACACACTTCCTTCTAGATTTTAAACCATGCAGTGTCCCCTCGTTCTGTTTGAATGACAGCCTCCTGGTCTATGTACAGGTCCCTCATGAAATTAAGTGTTCTGGAATTCCCATTCTTCTCAATATTATCCACAATTTGTTATGATCCACACAATCAAATGCTTTTGCATGGTCAATAAAACACAAGTAAACATCCTTCTGGTATTCTTTGCTTTGAGCCAAGATCCATCTGACATCAGGAATAATATCCCTCATTCCACATCCTTTTCTGAATCCAGCCTGCACCTCTGGAAGCTCTCTGTCAATATACTGCTGCAACCAGTTTTTAATTATCTTCAGTAAGATTTTATTTGCATCTGATATTAATGATATTGTTTTATAATTTCTGCATTCTGTAGGATCACTTTTCTTTGAATGGGTATAAATACGAATCTCTTCCTGTCAGTTGGCCAGGTAGCTGTCTCCCAAATCTCTTGGCATAGCCAACTGAGTGCCTCCAGTGGGACATCTGTTTGTTGAAACATCTCAATGGGTATTCTGTCAATTCCTAGAGCCTTGTTCGTCCCCAATCCCCTCAGTGTAGCTTCAACTTCTTCCTTCAATACCATTGGTTCTTGATCATATGCAACCTCCTGAAATGGATGAACATCAACCAGTTCTTTTTGGTACAGTGACTCTGCATATTCCTTCTATCCTATTTTGATGCTTCCTGCATCATTCAATACTTTGCCCATTCAGGGATTGTTGTTGTTGTTGTTGTTACATGCTGTCGAGTTGGGCCCAACTCATAGCAACCCCTCCTTGGGTTTCCGAGGCAGTATCATTATGGAAGTAGATTGCCCCATCTTCCTTCCGAGGAGTGGCTGGTGGCTTTGAATCTCCAGTCTTCTGGTTAGCAGTCAAGTACCTTAGGCACTATGCTACCAGAGCTCCCTCATTCAGGGATGGAGGGAACAAAATGAGCTAAACCATTCAGGACAAAATGAGAAAGACAGATATGGGGAAAAGCAAGTTACAAAGTTTGATTGTTGATGCTGAAGGAGACATAGCACCAAAAAGAACACAGTTATATGATAAACAGTTTAGAATATCAGGGTAAGGAGTTGTATGCACTCAGCAGACTTGTGCTTTTTAAATTTGGGGGCTGAGTGTCAGGGCTTTGAACATCTTTCCTGCACCTCCAGGTCTGTACTTTGTGGTTCAGTGGTAGAATTCTTTACCTTACATGAGGGAGACCTAGGTTCAAATCTCAGCCAATGTACCTCATATACAGCTACCTCCTGTCTGTCAGTGGAAGCTTGTGCATTGCTGTGATGCTGCACAGATTCAGTGGAGCTTCCAGACTAAGATAGACTAAGAAGGCATGAGGATCACTTCTGAAAGTCAGCCAATGAAAACCTATGGATCACAATGGTCTGAAATCTAGCTGATCATGGGGATAGTGCAGGACAAGGTAGCATTTTGTTCCATTGTTCATGGGGTCACTATGAGTCAGGGGCTGACTTGATGGCATCTAACAACAGCAACACAATATAGTATTTTGAGACATCAATCTGTTATTTTTAGATCCATAGATATGCATCTATATTATTTATCCTCTTTGTATATCCCTCAGTTCAAATAGGGGTTGAGTCTGCTCATTGCCTATTTTGTTTTTCTGAAGTGGGTACTAGAGTTCAAAAACTGAAATTCCTGGAAAAATAAGTCAAATAATGCAAATAAGTCAGGTGGTTTGGAAGCCAGAGAACCAGAGAGTGATTTCATGGTAAACTGCGAGAGTGCTTTTCTCTTTTAAAGGTTTCAAATTTGAACTTTGAAAAACAAACAACCACTGTGTGAGCCACACAAAGCTTATCATGGGCTGTAGTCATCCCTAGAGCTACCTGTCTATGACCTCTAAATTAAGCTTTGGAAGAACTGGGTGAGGAAGGTGGCAAAAATTGAAAGGTACAAAAGTTATGGGTATATCCAGAAGGTCTTCAAGAAATAAGAAGTAGATTACAATTCCTCCTCTCTACCCTCCCAAATTTGAGGAAATTCTTCCAGATTGGGGAGAGATAAAGGGACAATTGGGAGATAGCAAGTCCTGAGAACAATGACTGTGTATGGGCAGACATGACGTGGAAACAGTAGAGGGTCTGGTTGGCACAGTGACCTATCCTTGCCAGGACCACATGCAACTGGACTGAGGAAGACTCTCTGCTCTTCAATATTCTTAGGACTATGGCTCAACCCTGGGAGTATGTGAGAGATCACAGGTTAGAGATTTTCTTTCCTTTTAGAATAATGACAATGTCAGAAATTAAGTTATTTTGAAAATAGCATGATGTGACAAATTTGCCCATCTGAGTATGAGGCCCAAGATTTGTATCAGTTAAGTATGTTCTGGAGCTCCATAGAATAATTGTCTGGAAACAAAATAGGCTTACTGTTAATGGTGACCAATCATCCTGGTTTGCCCAGGACTGAAGGGGTTGCCAGGAAGTGGTCTTTGAGTGCTAAAACCAGAAAAATCCCAAGCAAAATCGGTTACTCTGTCATTGCCAACGAAATGCTTATAATTTACCACCCAAAACAAGGGTAGGTTTTTGAAGATGAGGGTGTTAAAATCAGAGTTGTGTTTTGGGAAGATCTATCTACCTATATTGGGTAGAATGAGAAAGGAGAGAAAACAGGCTCTGAGACTGGTTCAGGTTGCACAGTGGCTCAGGCGGGAGACAGTGGGGGTTTGAATCAGGAAAGAGGCTGTTGGAATATTATCATGCTGGAAGCTATGCTTCTAGAATTTCAAATAGGAACAGGGTCACTCATGATGGACAGGTTTCAGAGGAGTTTCCAGACTAAGACAGAATATGAAGAAAGGCCTGGTAATCTACTTCCAAAAATTAGCAAATGAAAACTATGGATTGCAGAATATTATCCGAAACTTCAACTGGGTTACTTTGGATATACCATCAGAAGGGACTGATCTCTGGAGAAGAACATCATGCTTGGTGAAGTTGGCAATGGATGCAACAATGGACTCAAACATTCTAATGGCCATGGAGATGGCACAGCACCAGGCAATATTTCATTCTGTTATACATGGGGTCACCATGAATTAGAGCTAATTCAATGGCACTAACAGTAAAAACAAATACCAAGAGTGCCAAGGTTGAGAAAGTCTGTAGCATGTGAAACAGCAAAAGAAAATGCTACCATTACTGTATAGATTATCTATTCTAAGTCTATATAATGATATATAATTATAGAAAATAGTGGATAGATTAGACAATCAAATTTTTCAAGTCATGTCTTAGTTATCTAGACATGACTACAACAGAAATACCACAAGTGTGTGGCTTTAACAAACAGATATTTGTTTTCTCACTGTTTAGGAGTCAGTCTCTTGAGATTTACTTAAGACACACCCTACACTCAAAAAACAAACCAAACTCACTGTCTTGGAGTTGACTGTGACTCTAGCAATGCTTCCTTGGGCTTCTGAGGCAATCAGAAGTAGATTGTCCAGTCTTCCTTCCGAGGAGTGACTGGTGGATTTGAACCACTAGCCTTCTTTGGTGGGTTTGAACCACCAGCCTTCTGGTTAGCAGTCAAATACCTTAGGCACTACACCACCAAAGCTCCCATACCCTACTCTAATACTGTCTTATTAACAACTCAAAGAAAATCCATTTTCAAAGGAGATTATAACCACAGACATAGGGGTAGGATTTATGACACAGTTTTTTGGGACCCAATTCTATCTATAAGAAGTCAGATTTTGTACTTCGGAATTTTCAGAACCAAGAAGGTTGGGCAATCTACTTCCATAGAGATTCCTCCTTGTAAACCCAAGGAAACCCAAGGAGGGCTCGCTATGTGTCACAATTGACTCCACAGTAGTGAGAGCTTTGAGCTCATTAATACATGCTCAATAAAAAGATGATACTATGCTATCTACCATTTATTGAGCTCTTACCATTTGTCAGACACTTCTTTAAGTATCTTACCCTTCATTACAAACTTTGGTATTGTTATTATTTCCTCATTTTACAGATGACAAAAAAAAAAAAAAAATGAGAATCAGAGAGGTGTGTCGCTTTCTATTAAGAAAAGGAACCCATACTGGGACCCTTGCTTATATGTCTTTGAAGTTTATTTTATTAAACGTTACATTGCACCATCTCTGTTTTAACATGGACCCAAATTGTGTAAGCCATAATCAAATTTCCAATTACTCAAATGTTGGAATAACTGCTTTTATAGACTTCATAAATTTCTCCATTTTTTTCTGTTTGTTTATTGCCACTCTCTAAACTTGCTGTTGCCATATGCACATTGAATTTATAAAGTACCATATTAGTCAGGAACATTCTATTTTTTTATAGCCCAAACATTTCCAGATGCATTCCTGGGATTTATGCATTAATATCTCCAGTTGGATGGTGTGTTTGGTATCATTTCAGTACATAAAAATCCTTGAAGGGAGGCTTGATGAGAGCAGTGAATGAAGATTGCCACTCCTCTCCCTATTTTACAAATCTCTTTCTATTATTTTGAGGTGAAATGTAACCCAGAACATTTTCATTTTATTCACTGCTTATATTGTGCTCTAAATAAGTTTATTGAGAAGGGGAAAAATAGTTAACTGAGATGGGAAAAATTCAATAGCAATGTACAGTAGGCTCTGAAGAATGTATACAGTAGTTTACCACCATTTGGCTGTCTGATGGTTGATTGCTTTCTGAAAGCTCTAAAAACAGGAGATCAATATGGTACAGAAGTCTGTTTTAGCATTGCGGGAATTTTTACCACACTGTAGTGCTATCAGCAGGTGGCTTGAATAGACTAATCCTACAAATAATTCATAAAAAAATCTACAATTTTCACCATCTGGCCCCAAACTACCTTTTTCATCTCATCTTCTGTTTTCACCTACACTCTGACTCATAATATGAAATGCCATTGACTGAATGTGCCCTAAATCTTCACCATGCAGGACGCTGGGATCTTTTGGTTTTGAGTATTCAGCTCTCAGGTGAAAAGCTGTTAATTCTTCAAAACCAAATTAAAACACCATATCATATATGAGGTCTTTCCTTGCCTGGTTCTCTCGTACCAGCACTCACTCATTCATTCATTTACTTCCTACCTCCTTTCCTCCCTCCCATTCACTCACTCACTCACTCATTCAGTACATTTTATTGAACCCTATGTCAAGTGCTGTTGAGAAAGTGGTGATTAAGACACATATGGTTTCAGCCCTCATGGACTATACAGCCTAAGATACTATAGCAAAATTAATTCTGCCTTCCTTGAGTTCCTACACTGTTGCTTCTTGAAATCTCTATTTATATTCTATTATGTCTCTATTTTATATTATGGGACCACTCCTCAGCTTCATGAGCAATTTAGTGTGTTATTCATCTTTATGTTTCCAGTATAAGCCAATGCCCACAACATGGTGGACTCTCAATAGACTCATGTGTAGTAGTGTTGGATTGTCAATACATCAACTCAGAACTATCAAATAAGTAAATAAAATAATCAAATGACTTTATTTTCTAATTCTTATCTCCCTAATGAATTTTTTCCAGATTTGTAGCAGAAAAACAAGCAAACAGGTCTATCTATTTTTTTTACTACTGTTATTACTACTTTTAAAAATGGAAACCTAGGTTTAAACACAGTTTATGCTAAATTAGTGTGCTATCTAATTCATGTGGCTAATGAGAACTTGAAATGTGGCTAGTCTGAACTGAGATGTTCTGTAAATGAAACCCAAGGATATGTACACTGGATTTCAAAGATGTAAAATATCTGATTAATAGTATTCTTACTGATTACGTATTGAAATGATAATATTTCAGAGATAAAACCAAAACCAAACTTACTGCCGTTAAGTCGATCCTGACTCAGAGCGCCCCCTCCTTGGATTTCTGAGACGTTATCTCTACAGAAGTAGATTGCCTAATTTTCCTTCCCTGGAGTGGCTGGTGGATTTGAACCACCAGCCTTCTGGTTAGCAGTCAAATGCCTTAGGCACTATGCCACTAGTTGTTGTTGTTGTTGTTATGTGCCGTCGAGTCGGCCCCGACTCATGCCACTAGAGCTCCCTCCTATTTTAGAGATTGTTGCTGTTGTTATGTGCCGTCGAGTTGACCCCAACTCATAGCGACCCCTCCATGGGTTTCTGAGGCAGTATCACCACGGAAGTAGATTGCCCAACCTTCCTTCCTAGGAGTGGATGGTGGGTTTGAACCGTCAGCCTTCTGGTTGCAGTTGAGGGCATTAGGCACTACGCTACCAGAGCTCCTGTTTTAGAGATAGTGGGTTAAATAAGATGTATTACGAAAACAAATTTTACCATTTTCTTCTTTTTCAAAATGTGGCTAATAGAAAATTTTGAATTATATATTTGCTGTGCATGATATTTGTATTGAGCAAGGCTGTTATGGATTCTTGCCCTTCCAAGTCACTGGTCCTTCTTTTTGGGGCAATTCCTTTGAATGAGCTCTTATATCATCCTGGTATTTAGAGTGAAAGTCCTTAAAACTGGCTTTTACTAGATCTAGCTTATATTACCCAGTATGTTGGTATCTTAAGATGGTATCCACTAGGCATGGCTTGCAAAACTCAGTGATTTGGATTCTTGTCCTTTGTTTCTTTAATCCTCAAGACCCTTCCAGTTAGTCCTTTAGGACCTGGAAATATCTGCTCTTAGATCATATTTTCTCCTTCCCTGGGATAAACTGCCTCAGCCTCTTGGCCTAACCTTCATGATAGAAAGTATGCAGAGGGGGAAACCAATCCCTCCCAAGAAGCAAATCTGCATTTTGATTTTTCAAACTATCATTCAAAGCATTGAGCCATAGCTGTAGTTCATTACATGGAAAACGAATCCTAACTTTATCCTCTTTTTCATGGCTCCAAAACAAGTTGGCATTGTCTTTTTCAAGCTCAATGCTAGAGGATTTTTCAGATAGAGAATGCTGCAATAGGCCTCACAAGGACATAGGCTTTCTTGGAAACCACTGTGTGGGTAAATATTAGCTTTGAAGATGCAGAATGACTCTCTGATTAAGCCAGTCCATTTATAATTTCTCTAGGATTTAAAATCTCAAGCTGCAGAATTCTGAGTTTTCATCTCTGAAAGGACAGAATGGAAAGATTCCCTCTAGGGTTACTGTTCCCACATATTTCATGCCACTCAGTGCTCCAGCTCACATTCTGAATTTAACAATCTAATGTGAAATATTTCCCTCTTTCATTACTCCACCCATCATTACAGTTTAGATGTAGCTGCATGCAGGCTATCATTATCAAAGCTACTTGCATGAATCCCTTTCAAAATATTGTTAAGCAAAGTCTCCATTCTATTTTGTAAAATGTCAAACAAATGCCCATGGATGCCTGCTCTGCCTTTTTAATTCTAATCTGTAGTACTCATCAGTGAGCTATTTTTTCCCGTTGTTGTGCATTCCATTTCCCACCCCCAAGCAAATGTGACTGTTGTTATTTTCTTCAAATGAGTTTAAATTGTGAATTACACCAGTTCATCACAGCCAAACCTCTTTTTAATTGCAGATCTCAAATGTCCCCTCTCTAAATTAAAATAAAATGCATAAAATGCTGCCAACTGTTTTCTCAACTCTTCCAAAATGGAGTATATCCAAAATGCTACAGAGAGTTCTGATAAATTGAGCCATATTAAGACACATAAACATTTAAACTCACTTACAAGTTACTTTTTTCTAAATTTTATTTATTTTGTTATTGTTGAGAATAGACACACCAAAACATAAATCAATTCAACAGTTTCTATACATAACACTCAGTGACATTGATTATTTTCTTCAAGTTGTGCAACCATTCTCACTCTCCTTTTCTGAGTTGTTCCTCCCTTATTAACATCAACTTACTGCCTCTTAAAGTTCTTATCCAAAGTTTCAAGTTGCTGTTATCAGTTTGATTCCATATAGATAGCTCTTAAAGGACCATTCGTTTCAAGGCAGATCTTTTTTTTTTTTTTTTTTTTTAAATAAACTAAACTAAACTATTGTTCATTTCAGGGGATATTTTTAGTTTAAGAGTTAAAGATTATCTCAGGGCAGTAGTTTCAGGGGTTCATCCATACTCCATAGATCCTTAAGTCTGGCTTCCAAGAGAATTTGAAATTCAGTTCTGTATTTCCCTCGCTTTGATTAGGATTATTCTATAGAATCTTTGATCAAAGTGTTCAGTACTGGTACATGGACACCATCCATTCTTCTGGTCTCATGGCAAGGGAGACAGCTGTTCATAGAGGCAATTAGCAACACATTCCATTACCTCCTCCTTTTCCTGCCTTTCCTTCTCCTCTGTTGCTCCAGGTGAAAAGAACCAATTGTTGTGCCTTGGAAGACTGCTTGTTAGCTTTTAACACCATAGGCACTAGGCAACAAACTAGGTAATAGAACAGAAGTACTAAACATATCATTAGACCAATTAACGGGAAGGGCCGGTGAAATCATGACCCTAAACCTCCAAACCAACGAACCAAATCTGATGAGGTGTTTGGGTGTATATAACAACAACAAAGCAGCATTTACAACTTTTTTGCTGTTTGGAGAAATGTTAACATTTGAGTCATAAAGGTGGCCTGTGAAATGAGTGTATGTCAGTTATTTACTGTTTGTATTCCTTTAAAGTAAAAAATGATTTTAGCCCATTTTCTATAGTCAGCCACTGAGATTTCTGTCAACATGTGATCAGATATTGGATACTGTGTTGCCTATGAGAAAGGACAGAGCTCTTGGGGGTGGCTATTTTGCTAGCTGTTTGATCTTGGACTTATCTCTTAACTTCTATGAACTTCAGCATCCTCATTTATAAACAATACATGTCTTGCCATTTGCAGGAGGATTGGCAGAAAGATGATAAGTGACAAATGTAAAATGTCTGATCCAAACAAGCCCTCAGAAATGAAACTATTATAAAGATCTGCAAAGTAACAACATCCAAGTATCTCACGGTAAGGTAGGCCCCCCCAGATCTTTTGGATTTAATAACCAAAATAATTTCAACTACATTTTTATGGAATTGATAGAAAACTGCCAAATTTACTTTTACTGTCAAGTAAAGATGATAAAGAAGAAAGCAAAGCCAGCTGTCATTTACTTTTTGTCATTTCATATATATATAAAAAGAACTTTCAGAAGGGCTGTTTATGCACAGGGAGACGGCTCAGGGGGCAGGGGTGTATGGAAGGATGAACACAGGGAAGAGGTGACTGTCAGGAGGAAGTGGGAGGGGAGCTGTTGCATTGTGGTGAATTGTGGTCAATGTCATGAGACAAAGTGTATGTGAACTGCTGTATGGAAAGTGAATTTGCTCTGTAAATTTTCACCCAAATCACACACAAACAACTTTCAGCAACAACAACATAAAGTAAGGGTATAATCTAAGAAAATAACACTATCCTTTAAATTAAACCAAGGCAGCTTCATGAAAGAAGTCCTCACTTTTTTAATTTCACTATGAGTGGTAAACATTTAATCTGAAGCAGGTATTGATTGGATTTAGCAGTACTCGGGAAAGACTGGAACGCCTTTATTTGTTGATGTGTTTATTGCATGCCATTGTTCTCTACTTTGCCTGGCTCCTCTTGTTTTCTGAATGATGAACATATCAGAGTCATATCTTATTAGGGTAAGGAGCCTTTTATTGCATTGAATGTGAGTTTAAATTCTGTTCTTTCAAATGCACCCTTGTCAGGCTGCTGTGCTTTCTGATCTATTTTCAGTGGCTTTCCATCTGACTTGAAAACATGCATGGTGCTTGTCACTGATGTTCCCATCTGTACAGATCTGCTTGTATTCTCTGATTTAACAAGCCTCATTTTATCAACTTTCATTTTCCCCTCCCATTTTCAGATAGTCATATGTGAACTCTCTGAAAACATTATTATTTTTGATTTCATTTAATATTACTTTAGAAATGTTGGTGATCACAGGTATTAATTTCTCCTCTGTGGTTTGCAATGATTCTTTCTTTAATTTTTAAAGTCATAAATACTACAAAGTTGGACATTTGGCTTAACATATGTACCAACAGAAGATGTGTCCATTCTGTAACCACAGAAAAACACATGGCATTGTCTCCATAAGGGTGGAAAACTTGGAGGAAGAATTCCATATTGTTATAAAGTTAGAATTTAAAATTGAAATATAGCCTTCTTGATTATATATATGTATAAGTGTATATAGACACACACATATATATGCATACACACACACATGCACACACACACACACACACACACACACATATATATATATATATACACACACATATACTCAAACTCACTGCCATTGAGTTGAATCCACCTCATAGAGACCCCTCCTTGGATTTCTGAGGCGGTATCACCATGGAAGTAGATTGGCCAACCTTCCTTCTGAGGAGTGACTGGTGGGTTTGAACTGACAGCCTTCTGGTAGGCAGTCAAATGCCTTAGGCATTATGCCACCAGAGCTACTGTATATATATATACACCAAGACTCCTAATTCAGAGGGGAAAATTAAGGTCCAGACAGGAAAAAGGACTTGCCTATGCACAGGGGGAGTTAGACACTGGATGTTATTGTTGTTGTGTTCTGTCAAGTCAGTTCCAATTCACAAATTACTACAAAATAGTTTTGTGATAAATTCTAGAATTGCACAACTAATATTGCACTTACCAATTAGTAGTGTAAACATAGATTTGCTGTTGGCTATTAGCTGCCATTGAGTCATCTGCTGATTCAGGGTAACCCCATGCACAATAGGATCAGACAGTTGGGTTGTGATCCACAAAGTTTTCATTGGCTGCTTTTCGGAAGCAGATTATCAGACTTTCTTTCAAGTTATGGCCTACATATAACATTAAAAGGCTCTTCAAAATGTGATGATGCTAAAACTTAAGAATATCAATTGCCCTGAAAGTGAGGTCAATTATAGAGCAGAGTCAAAAAGATATTTGGTAAATATCCATTCAAATATAATGGTTGCATTTGCACCTTAAACCCAATTTCAGGTTAGATAATATCCACACTGGCAATTCAGAATAGAGCTCTGGTCAGTGGTTTGAACCTACTAGCTCCTCCACAGGAGAAAGATGAGGCAGTCTGCTTGCACAAAAAATTATCGCCTTAGAAACCCTACAGGGCACTCCTACTTTGTCCTATAAAGTTGCTGTGAGTTGGAATAGACTCCATGGCGGTGGGTAGGTGGGTGGTGATTCAGTATGCAATAATGGCTAACGGCCTGAGCATTAGTGTCAGAAAAACCAGAATTTCAGTCTTCATTCCAAAATTTATTATTTGTATAATCTTCAGTAAGTCATTTAACTTCTTTAAGACTAATTGCTAAAACAATAATATTAACTTCAGAAATTTGTTGTTGTTGTTGTTATGTGCCATCGAGTCAGACTTGACTCATAGCAACCCCTCCTTGGGTTTCTGAGGCAGTATCACTAAGGAAGTAGATTGCCCAACTTTCCTTCCGAGGAGTGGCTGGTGGGTTTGAACCACCAGTCTTCTGGTTAGCAGTCAAGTGCCCTAGGCACCACACTACCAGAGCTCCTTCAGAAATTTTAGTACTGTGGTAATAAGCAAGTAGGGTGTGATAATTCATGAGAGGTAGGTTACATCTTAAAGACCACTGCTCTGAACACTTTTGCACAAACAATATCAACAGAACTTTGGAAGGTCAAGGGTAAGGAGTCAGGTATGGCAAAATTAAAGGGAGAATTATGTGAAATTTTGAACAAAATAAAGTATATAATGAACCCACCTAGGATGGCTTATGTTATCATATGTAATGCTTTAAGGCATGTGACAGAATTTAATGTTGTTGTTGTTGTTGTTATGTGTCTTTGAGTCGGCCCCAACTGGTGGGTTTGAACCACCAGCCTTCTGGTTAGCAGTCAAGTGCTTTAGCCACTATGCTACCAGAGCTCCTACAGAATTTAATAAGGGTCAGTAAACTACAACCCACTAGCCTCTTGCCTATTTTTGAAAATAAAGTTTTATTAGCACACAGCTATACCAACTTACATATCGTCTATGGATGCTTTTGTTTTGCAATGTCAGATTTGAATAGTTGCAACAGAGACTGAAGAGTCAACAAAGTGTAAAATATTTGCTCTCTGGACATTTATAGAATAGGTTTTCCTATCCCTGGTATATAATGATGCTGATGATGTGGTTCATTATCTTTTTCCCTGGGAAAGCAGCAAATCATCAAACAGCCTTGATTTCCTTAGCATTCACTGCAGTGCTTTCCTCACTGTTCTGCCCACATTAACATTCTACTAAACATTCTATGGAGTGATTTTACTATCCATTTCCTGTAACTGTAATGATCAAGAGCATTTAAAATGAAGCGCTTGGCACAAGTAAAATGGCTGATTTTGGATCTGAGACTACTCTTTATTTCTGCATCTGCTATGATGAGGAAGTAACCTTTAGCTCATACTCACAGCTGTGTGTAAATAATTAACATATTAAAATATTAAGGAAATATTTTTTTCTTTGTGATCAGAACCCCACTCCCGCTACACACGTGTTCCCAAAGGGGGTCAGGGCATAAAGGATTATCTGAAACTCCCTTATGCAGCATATTCTCAGGGAATATGTTGCTGCAAATAAGTTGTTTTCTATTTATCTTGCTTACCATGTTAAAATAACGCAATTTGATTTGTGTGTAATACTGTTTTTATCAAACTTTTTATTGTGATTCGGGTGAAAGTTAAAAGAGCAGTTCACACACACGTTGTTTCATGACATTGACTACAATTTACCCTAATGCAACAGCTCCCCTCCCACTTCCTCCTGATAGTTACCTCTTCACTGTGTCCATCCCTCCACGCACTCCTGCCCCCTGAGCTGTGTCCCTGTGCATAAACAGCCTTTCGTTCTTGCATGATTGTTCTCTCCAAGGAGTTCATCTACCTCGGATAAATGTTCAGCTCATATGCCTGTCTTTTGTTTCACTGGAAGCCATAGATGTGGGTTCAATTCCAGACCTGAAGGACAGCTAGGGACCATAGTCTCATTGGTTCCACCAGGCTCAATCAGACCAGCAAACCCAGTCTCCCTTTTTTTATTTTCCGCCAAATGATTTTGAGTTTTGTTCCACATTGTTCTCCCTCTCTATCCAGGACCTCCACCATAGATGCCCCTCTGAGCGGTTAACAGTGGTAGCCAGGAACCGTTTAGTTTTTCTGGTCTCATAGTCATACTGGCTGAGGATTGCATGATGTACCAGTCACAGGAACTAATTGTTTCCATGAATCTTTGATTTTCTTCGTTCTTCTTTGCTCTGGATGAGGAAAGACCCATCAATGCATCTAGGTGGCCACTTGCAAGCTTTGAAGATCCCAGTCACTACCCGCCAAAGTAGGAGATGGAACAATGTTTTGTGTAGAATGTTATGCCAAATGAGCTTGATGTCCCTTGCGACTATGGTCCTGAGCCCACAGGTTCAACTACTTGCTCCCTCTGGGTAGCTGGCTGTGACCAAGAAATGACTACAAACTTGTCCTTGTCAGCTCTACCATACCCCTGGGAATTATGTCAGAACATACAAATACACTTGTCTGCCAACCCTATACATGGTCTTGGGTACACTCCCTGCTGCATAGACATACCTATAGTTCAGCCTGTCCACCTGTCCACCCATCTATCCACCCGTATACCTGTGTTTGCCTTCACTGACAACGCAGTACTGTATATGCAAAAGGGTTCATCTTTGTTGTCTGCACCTCCCATGTACCTCTCTATGTCTTCCTCTTCCTCAATGCCACCGTGTTGATCACTCACATTTGGTACATTGCTCTTCTCTTCACCCAAATCAATACTTATCTCTACATATCTAACAGTGTTCCCTCCCCTCCGCTCCCACCCCTGGTAACCAACAAAGAAAATTTCCTTCAATAGATAAGCTGTTCCTTGACTTTTACAATAATGGACTAATACAATATTTGCCTTTCTGTGATTGACTTATTTCACTCAGCATAATGTCCTCCAAGTTCATCCACACTATGCAGTGTTTTGCAGATTCTACATTATTCTTTAGCGTTGCATAGTATTCCATTGTGTGTATGTACCATAGTTTGGTTATCCATTCCTCAGTTGATGGATACCTACGTTGTTTCCACCTTTTGGTTATTGTAAAGAGTGCTGCAATGAACATGGGTGTGCCTATGTCTATTCTTGTCATGGATCTCACTTCTTTAGGATATATACCTAATAATGGAATGTCTGGATCAAATGGTATTTCTGTTTCCAATTTTTTAAGGAATCATCATCATACTGCTTTTCACAGTGATTGTACCATTTTACATCTCTGCATTGTCCCCTGCATCTGTTATTTCCTGTCTTGTTGAACTTTACTGGTAGTGCTGGGGCAAGATGGTATCTCATTGTTGTTTTGATTTACATCTCTCTAATGGCTAATGATTGTGAGCATTTCTTCATATGTGTGTTGGCTGCCTGAATATCCTCCTTGGTGAAGTGTCTATTCATGTCTTCTGCCCATTTTTAAATTGGATTATTTGTCTTTTTGTTATTGAAGTCCCTTGTCAGATATGTCATTGCCGAATATTCTTTCCAGATCTATAAGTTCTCTTTTGACTTTTTTGGAGAAGTCTTTGGAAGCACATAAAAATTTAATTTTTAGAAAGTCCCAATCATCTGGTTTCTCTTCCGTTGTTTGTGCATTTTGAGTTATATTTGATAGTATATTTGTGCCATATATTGTTGTTGTTGTTGTTGTTATGTGCCGTCGAGTTCGGCCCCGACTCATAGTGACCCCTCCTTGGGTTTCCGAGGCAGTATCACTATGGAAGTAGGATTGCCCAACCTTCCTACCAAGGAGTGTCTGGTGGGTTTGAACCGCCAGCCTTCTGGTGAGCAGTCAAGTGCCTTAGCCACTATGCTACCAGAGCTCCTATGCCATATATCAGAGCCCCTAAATTTGCCCCTAGTTTTTCCTTGAGGAACTCTATAGGTTTAGGTTTCACATTTAAGTCTTTGATCCATCTGGAGTTCGTTTTTGTGTGTGGTCTGAGGTACAAATCTTGTTTCATTTTTGTGCAAATGGGTCTCCAGTTTTGCTAGCACCATTTATTAAACAAACATTGTCTTCTCCATTTAAAGGATTTCAGTCCTTTGTCAAAGATCAGCAGACCATAGGTCAATGGATCTATTTCTGAGTTCTCAATTCTATTCCATTGGTCTACGTGTCTGTCATTGTACCAATATCAGGCAGTTTTGACTACTATGGCTGTGTAGTAGGTTTTGAGATCCGGCAGTATGAGACCTCCTACTTTGTTCTTCTCCTTCAATAGTGCTTTGTTTATCCAAAGTCTATTTCCTTTCCAAATAAAGTTAGTGACTGTTTTTTCCATATTCTTAAAAATTTTTGATGGGATATGGATTGGGATTGCATTGAATGCATAGGTTGCTTTGGGTAGAACTGACATTTTCACAATGTTCAATCTTCCTGTCCACAAGCATGGGATATTCTTCCACTTATGTACATCTCTTGTGGTTTCCTGAAGTAGTTTTCTTTTCTTTTTTTTTGTAGTTTTCTTTGTACAGGTCTTTTGTGCCCCTGGTAAGATTTATTCCCAAGTATTTAATTTTTTTGGTAGCTGTTGTAAATAGTATTGGTTTCCTTATTTCTTTTTCAGCAATCTCTTTGCTGATGTAGAGGAATCCAACAGATTTCTGGATGCTGATCTTATATCCTGCCATGATGCTGAATCTCTCAATTAGTTCCAGTAGATTTTTGACTGAGTCTCTTGAGTTTTCTAGGTATAGGATCATATCGTCAGCAAATAGGGATAGTTTGACTTCTTCCTTACCAATTTGGATGCCTTTGATTTCCCGTTGTTGCCTTATTGCCCTGGCAAGACTTCCAGTACAATGTTGAATAGAAGTGGTGATAGAGGGCATCCTTGTCTGGTTCCTGTTCTCAAGGGAAAGGTTTCAGTCTCTCTCCATTGAGAATAATGTTGGCTGTTGGTTTTGCATAAATGCCCTTCATTATGTTGAGGAATGTCCTTTCTATTCCTATTTTGCTGAGAGTTTTGATCTAGAATGGGTGTTGGATTTTATCAAATGCCTTTTCTGCATCAATTGATATGATCATATGGTTCTTTTTCTCTGTTTTATTTATGTGGTGGATGATGTTGTTTGTTTTTCTAATATTGAACCATCCTTGCATACCTAATATGTACACCACTTGGTCACAATGAATGATTTTCTTGATATGTTGTTGAGTCTATTGGCTAGGATTTTGTTGAAGATTTTTGCATCTCTATTCATGAGGGATATTGGTCTGTAGTTTTCTTTTTGAGAGATGTCCTTACCTGGTTTTGGTATCAAGGTTACGCTTGCTTCATAAAATGAGTTAGGGAGGATTCCATTCTTTTCTATATTTTGGAATAGTTTGAGCAGGAATGGTGTCAGTTCTTTTCTGAATGTTTGGTAGAATTCTACAGTGAAACTGTCTGGGCCAGGTCTTTTTTTGTTGGTAATTTTTTAATGACTTTTTCAATTTCTTCTTTTGTTATGGATCTATTCAACTTTTCCACATCAATCTGTGTTAGTTTAGGAAAGTGGTGTGTTTCTAGAAACATTTCCATTTCTTCCAGATTTTCAAATTTGTTGGAGTCCAGTTCTTCATAGTATCCTGATATTATCCTTTTTATTTCAGTTGGTTTTGTTGTGATGTCACTCATTTCGTTTCTCATTCATGTTATTTGTATTCTCTCCCTCTTTTCCTTTGCTAAATTGCCAGTGGCTTGTCAATTTTATTAATCTTTTCAAAAAACCAACTTCTACTCTCGTTGATTTTTTCTATTGTCTTTCTATCTTCTGTTTCATTGATTTCTGCTCGAATCTTGATTATTTCCTTTCTTCTGGTGAGTGTAGGCTTTTCTTGCTGTTCTTTCTCTATTTGTTGGAGATGTTGGTTTAAAGTGTTGATTTTGGCTCTTTCTTCTTTTTTAATGTGTGCATTTATTGCTATAAATTGGCCTCTGATCACTGCTTACCTATCCAGCTGTGTCCCAAAGATTTGGCATGTGTGTTTTCATTCAAGAAATTTTTCAATTTTACTTTTTATTTTTTCTCTTAAACAGTCTTTTTTAAGCACGGTGTTGTTCAGTTTCCATGTGTTTACTCCTTTTCATTGATCTTCCTATTGTTGACATCTAATTTGATAGCATTGTGGTCTGAGAAGATGTTTTACAGTATTTCAATGTTTATAAATTTATGAAGGCTTGCTTTATGTCCTAACATATGGTCTATCATGGAAAATTTTCCATGTGCACTGGAAAAGAATGTATATTGTGCTGTTGTTGGGTGAAGTACTCTGTAGGTGTCTATAAGGTCAAGTTGGTGGATTGTATTGTTTATCTCTTCTGTATGTTTGTTGAGTTTCTTTCTGGTTGTTCTATGTTTCATTGAAAGTGGTGTATTAAATTCTCCTACTATGACTGTGGAGTTATCTATTTGCCTTTTCAACTCTTTTAAAGTCTGATTTATGTATTTTGGGGCACTTTCCATAGAGATTTATTATGATTATATCTTCTTGTTCAATTGTTCCTTTAATCATTATATAATGTTCTTCCTTGTCTTGTATGGTGGTTGTTGTTTTAAAGTCAATTTGATCAGAAATTAATATTGCCACTCCTGCTGTTTTACGCTTGCCATTAGCTTGATATATATTTTTCTAACCTTTGATTTTTAATCTATTTTTGTCTTTGTCTCTAAGGTGTGTCTCTTGTAGATAGCATATTGATGGATTTTGTTTTCTCATCTGATCTGCAACTCTCCATCTCTTGAATGGTGCGTTTAATCCATTAACTTTCAGTGTAACTATTGCCAAGTATGAATTGGTTACTGCCATTTTGTTATGTATTTTTTCATGGTGTCCCTAGTTTCTTTATTTCATATTATTTTCTGTGCTGAGCTCATTATGTTCATGAATCATGTTATCATTTCCTTTGTTGCTGTTGTTTTAGTATTTGCTGAATATTTGTGCTTGTCTACTTTTTTATTGTGATGTGAAGGTTTATCATTTTTCTTTGAGGTTACCCTGTGATTTATACTTTTCTCCCTAAGTTTGGAATAGTCTGTTCTATCTTGCAACTCTCTTGACTTCCCCACCATTTAGAAGTTCTGTAAGTACACAGTATTTTCCCTCTTTTAGTTTGCAGTTTTCCTCATTTGCCAATTTGAAGTCCCTGGTTCCCTGCTTATAATCTTGTAAGCTTATTTTACTTTGGATATGTCCATAGCTGTGGTTTCTGGGTTAATGTCATCTTGTCTAATAATGGTCGGTTGTTATTTGCTATTTTTTGTTCTCTATTCAAAGGACCCCCTTTAATATCTCTTGCAAGGTTGGTCTGGTTTTAAATTCCCTTGGTTTCTGCTTATCTGGGAGTCTCCTAATTTCACCATCATATGTGAGGGACAATTTTACCAGGTATACAATTCTTGGTTGAAAATTTTTCTCTTTCAGGGTTTTATAT
>NW_006921736.1:1448842-1462355 GCF_000298275.1 Orycteropus afer afer
GAACAACAACAAACAGGAATCAAAAAAAAAAAAAAAAAGAAAAAGAAAAGGGAAAAATACAAAAACAAAACAAAACAAAAAACACCCCAATATCTGCAGAGACGGCAATAAGAGAAAAAAGTAGAGAGGGAGAATAATGAAGAAATATTGTGAAAAACAGAAAAAGAAAAACAAGCAATGGGGTTACCCACAAGAAAGAAAGAAAGAAAAAAAAAAAAAAAACTGGAACTAGGAACAGGGAAAAGAAAAAAAGCTGAAAGCTAGAACCTGGGAAGAGAAGAATAAAGAATGATAATAAAAAGGACAAAAGTAATAATAATAGTAGTAATTTTAAAACAGACAAAAACAAAAAAACTAAAAAAAAAGAAAAAGAAAGAAAGAAAGAAAAAAGTCTGGACAGGGTGGGGCAGGGCACCCAGGCTCCCGTGAGAGCACACAGACTGGGACGGGATTCCTGCCAGCCTAAAAGGTGGGTGGGAGTGAGGGATGACCACACCTCCATTCACCAATAGGGCGTGGAGTATAAGGGGAATGTCGCACCTTTCTAGTAGTCTGTGCCTCTGGAATGTCTATGAGGTTCCCAGCAACCAGAGCCTGTTCTTAAGTCCCTGGAATCTGGCAGAACGCTGTTGCTTTAAATGTTCAAAATACTCAAGCCACTTGTAAACACAGAAAGTGGCTACACCCTTCGACAGGCAAATGTCCACAGCTCAGGCCCCCTTCCTCTTCTCTGCTTCCCCTTTTATTCCTCATCCACCAGAGCAGTCCTCCGTGCAGTCCCTGGCTAGCAGGGCTGATTTTTAGGTTAATTCTTAGGTCCTACTACCACTTAGCAATATCCAAGCTGTCTGTACCATCAGGATCACTGCCAGACCACAGCTCCTTATGTTTCCTTTTTTGGTATTTTCATGCAAATTCTTCTGCTAGTTGGAGTTTAGTTCACTTCTATATTCTTCCCTTCAAAGCTCAGAAGCCCAGGATTATCTTCTGTATCTGTGTTAATTGGTTCCCCCTTTCTTTGTTGAAGAGGGTCTGTGCACTCTTTCTGCCTATTCCACCATCTTACTAGAAGTCTGCTTGCAAACTTTTAAGACTCTAGTCACTACTCACTCACCAGCCACCAGCCACTCCTTGGAAGGAAATTTGGACAATCTACTTCTGTAGTGATACTGCCTAGGAAACCCAAGGAGGAGTTGCTATGAGTGGGGTCCTATTTGACAGCAGTGAGTTTTTAGTGAGTCACTACTCAGCAAAGTAGGATGTAGAACAATGTTTTTGTGTAGTATAATATGCCAATTGAGCTTGCTATCCCCTGCAACCATGGTCCTGAGCCTGTGGACCCAGTGACTCACTCCCTTAGGGTGTTTGACTGTTATTGTATTTTTACCCCATTAGCTCTATTACATAAATGGATATTGTTACAGCACATACAAATAGTCATGTAGAAATATCATCTGGCAAACTTATATATGGTTGTGGGTATATTCCCCTTTGCTTAGGCAAATCTGATTGTTTTACCTTCTACACACCCATCTACCTATAGATTAATTCTTGTTATTACTGATAATGTAATATTGTGTGTGTAAAAGTGTTTATCTTTGTTGTCTCTATCTCTTTTGCACCTCCCTGTGCTTTTCTTTTCCTTAGTGTTATTGTGTTGGTCACTCACTTTTAGTGTATTGCCTTTCCCTTCTGCTAAATCAACACTTGTCTCTTACCTATCCAGCAATTTTCCCTCTCTTCCCCTCCCATCCCTGGTAATCAACAAAGAATGTTGCCTTCCATATGCAAACCTTTCCTTGACTTTTTACAATAGTGGACTAATACAATATTTGTCCTATTGTTGTTGACTTATTTTACTCATGGATTGCTGTATGTTTTGCTGTGTATGTTTTCAATAACAAGAACAAAAATAATTTATATAAAAAGAAAAGAAAAAAGTACAGATTCCTGAGTTTGTTCCTTAAAAAATGATTCAGGCAGCCCGGGGATTTGTGTGATGCACCATATTTTATGCAAATTGCACATGTTTTATGAGTTTTGGCATAGTACACAACCCCATGAGTGTTATTTTCAGAAGCGCCCAATATGAATATTTTTTTTAACATGTTACTGACTTCAATTTCCTTTTTCTTTTTCCCCTGTCAAATGAATTTAATGCCAAGTCTTTGTCTTGGTGCCTGTTCACAAGAAGGTTTGGTTCACAGCAGCAGACCCTCATCAACCTACTCTCAAGTCTCTAAAGTAGCCCCTCTCCTACAGGATTTCTTCCCTGCTCTGCAAACCACTTTCTCCAACCAGGAAGAAATTACTTTTTCCTCCCTAGAAGTGGCCATCACCATGGTGACTGACCTCCACCACTGGTCTGCACAGCCAGGGTTGGAGAGGCCACTTAGATCTCTTATAAAAAGCCAGCATACTGCAGCTGCATGCATTGTACCATGCTTTCCAGATGGCCAGCTGATATACTATGACTGTTTGAATCTACCACCCCTGCAGATATCGAGCACGTGTGTGTGAGCTGTGGAAACAGAGGGATTGTGCATCCCTCTCTCTGACTGGCCACCTAGGTGCCCCACAGTGTTGGGGCCGTACAAGCCCAGATCAATACAATCCTGTCACTTGACTTCATATGAGGCCAGTACCACAGGACCCAGGCACACAGAGGCAGCCTTGCCACACAGCTCTCTGCCCAATCCTCTGCCCATCTCTGGCAGGATGTACCTAGGCACAAAGAGGCTACAAGAAACTCCACTGCTTTCAGACCTGCACTTGAACTGCCCCAGAGCAAACACACAGTTTCAATTGCTTATTTTCCAATTACTAGGATACTGCCAAACTTGATTTATGTCTTGTTGGCCATGGCTTATACCTTTACTATACAAATAAGATCCAAAGTAACATGTTCAGGCTATTGATTGAGGGTGAATAAAGATGGAATTCAAATTTTGGAAGTGTCATGAGATATGCACAGTGTATGTATGGGTGCACTATGCATACTTTTAATTGCGTTTTCACCATTTCTGTGTGTTATTTGTGTGTAAATTATTTATGTGTGTGGGTGCTATTTGCAAAAAAAAGTGGTATTTATTATTATTATTATTGTAGTGATGGTTATTAATTTGCATTTAAAGTGTTTAAAAGTACTAGAGCAGATGTTTGCTGAAGTTCCTTTCTATAAAGTTCTCTATAGTCTCAGAGATGGTGAGGAAAATAATGCCAAGAGACTCTAACTAGGCAATCCTGAGATTCATTCCCTTCAAAGTTTTGTTCACTTCACAAGAAGTTACTGATACTGCCTGAGAGGATTTTGCTTCTTTGTTTAAGGTTTTGGGAAAAAAAAATCCCCTGAAGTAATTCTGCTTTGTGATCAAGGAAAAAAGCAAATAGAAGGAGAGACTCTGAATCTCTCTTGGGGTTCTAGGATTTTGGGTGATAGATTTCCTTGTTTATTAAATTATCTTTGGCATGCTTCTACCTTGTGGCAGGTATATGGATTAGGCAGTGAAGAAGGTGGACATACTTTCTGTTCCCACAGAGCTTATGGTCTGCTATAGGAGATAGATATTATATAAAACATAACATAAATGATTTAAATTTCTATCATCACAAATTTCTTACTTTAGAATATAGCAGTTAAAAGGAGATAATTAGTATTTATCATGTGCTTCTTCTATGAACTGTATTTTAACATAACCAAGGAGTCCAGGTTGATAAGAGAAAGCTGTTCATTAAGAAAGAATTCTTTCTAATAAAGAGGGAAGGAGTCACAGAATCCACAAATCATCATTTTATTATCTCTAAATAAATAATTAATGCCAGCTATGATCATCAGGGATGAAACCATTAGAAGGAAAGTCAGTGGGGAACTTGACAAAGAGGCATCAGGCTGTTACCACCTGAATCCTTAGATCAATCTCAGAATGACTAATGTTAGAAACTGAACATTGTGTGTCTCCTGATGGGATGTATTATGAAGCACAGGGCATCATATAGAATGTTTCCCTGCCTTCAAAGTTATATTTGAATCTAATAAACACTGAAGAGCTTATGATTATTCGTGGAAATATCAAAGGTAGAGAAACAAGTGCACTTTCTCCTTAACATGGCAAAACTAAAATGCAGAACATCTTACAGGGCAACTAGCATGCTAGTTTTTTTAATAAATGAGTGTTATAAACACAGGTGAGGGAGGACAGTTCTGGATTAAAAGAAGTTTAAGAACATAACAATCCATAGGTAGTATAAATGGTTAAGCACTTGACTATTAACTGGAAAGTGGCAGTTTGAACCCACCCAAAGGTACCTCTGAAAAAAAGAAAGGCCCGGAGTTCTGCTTCTGAAAAGTTACAGCCTTGGACAAACATGGGTATACAGGTGGATAGATGGGTGGACAGGCTGAGCTATTCAGTATGTCTATGCAGGGGGTGGGGAGTGTGCCTAAGACCATGTATAGGGTTGGCAGACAATGGTTCTACAAGTATATTGGTATGTTCTATAAGAATTCCCAGGGATATAGTAGAGCTGACAAGGGACAAGGTTGTAGTCACTTCTTGGTCACAGCCAGCTACCCAGAGGGAGTGAGTAGTTGTACCTGTGGGCTCCAGACCATAGTTGCCGGGGACATCAAGGTCAATTGGCGTAACATACTACACAAAACATTGTTCCACCTCCTACTTTGGCAGTTAGTGACTGGGATCTTCAAAGCTTGCAAGTGGCCATCTAGATGCAATGATGGGTCTCTCCTTGCCCAGAGCAAAGAAGAAGGAAGAAAACCAAAGATGCATGGAAACAATTAGTCCAAGCAACTGGAATACCATGTGGTCCTCAGCCTATATGATTATGAGACCAGAAAAACTAGATGGTGCCTGGCTATCACTGTCAACCACTTGGAGGGGGATCTATGGAGGAGATTCTGGACAGAGTGGGAGAACAATGTGGAACAAAACTCAAAATCATTTGGAGAGAAAAAAAAAAAAAAAAGGACCAGGTTTGCTGGTCTGATAGAGCCTGATGAAACCCCTGAGACTGTGGCCCCTAGCTGCCTTTCAGGTCTGGAATTGAACCCACTCCTATGGCTTCCAGTGAAACAAAAGACAGGCATATGAGCTGAACATTTACATTAGGGAGATACACTCCTTGGAGAGAACAATCATGGGAGAATAGAAGGGCTGTGTATGCACAGGGAGACAGCTCAGGGGGCAGGAGTGCATGGGAGGGAAGGACACAGGGAAGAGGTAACTATGGGGAGAAGTGGGAGAGGAGCTGTTGCATTGTGGTAAATTGTAGCCAATGTCATGAGACAAAGAGTATGTAAACTGCTGTATGGAAAGTGAATTTGCTCTGTAAACTTTCACCCAATCACAATTAAGGAAAAAAAAAAGTTACCAGCATTGGAAATCCTATTAAACTGTTCTCCTCTGCAATATATGAGGCCACCATGAGTTGGAGTTGACTTGATGACAACTCGTTTTTGTATTAAGAATATAACAACCAGGTATAATTTATGTATTTGCTTGAATGCCAATTAGAACCAGCCAACTTTAAAAAAAGAGGGGAAGGCCCTCAATGAGATGGATTGACACAGTGGCTGTGGTGATGGACTCAAGTATGGCAAGGATCGTGGAGCTGGCACGGGACCAGACAATGTTTCATTCTGCTGTGCATAGGGTCACTATGAGTCAGAAACGACTTGACGACACCCAACAATAACAACAACAGCTCTAAAAATATATCTGTGAGACAATTGGAGAAATTTGATTTTGAACTGGGTGTTAGATGATACCAAGAAATTGGAATGAATTTTGTTAGCTGTGACAATGGCATTGTAGTTGTGTCAGGCACTTCTTGTGCCCTGTATCATGTTCTATTAGTCCACCTTTCAATCCACCTGTTGCTGTTGTACCCAGAGATGTTCAGGTAAAACCTTATAGCACCACTCCTAAACTTTGTTAGAGATTTCTCACTTTCTGCTCTGGGGTTTCCTGTGAGTAACTTCCTAACTGTTCTGTCTCATTCTGAAGCGTTCCATTGCAAACCTAGGAGTGTATGATAGCTAATATCCTGCTATCTATTGAAGTATTGCCTCTAAAAAGATACATTGAAGTCTAGACACCTGCTACCTGTGAACACGATGTTGTTTGGAAATAGGGTCTTTGAAGATCTTATCAGTTAACATGAGGTTATACCGGAGTAGGATAGGTCTAAACTCAATATGACTCATGTGGCTCTGGTGGCATAGTGCCTAAGGCATTTGACTGCTAACCAGAAGGCTGGTGGTTCAAACCCACTACCCATTCCATGAAAGGAAGACTGGGCAATCTACTTCCATAAAGATTTACTGCCTGGGAAACCCAAAGGGGGTTTCTATGAGTTGGAATCAACTCGGTGGCAGTGAGTTTGCTTTTTGGTTTTTTTCATGTCTTTATAAGGAACCCTGGTGGTGCAGTGGTTAATGGACTTGGCTGCAGACCTTTGGACCCACCAGTGGCTCCAAGGAAGAGAGATGTAGCAACTTCCCTCATAAAGATAACAGCTGTGGAAACTATATGGAGTTACTCTACTCTGCCCTATTGGGTCTCTATGAATTGGAATCATCTCAGTGGCAATGGGTTTAGTTTTTGGTTTTTGTTGGTGCCCTTATGAAAGAGGAAAAGAGACACATAGGGACACAAAGAGGGAAGAACACCTTGTGGTGAGGGAGAAAGAGATTGGAATTATGCTGTAGCTGCAAGGAATGGCCAGGGCTACCAAAGTGGGTAGAGATAAGAAAGGATCTTCACCAGGAGCCTTCAGGGAGAGCATGGCTATGCTGACACCCTGAATTTGGACATATAGCCTGAAGAACTGTGAGATAATAAAATTCTGTTATTTTAAGCCTCTTATTTTCTGATAATTTGTTACAGCAGCTCTGAGAAACTAATACACATTCTGTGGGGCAATCCCTGACCATGGGGTATAGGGTTCAGTGGATATACACTCATCTTTTTCATCACTCAGTGGACAATCTGAATGCCATTCTGCATGGCTCCTTGGAGGGTCCTTGGTGAAGTTAAGCCTCAGGTGTCCACAGAGCTGATCTTTGACAATGCATCCTTGGATTGGCTTTCCCTTTTTCCCTGTACTGTATTCCTCCTTGGGATTAGTTCCCCAGTAAAACGCAAATAAACAACCTGTATGAAAGCCCTCTGCATTGAAGGGGGTGGGGTGGGAAGTAGTTGCAGAGGGAACCCCAGGTTGCGATAATCGTTATGAAAGAAATTGATCATTTTTAAGACATGCATATTGAAATGTTTAGAGATGAAATGGCATGATTCCTGGCATTTGCTTTAAATATTTCACATAAAAGAAGAAAGAAAAAGAAAGGGATAGATGAAGCAAATGTGGTAAAATCATGTTGATTGTTTAATCCAAGTGTTGAATATCTGGAAAGATATGCTTGAATATGGTAAAAAATGTGTATAACAAAAGTTTAAAGTTAAAATTATTACAAGGGCTGTGAGGTAGAGAAACAGTGCTAATTCAGGCAGAGAATTGGAAAAGATCTTGCTGAGAAAGTGATTTTAAGCTTTTTTTTTTTTTTTTTTTTTTCAGACCCTTTGCCTAGGCACTTAAAGTACCTTGGTGAATCTGGTCAGAGTTTAAGGATTCCATCTGGAATCTTGCTTATAATATTGAGTGCAAATCCTGTCACCGATGCCCTTCTAGAGCTGCCTCTCTTTTAGTATGGACCGCTTTTGAATGATCCATTTTCTTCATGTTCAGTCTCTACTGTTGTTGTTAACTGCCACACAATGAGCCCTGACTCATAGAGACCTCATGCATAAAGGAACAAGATTTAGGTCAGTCCTGTACCTCCTTCCTGATCCACTGCATAGATCAGCCCATTTTGATTCATAGGGTCAATGCACTCAGATGCTAATTGAAAGGTTGTAGGTTCAAGTCCACCTTGACATGACTCGGGAGAAAAGCCTGGCAATCTACCTCCAGAAAAACCAACCATTGAAAAACCTATGGGGCACAGTTTTACTCTGACACTCATAGTGTTGCCACGAATCTGAAGAGACTCCACAACAGTTAGTTTTCAATCTCCACAGAAGGTGGTAAATCATTTTGCTTGACATATATTAATTCTGTCTTAGATACCTGTTATATCTCCAAATGACTCTTTGAAACCCATTTCTTTTATTTTTTGTGACAGTAGAAAGGAAACAGAGGGATTATTTCAAAATGGTCTAAAGTTGCATAAACCTCCTGCTAGACTTGATTAAGTAATTGCCTTCCTTGCTATTTGAGATGCTCAAATGCTTAGATCTATTTGATACAAAGAGATTCAAGCCCAGTGCTTCGTGCTGTCATTCTGTGCTGTGAATGAAACTGTTGGAAGAAACATTTCCCCTGTAGAGCACATTCATGCCCTATGTTCAACAGACAAAGGGGGATTTCATAACTGTGCAACCCTCACAGGCTTAGGAGAATGTATTTTGCCTATAAATTCCATAAATAACCAGTCAAAACATTCTATTTACAGTTTGAGAATTTAATTCCTAAGGCTTCTTGATTTGTACCCAAACTCTTACCTGATGTTTTCTTGCACATTTACCTTGCTTTTTGTGTCACAAGTTGCTTTAATAACTGTATCTCATTTAGTAGTCACAATAACCCTATGACGTTTTTCCCTTCTTCTTGCCCTCTCCTTCCCTTCCCTTCTCTTCTCTCCCCTTCCCTTCTCTTCTCTTCTCTCCCCTTCTCTTCTCTCCCCTTCTCTTCTCTCCCCTTCTCTTCTCTTCTCTTCTCTCTCTCTTTCATATCAGCAGCTTTCATGTCATGAGGACACTCAGGTAACCTATGGAAAGGCCCATGTGGTGAAGAACTGTAGCTAAAACACCAGAAAATTTGACAAAATCATCAGTGCCTATAAAAACACTGGTATCAATAAAAACAACAGTAAGTTGAAAGTGTGTTTGTAGCACATGCAGATGAAACCATGTGATTTGAAGCATCACTGTAATAAGGTAATAATGATATCTTTCACTGGAGCACATTAGAAAGTTCAAAAAGTATATTACATAGAGTTTTAGACTCATGGATAGAGTGATATATGTAAGTTGGGCTTATGAAAAATATTTTTGTTGTTATAAGTAACTACAGGGATATTTTTATAACAAATAAAAATTTTTTGCTGAAACATTAAACAAAAATTGGATAGACTGTCGTTTTGCTGTCACATCCTCTGACATTGCTATGAGGTGCAGGCTATATACCCTTAGTGACGTTACTGCCATGGCTTGGGTCAGGCTCACCTTAGTCCTAGTCTTTTTTTTTTTAAACACTTTAAAGAGGTCTTTTGCAGCAGATTTGCCCAATGCAGAATGTAGTTTCATTCTTGACTACTATTTCCATAGATGTTGATTCTAGATCCAAGTAACCTTGATGAAACTTTGATAACTTCAATATTTTCTCTGTTTATCATGACGTTGCTTATTGGTCCAGTTGTGAGGATTTTTGATTCTTTATGTTAAAGTGTAAACTATACTGAAGGCTGTAGCCTTTGATCTTCATCAATAAGTGCTTTAAGTCCTCTTCACTTTCAGCAAGCAAGGTTGTGTCATCTGTGTATACATGGGTATAGGAGTTGGATTCCAACTTACATTTTTGGAGGGCACAGTTCAGTCTATAACATTCCATAACAGTACTTCTGTAGCATCTCATCATAACCTGATTGTTGCCACATTGCCACTGAGGTCACTCTATACAAGTGAAGATTCACACAAGTCTTATCTTCTATATGTTTATAATCCTAGAAATTATGATTTGCTTACACTTTTCATCAAAATCTATGTAATATAGGAGTTAAGAATGAAAGCTTAGGGCTGACAAGACCCCTCCTCTTTCCCTAACTGGTTGTGTGACCTTTCTGAACATCAATCTTAAGTCTGTAAAATAGAGATAACAAGGGTAACAACTCTGTAGAGTTATTGTAAAGAATTAATGAGAAAAAGGGCACCATAAGCATTTCTCATAGAGTTTGGTATATGGCTAGCAGTTATAACTATTATTCATTCATTTGTTAAATGTTTTTAAAAATACCTACAATGTACTGGGAAGGAGCCCTGTTGGTGCAGTTGTTAAGCTCTTAGCTGCTAACTCAAAAGTCAGTGGTTCAAACCCACCAGCTGCTCCGCAGGAGAAAGATGTGGCAGTCTGCTTCCATGAAGATTACAGCCTTAGAAATCCTAAGGAGTAATTTTAATCTATCCTTGTTGGTAGGTGCTGTCAAGTCAATTGCTACTCATAGCAACCCCATATACAACAGAGCAAAACATTGCCCAATCCTGCACCATTCCCACAATCATTTTTATCTATGTTTGAGCCCATTATTGGAGCCACTGTATCAACCCATTTCATTGAGAGTCTTCCCCCTTTTTGCTGACTCTCTGCTTTACCAGACATATCATTCTCCAGGGATTGGTACCTTCTGACAACATGACCAAAATACAAGAGATAAAGTCTGTCCATTCTTGCTTCTAAGAAGACTTCTGGTTGTTCTTCCTCCAAGATAGATTAATTTGTTCTTTTAGCAGTCCACAGTACATTCAATATTCTTTGCCAACATCACAATTCAAATGCATCAATTTGTATGCAATCTTCCTTGTTCATTGTTCAGCTCTCACTTGTATATGAGGCTATTGAAAATACTGTGGCTTGAGTCAGGCACACATTAATGTTCAAAGTTACATCTTTACCCTTTAACACTTTAAAAAAGTCTTTTGCAATATGTTGTTTGGTATCTTAACTGTTCCTTCCATGGACATTGATTGTGGATCCAAGTAAAATGAAATCCTTGACAACTTTAATCTTTTCTCTATTTTTCATGATATGGTTTATTGGTCCAGTTGTGAAGATTTTTTTTTTTTTTTAATTTTATGTTGAGGTACAATCCATATTGAAGGCTGTAGCCTTTGATATTTATCAGTAAGTACTTTAAGTCTTCCTCACTTTAAGCAAGCAAGGTTATGTCATCTGCTTATTGCAGGTTGTTAATGAGTCTCCCTCCGATCCGGATGCTGCATTCTTCTTCATATACTTCAGTTTCTTGGATTATTTGCTCAGCATACAGGTTGAATAATCACTGTGAAAGGATACAACCCTGACACACACTTTTCCTAATTTTAACCATACAATATCCCCTTCTATTTAAATGACTGTCTCTTGGTCTAGGTACAGGTTCCTCACGAGTACAATTAAGTGTTCTGGAATTCCCATTCTTCTCAATGTTACCTATAATTTGTTATGATCCACACAGTCAAATGCCTTTGCATAGCTACTAAAACATAGTAAACATCTTTCTGGTATTCTTTGCTTTCAGACAAGATACATTTGATATCAGCAATGACATCCCTTGTTCCACATCCTGTTCTGAATCTGGCTTGAATTTCTGGCTGCTCCCTATCAAGGTACTGCTGCAACTATTTTTGACTTATTGTTGGGAAATTTTACCTGTGTGGTGATGCTAATGAGATTGGTTGCTAATTTCTACATTCTGTTGGATCACCTTTCTTTGGAATGGGGACAAATATGGATTTCTTCCAGTCAGTTGGCCAGCTAGCTGTCTTGCAAATCTCGTGGCGTAGCGGAGTGAGTGCCTCCAGTGGGACATTGTTTGTTGAAACATCTCAATGGGTATTCCTTCAATTCCTGGAGCCTTGTTTTCAGCCAATACCTTCAGTACAACTTGGACTTCTTCCTTCAATATTATTTTTTTACCTTTTTTTTTTTTTAATTTTAAGAGCTTGTTTTATATTCAAAGTCACGCGTACATTTAGTTTCATTCCCCATTCGCCATGTCCAATGCCAACCCAGCCTCCTCCCCTCCCTACCCTGCAACAATCCCCCTGTGCCCCTCAAAATTATGCACTCCTGTTTGTCCTGCATTTCCTTAGTTTGAATGTTGGTCCTTTGGTGTCCCATGGTTTATTGCTTTAGGGGATGCATTACCATTGAGTGTGTGGGTGCAGCAACCTGGGTTGAGTGATCTGTGTGTACATCTCGCTAACCATTGGGCTGACAGCCCGCCCCTGGGAGTGAGTTTTATTCCAGGCGCCAAATGTATTTCAGGGCCATAGTGTTGGGAGTCTCACCAGACTTCATCTGACCAGTAATTCTGGTCATTATTGCGTTTTGGGTTTTGTAACACATTTTCCCTCTCACTCTATCCAGGATCTCCAAATTTGATCCTTTCCTGAGTGGTTGGCATTGGTAGCTGGGCACCATCTGGTTCTTCTGGTCTCGAGGGCCATCATGTCCTAGGGCTGATTGCTTCTAAATGCCCTTTTATGTGTGTGTGTGTGTGTGTGTGTGTGTGTGTGTGTTCTTCACTTCTGATGCTGGGAGACCATTAGCTGCATCCTACATGACTGCTTGAAAGCATCCAATAGAGCTACTACCTCAGGACCATAGTACTGGGGTACACCAAACTCAAATGGCACAACAAAATACATAAAAGCGTTGCTCCACATCTTACACTGGTGAGTCACCTAGTGTTTGGTGTTAATGGCAATGTGGTATTGTGGACACATTGGTTTGTTTTAACATCTGTGGTCTATCTCTTATGAGCACAGTTCAGTGTCCTCTCATTTCCCAATGTTATAGTGGTGGTCATATATTCTTTCTGTATATCCCTCCCCCTACCCATGTCAGCGTGTAAGCCCCAACTAGCCCTAAATTAATCCTTCTCTTTCCCTCCCCATCCTGCTAACCTACTAGGTGAGTTCCCTTTCCCAAGCAAACCCTTCTCTATCTTTTTACAGTAATGGGCTCATACAGTACTTGTCCTTCAGTGATTGACGTATTTCACTCAGCATATCCTCCAGGTTCATCCACGTTGCAAGATGATCCGCGTATCCCTCATTGTTCTTTAATGTGGCATAGTATTCCATTAGGTGGATATACCATAATTTGGTTATCCACTCACCCATTGATGGGCATTTAGGTTGTTTCCATCTCTTTGCTATGGTGAATTGCACTGAAATGAACATAGGTGTACATATGTCTGTTCGTGCTTTAACTCTCACCTCTTTGGGATATATTCCTAGTAATGGAATTGCTGAGTCAAAGGGTACTTCTATTTTCAGTTTTTTAAGGAAATGCCATACCATTTGCCACAATGGTTGTACCATTTTACTATCCCACCAGCAGTGCACAAGAATTCCAATCTCTCCACAACACTGCCAGCATTTGTTACTATCTGATCTGTTGAACCTTGCTATTATTGCTGAGGTGAGACGATATCTCATTTTTTTTTGATTTGCATCTCTCTAATGATTAATGATTGTGAGCAATTTCTCATGTGTTTGTTGGCTGCTTGTATATCTTCTTTGGTGAAGTGTCTGTTTAAGTTGTTTGCCTATTTGTGAATTGGGTTATTTGTCTTTTTGGTGTTGAGGTGTTGAAGTTTTCTGTAGATTTTGGAGATAAATCCTTTGTCAGATATGTCATAGGCAAATATTTTCTC
>NW_006921736.1:1463026-1464051 GCF_000298275.1 Orycteropus afer afer
AGGTTCTTCCATTTATGTAGTACCCTTGTTGTCTCTCGTAGCAGTGTTTTATAGTTTTCTCTGTATAGATCTTTTGTGTCTCTGGTGAGTTTTATTCCTAGAATATTTTATCTTTTTTGTAGCTATAGTGAGTGGTATGGTTTCCCTTATTTCTTTACCAGAGGAGTCCTTGCTGGTGTAGAGAAATCCAACTGATTTTTATATGTTGATCTTGTATCCTGTCACTTTGCTGAATGTCTCTATTAGATCCAGTAGTCTTTTTATTGAGTCCCTTGGGTTTTCTATGTATAGGATCATATCATCTGCAAATAGAGATAGTTTTAATTCCTCTTTGCCAATATGTATGCTTTCGATTTCTCTTTCTTGCCTTATTGCCCTGGCCAGGACTTCCAATACAACGTGAAATAGAAGTGGTGATAGAGAGCATCCCTGTCTGGTTCCCGTTCGTAAGGGGAATGCCTTGAGTCTTTCTCCATTAATAATGATGTTGGTCATTGGCTTTGCATATATACCCTTTATTATGTTGAGGAATTTCCCTTCTATCCCTATTTTGCTGAGAGTTTTAATCAGGAATGGATGTTGAATTTTATCAAATGCCTTTTCTGCATCAATTGATATAATCATGTGGTCCTTTTCCTTTGTTTTGTTTATGTGGTAGATTACGTTGATTGATTCTCTGATGTTGAACCACCCTTGCAAACCTGGTATGAATCTCACTTGGTCCAGATGTATTAATTTTTTGATATGTTGTTGGATTCTGTTGGCCAGGATTTTGTTAAAGATTTTTGCATCTGTGTTCATGAGTGATACTGGTCTGTAGTTTTCCTTTCAAGTGTTGTCTTTCCCTGGTTTTGGTATTAGTGTTATGCTTGCTTCATAAAATGAGTTTGGGAGTATTCCATCTTTTTCTATGTTCTGCATTAACTTGAGCAGCATAGGTATCAACTCTTCTCTGAATATTTCATAGAATTCTCCAGTGAAGCCATCAGGGCCAGGGCTTTTCTTTGTGGGAAGTTTTTTTTATG
>NW_006921736.1:1465221-1466391 GCF_000298275.1 Orycteropus afer afer
CACTCTCTTTCTCTTGATAGGTGCATTTAGTCCATTCACATTGAGTGTAATTAGTGATAGGTATGAGTTGATTGGTGTCATTCTGTTGTGGTTTTTTGTCATGTCATTGGTGATTCCTTGGTCCGTGTATATTTCTGTGCTGAGTTCAGTTTGTTGGCTATTGCTTTCTCCCTTTTCCTCTTTATGGTTGGTTTTGTGTTTATTAAGCCCATATGTTTTCCTTCCTTCTGGATTTGCTTAGAAGAATTGTTACTCTTCTCTATGGTTACCTTGAAGTATATTCTTGTCTCTACATTTTTAGAATAGTGTGTGCTGCAAAGACATTGTCATGTTTTCCTCTCCATTTGAGGATCTGTACCTAGAAGTATTATTCCCTCTGATAAGTTAGTTGCTGTTGTTGTATGCTGCTTGAGTTCCTCAGTTTTTAAGGTAGAATGTTTTATGGTCGTCTTATGAGTATATATTTCTGATTTGGTTTTAGAGTTGAGTCACATATCCTGGTTTTGCTGATCTCTGTTGTGGGTTCTCTATTGGTAGGACTTCCTTAAGCATTTCTTGTAGGGTAGGTCTGGTTTTTACAAAGTCTCTTAATTTCTGTTTATCTGAGAATGCCTTGATTTCACTCTCATATTTTATGGATAATTTGGCTGGATATAGGATTCTTGGTTGGAAGGTTTTTTCCTTCAGAGTTTTATGCATGCTGTCTCATTACCTTCTTGCCTGCATGGTTTCTGCCGAGTAATTGGAGCTCAGCCTAACTGTTTGATTATTATAAGTAATATTTCTTTTTTCCTGGGAAGCTATCAAAATTTTTTCTTTGTCTTTGGTTTTGGAATGTTTGATTATAATATGTCTCGGTGTCTTTCTTTTGGGGTCTATCTTGTGTAGGTTTCTGTGAGCTTCTTGGACAAATATCTTTTCTTCCTTCATGATATGGGGGAAGTTTTCTGCTAGCAGGTCTTCCACAATTTTCACCTCTTCTTGTTTGGAATTCCAATGAGTATTATATTGTTTTGTCTCATGTCATCACATATAATTCTTAGGCTCTCTTCATTTCTCTTAAATCTTTGTTCTGATTTTTCTTCATACAGGCTAGTGTCCAGGGATTTGTCTTCTATTTGGGATATGCCAGTTCTAGTCTGCTCTTTTGAGTTTTACTGTGTTGTGTAG
>NW_006921736.1:1466766-1470748 GCF_000298275.1 Orycteropus afer afer
TGAGACCTTTGTTTGTGGTTTTGCTTCTAATGCCTTGTCCTGTTTTTTTGTTTGATTTGAGGTTGCCTGTTGTTTCCTAGATATTTTGAGGTTGTCTTTAACTGCTGGTTACATGTTGATTTGTTATGTCTTGGTTTTATGGTTTAATATTTTGAAAAGGTGAAGCTGGTGTATTTTATTTTATTATTGATTCAGATATGCTGGGTTGCTCTGCTATTTTCTTTGTGATAGTGGAATCACTGTGTGGAATGTGGACATGTGTTTCTGTTTGTTGTAAAGAGGGTTTAGAGTTCAAACCGGGAGGTTTTATAGTAATTGGCTGAATATGGTTTCTTCTATTGAACGAGTGACGTTATTGGTGAAGAAGGTGGGAGCAGAAAAAGGAAAGCTTGGTGTTGCTAGCGTTGGTTTCTAGGGCTTTGAGTGGGCTGCTACTGATGACATAGTACTGTTATTTACAAGCGCAATTCAATTTCAGGAAAGAGTCCTGTTGTTAGGGAGTTGCCACTTTCCACCTTCCGCCAGGCTCAGGCACACTCAAAGACCCTGCTTCCGAGGCCCCTTGATGCCCAAAAGCTGATCCAAGGCAAATTCCCGGGACCACACTCAGCCTCAGATTTCTTTCTCTCCACCCCATCTGCCCGCACAGATTGGGCACAATCCTCCCAGACTGGGATTGGCTCAGGAGTTTGTCTGTGATACCGCCCACCCCTGGTGCCAACGTGCCAAAGATGCGTGTGATTTTAGCTGTGCTGGAGTTGGGAGAGTGCCTGCTAGTAATCTGTGGTCCCAATATCAGTGACAAAGACAAGCACAGACCTCTCAATGTCTCCCAAGCTGACCCAAGCCCACTCAGTGACCCTCTGAGGGAGAGGAGAGCAAGCTCACCCTCCTGGAGCACCAGTGAGCTCTCAGCTTAGGTTTCAGTGGTACTGTGTGCACCCATTTGGACCTAGCCAACTCAAGTTACTGATAAAATCAGGTGCTGAAGGTAGATCCTTGGGGTGATTGCTGGGATGATGGTGTGGTCACTGGTATGCTGATATAGGGTGTCTTCTTCCTTAGCTCATGGAAACCTCAGGTGGCCCCCCTCGCCCGTTAGTCAGTGTCTGCCCCAGGGAAGTTTCCAATGGCCTCTCTCGGTTGCCCATCCATCCTCTGCCAGGTAGATCTTCCCCAAATAATCTCCCTGTACTTTTCCTCTAATTCTGCTCTTCTGTATTTGGTGCACTCTGATTCAGTGAGCTGTTCAGAGCATCAAAATCCCTAATTCAAACTGCTGTACCTAGTTTTTCAAGCACTAAGATGCTAGAGGGAAATAGCATGGTGATTACTGATGAGACTCCATTTTGAAAGCTCCTTCAATATCTTTGGCTTTTGATCATGTACTACCTCCTGAAATGGTTGAATGTTAACTAGTTCTTTTTGGTACAGTGATTCTTTGTATTCCTTCCACCTTCTTATGATGCTTCCTGCATCATGCAATATTTTGCCCATAGAATCCTTCAATATTGCAACTTGATGCTTCAATTTTTTTTTTTTTAATTTCTGCTTGAGAAAGGCAGAATGTGTTCTTCCCCTTTGATTTTCCAACTCCAAGTCTTTGCACATTTCATTATAATATTTTACTTTGTCCTCTAGCTGCCCTTTGAAATTTTAAGTGAGAATCAACACAATGGTTACAAGTTTGATTTGGGTTTTTTGTACTGGCATGGCCTAGGTGCTGAAGATTTAAAAATGAGTATGTTATTATTGTTGTTATGTGCCGTCAAGTCAGACTCGACTCATAGTGACCCCTCCTTGGGTTTCCGAGGCAGTATCACTACAGAAGTTGATTGCCCCATCTTCTTTCCGAGGAGTGGCTGGTGGGTTTGAACCACCAGACTTCTGGTTAGCAGTCAAGTGCCTTAGGTACTACGCTACCAGAGCTCCCATAAATGAGTACAACTCTGTCTAATTTACCTCAAAGGACCCTGGGGATCAATTTTCAGCTACCCAGTAGATAGAGCTATAAAGTGAGACATTCTACCAGGAAGGAAGGCATTTCTTAGTACAGTCAACCCTACGAGACCAAAAGGGCAGGGTTGGCCCAAAAACAAAGGTCAGAAGTCAGGAAGGGCAGGAAAGAAGGATAGACGGAAACAGGGAACCCAGGGAGGAAGTAGAAAGTGTGCTGTTATATTGGTTACATTGAGGGGATGGCAACCAATGTCACAAAACAAAATGTGTATAAATTGTTCAATGGAAAACTAATTTGCTCTGGCAATTTTCACCCAAACCACAATAAAAAGTGCAAAAGAAAAAAAAAAAATTACCCTCAAAGAAATCATAAAACATGGCAAATTATTTTCAAATAGCAAGATCAAAAACGATCAATGCTAAAATCTTCCAATCCACACATAATTATAGTGATATATGCCAACTGTATAGTTTGGTAAGGCATTTAATTTGGGCCTGTATATACCCATAACTGATTTAAAATATCACAGCTTCCTTTAGAGTTAGATGCCTGATACCTCCTTTCGTTCTGAAGAATTATCTTTCAAATAATACTCTGGAAAAATTGCATATTGGAACATTATCAAATACCCTAATGCAATTAGAGCCCAATGCTGCTGATGTGATCAATTAAAAAAAACACCTCTAGACCTTTGAATATAACACAGAATAATTTATAGCTAAATTCCCCTGGATTTTCCAAATTTGATTCCATGTTATTTTAGCTGAGCAGGAACTTGGAGGGTCTCAAGGTGCTGGGAAAATATAAGCAAATGAAAAATGAAAAAGAACATGCATTGTCAGCCTTACCAAAAAGCAATCACATTTGAAATTTAAGAAAAGTGGCCAGTCAAATATTGTTATGATACTACTCAATATTGAATTGATACTGGCTGCACACTGGGTTTATTAATTATTATAGCCTATTACTTTTGTGCAGAGGCCAAAGAAGGAAAAGCAAAAACCAAAAATGTTCATAAACCAAAGACTCAGAGGGGTGTATGCCAGTTTTACTGAAAAATATTTGCTGGCTTCAGGAGAAAGCAATGAAATCCCCCTGGGATCAATGTCTTTACCTCATCAGTAACATTACTAAATGAACCATATGGTGTCTGTTTCTTTACTTGCAAAGGAGAAAATAAAGGAAAATTATCTTGGTACCTTGTATTTAAAAATAAAAATCAAAATGGCTTGACCAATCTGGTTTGATGTCTCAGTTTCTTTTTAGTGAAAACAGTTCAAATGAAATGCAATATGAGAAATCTGAAAATCAATTCATTTGATAAGCCAAAAATATTTTATAGAAATGATCCATGAAGATAATGTAGGATAATGAACAGAAGCCATATAATACTGGAAATTTCTTATTTTCAGAAATAAACAGTAAGTGGATCTTCTCCCAGTACTAGTTTTCTTAAGCCTCTTTTCTTTCTAACATGGCCCTGATGTCCCTATTTTAAATGAGTTGCTCTGTCTTTATCTATTACCCAGCTAATCTGAGCAGTCTACACACATTTCCAGGATAATTTTCCCATTGTTCCTCTTCTACTCATTCTTCTTTTTGGCTGTCTAATATTTTTTGCTTTACCCTGATCACATCTTAAGTCGGGTCCGACTCGATGGCACATAACAACAACAACAACGATCACATCTTAGTGTTTTAAGTCTCCACATTTGGCATTTACTATTTACTCTGGTGATAAACTCCTAGTCATCCTCTAGGACCCATTTCTAGAATTCTCTGCTCTGTGATGCTTTCACTGTTTATATTAGTCTATAATTACTCATTTGGTGTGTTTGACCAACTGGATGGTAAACCTCATGAATGACAGGATCATATCTCATTTTTTCTTTTTTCTTTTGAGAACTATACATGTATATGGGAGCTCTGGTAGCATAGTGGCTAAAGCACTTGACTGCTAACCAGAAAGTTGGCGGTTCAAACCCACCAGCCACTCCTCAGAAGGAAGGTTGGGCAATCCTA
>NW_006921736.1:1470848-1494784 GCF_000298275.1 Orycteropus afer afer
GAAAAGGGAAGGCCTGCCACAAGATGGATTGACACAGTTGCTGCTCAGGTGGGCTCAGATATAACAAAGACTGTGAGGCTGGCACAGGACTGGGCAGTGTTTTGTTCTGTTGTACATAAGGTTGCTATGAGTCGGAGCCAACTTGACAGCACCTAACAACAACAATATTTCACACAATTTTTTTACTGTCTAAAATTTTTTTCCTCAAGTATTTTTTACTTTGAATTTCAGAAAATGAATTTAAAAATAACACCGATTTAAAATAGTGATTTAGATTCAGAATTACTATTTGGTTAGATAAGTACATTTGAGAAGTTTGCACTGGAAAGAAATTTTAATGGGAAGTTGCTCAATTCTAAAGCAAATGCTCCCTTCCTTTGAGGGAGGTTGAGGGATAGGAAGGTGGAGTGTGAGGTGTGGGGGTTGCAGATAAATATTAGCATTACAGAAAAAAGAGAAGAATTTTTGTCCTTTAAATGTTCTATTCTAGAAAGAAAAAAAAGTGTAGAACTTGGTTCTGTTCTTTTGACTGTCAAATTATTCAGCTGGAACCCAGGAAAAATGAAAGTTAGTAGGCCAAGATTTTTAGAGCTAGTAGAATTATACACATGCAGACATTTAATATCTATGTAGAGGCATATTTATTAATCAATAAGTATTACTTCCTTAGAAAATAAAGATTAATACTTTTAAAATGATTTATCTCATTTCATGTTGACATCTAGACTTTTCACTGGATCTTAATATTTCACATTGTAATGCTTGATCAGTTTGAATATTGAACATCAGAAAGTGTATGAACATTTATGAAAAATGACATAATTTATTTTGTGAAACCAATTCCAAATACATGAAAACATGTGGCTTGAATTAATTTGTCAAGAATATCAATAAGCTGATGAAACAGGGGCATTTTCATTTCAATCATAATCTTTAAACTATAGTCAGAGAAAAATTACTTATTAAAGGAGCCATATGTGTGATTAATGGGGTGGTTGTGGTACTAATTACTCATTAGAATGCAAGGACTGAAATACCCTAGGACTTGAAAAAAAAATGCAGTGATTTTTATTAAAAAGGTTAGCTAGATCCCAAAGTCTCAATGGGTTTGTCTTCTAGGCTACAAGGACATGGTTTCAATTTAAAATGAAAGGGAAATTATCTTAGGAGGGTCAAATTGATACTAATGTAATGAAACTCCTCTTTCTTATATGCTTATTTGATTAAAAAAAAAAGGTGTCTCTTTCAGATAAATAACCAGTTTCTCATTTGCCTACAAATTGTCAGAGTCAAAACTATGGTTTCATAGCGACTCCGCCTTGGGCTTCCAAGGCTGTATCTGTGTGGAAGTAGATTACCCAGCCCATTCCATTTGAGGAGTGGCTGGTGGGTTTGAACTGCTAGCCTTCTGTTTAGCAGTCAAATGCCTTGGGCACTATACCACCAGAGCTCCCACAATTTTTTTTTTTTTTCCCAAATTTTAATTGAATGCTTGATCATGTACACACAGACCTTTCTTCTTTTCCCATGGCTAATTATAGGGGAACATTTTACAACGGTGGCTGATATGACTGTTTAAACAATAACCACACTTTAAAATTCATAAATTCAATTGAGCTTCAGATTAACAGCATTAATCATCATTAGAAGACAAATAGTGCATGTAAGGATGACTTTCTTACATATTAAAAATATTTTCTCCATCATTACCACTGAACACTGCAGTTTGGAGTGAGGATAGAGATTAGGTACAAGAAAACCTAAGTAAAGATGAGTACTCTGAAACAAAATTAAAAATAACCAAATTCCATGTGTTGAGTACCACAATCATGTTAAAATTCTACATACTAACTGCAATTATGACATTTGTGACAACATTAATATTCATAGACTGACAATGACAACAGAAAAACACTTCCATTTTAATTAAACACCATGGAGATAAGTGCTGAGTCACAGTGGCATTTGCTTTTGACACTAGATAAAGAAAGGAGAGCTTGATGCTTTATTTAAAAAAAAAAAAAAAAAAGTCAAGACGGATTCCAAATATGTCAAATAATAACTTTAAAACATTATGTCTTCAAGCTAATATTTGTCATATGAGAGCATATTATCTTGTGAGTGAGAGATCTGGTGAAACTTTGTTCTGTGTAGTGTTAAAAATCATATTAAGCCAATAATAGACTTTGAAACACTCATACTGAATCTTATCTGCATTGCCATGGAAAAAAAGGGTAGGAATAGATCTGATAAACAAATTTGTGGTGAGGAAGGGTTTTCATATAGCATTGTCTTGAAGACCAATGAAAATAATCACTGATCTGCGCTAAATGTAGTTCCCAGCCTGGTCCCTGGTGTATATTTTCCAAAACTGAATTCTACAAAGGAGCACAAGGCCTAAGAGAAAAGGTCTTACTAGGAGCTCTGGTAGCGTAGTGCCTAAGGCACTTGACTGCTAACCAGAAGGCTGGAGGTTCAATCCCACCAGCCACTCCTCAGAAGGAAGGTTGGGCAATCTACTTTTGTAGTGACACCGCCTCGGAAACCCAAGGAGAGGTCACTATGAGTCGGGTCCGACTTGATGGCACATAACAACAACAACATTCATTTCCAAATTTTTTCATCACCTTTAACAGAAGCTCAGTGTCCTCATAGCAATGAGTTACCCCCTTTTCCCTTTCTCTGCTATTTTCTGGCAACTGTCATTCTTTGTTTAATGTCTAGGACCCAGCACAGGCCTGGTACATAGCAGACACCTCACTGAAGTTTGCTGGATTCAGGCTGCTGCATATATTGGTTAGCACTCTGCCTAAGACATCTGGCCAGCGACAGGGTGCTAAAATCCGGCTTGCTATGATGTGTACCCTGATGTGGGCCTGCAGCAGCCCAAAAGAGTGGCATTTGTTTTGTAATGTGTCTATCCAGGAGGACACCATTTTGTCATTTCCACACGGGCATTAAATATGCTAGTAACTGATCTGGTAAGATAGATGGATAAATAAACAAGTAAATGAAATTTCTCATTGTTCTCTGAAGCTATTGTTAAGTGCCATCCGGTGGATTCCTACTCACAGTGACCCCATGTGAAAGAGTAGAACTGCCTCATAGGGGTTTCTAGGCAATAATCTTCATGAAAACAGAGTGGCTAGGTGGGTTTGATCCACCAACCTCTCATTTAGTAGCCAGGTTCTTAACTGTTGCACCATCAGGACTCCTTGGACATTTTGTAGGAATACTAAAATGTTTCCATGAAGAGTCCATTGGTTGTTACACAAACATCTCTGTGCTCTGAAAAGGAGGATGGTTCTAAGGTCTTAGTTACATAACAGCCAGTACAACTGAAAAAAAAAAAAAAAAAAGAAATCTAAATTTTTCTAGCAAAGGCAGGCTGTTTAGATGATTTTAAAATATTTTATCTAGAATGAGTTTGTTCCAACACTGAAAATAATAAAGCCCATATTGTAATATGCCATTAGATATTATCAGCAGACTACAAGGGATTGCTGGGTTTTGATCTTTTATTAAAAACATACTTACATTGCACCAGTACTTAATGTAATCCTTAACGTATAGTAGATGCTCAGTGAATACATGTTGATCTGAATATATTTATGTATGAATTCTTTCATTCTTTCACCAATATTTACAGGACAGCCACCTCAGGCCAAACATTATGTTAAGTGCTACTGTGGAGTTCAAATTATAGAACACTTGACCAAAGTAAGATTGCTGATCTGGGTCTGATCTCTCACTCTTAACTTCTGCTTCTTGCTGACAGGCTGTTGACCTGTAAATAGATCTAAGCCTCTAATAAAGAATGTTTGCCTTGTCTGTTAGTTAAGACAGAAGGTGGGCAGCGGATCACCAGCGTGTTCTATTAGAGCTTTTTGAGGCAGATTGCTATCACAGACTATTGTGTAAGATGTTCTCATGGAATTTTTAAGAGCACTCCAAAATTGGGGATGTTTGTCACAACTCAAGGAGCTCGCTGGTGCTGTGCCTAAGGCATCTGACTGCCAACCGGAAGGTTGGTAGTTCAATCCCACTAGCTGCTCTGGAAGAAGGAAGATGGGGCAATCTACTTCTGCAAACATGCACTGCCTCAGAATCCCAAAGGGGGTCACTATGAGTTAGAATCGACTTGATGGCAATAGGTTTTCTTCCTTTATATATATTTTTTTGTCATAACTAAAATGGCTTATCCAAGGTCGGACACAAATTCCGATTCGTCCTAGGCTCTGCTCCTATTCTGAGAAAGTGACCTATGACTGCTGGTGAGTAAACAAAGGAGGGACAGCTTGTCCCCAGGAACAACGTGGTTGAAGTAGATTAACTAATGTACAGAAACGCGATTACATGAAGAACCTGATTTACCAAATAGCCAATCAGAAGAACTTATATTAGCTAGCCAATCAGAATAGTCTTTACTTTTAACACAGGAGTCCAGGCAGACACCCCCACGCAACAGCTAGTCGCTTGGTTTCTTGATCTCCACATGCTCAAAGTCTCTGTTTCCCTGTTCTTGTGTTCTTAAAACCCCCCCCTTTTTTTTTTTTAAGTGTTGGACAGTTTTTTCTCTAAGACAGTCCTAGGGATATATTGATGAGTAATACAGATACAGTCTCTGCCCTCATGGTGCTTGAACTATTTTATAGTTCTCCCTCTGAATGATTGTTGTTCTTAGCTCTCATCAAGTTGGACCTCACTCGTGGTTAACCCCATGCACAACGGGATCAGACAGTTGTGATCAATAATTTTTTTTCTTCCCTTCTCCAATCCTTTCTTCCTAGTCTGGTTTAGTCTGCAATAATAGTAGACCCTATTCTTAAATGCTCTTGTGAAGGAAATATTAAATGTGTGGTTCTCAAGCCTGGCTGCACTTGCGAGAGCCACCTGCACTAGTTTTTTAAAGTAGGCATGTCCAGTCCTTAACCCAGGCCAATCAAAATTAAAATTGACGAGAGTGGGGGCCAGGCATAACTGCTTTTTAAAGCTCTCCTGGAGACTGAAATTGAGCCAGGATTGAGAACTACTAAGTCATTTCCTCGAGTAGACAAAGCCAATTACTAATGAAATGTGCGAAGACCTGGAGTCTGAAAACCAAAAAGGAAGAACACGCTCAGCATTTCTCAAACTGAAAGAACTGAAGAAAAAATTGAAGCCTCGAGTTGCAATATTGAGAGATTCTATGGGCAAAATATTGAATGATGCAGGAAACATCAAGAGAAGATGGCAGGAATACACAGAGTCACTGTACCAAAAAGAACTGATCGATCTTCATCCATTTCAGGAAGTGGCATATGATCTAGAACCAATGGTAATGAAGGAAGAAGTCAAAGCTGCAATGAAAGAACTGGCGAAGAACAAGGCTCCGGGAATTGATGGCATACCGATTGAGATATTTCAACAAACAGATGCCCCATTGGAGGCACTCACTCAGTTATGCCAAGAGATTTGGAGGACAGCTACCTGGCCAACTGACTGGAAGAGATCCGTGTTTGTGCCCATTCCAAAGAAAGGTGATCCCACAGAATGTAGAAATTATAGAACAATATCATTAATATCACATGCAAGTAAGATCTTACTGAAGATAATTCAGAAACGTTTGCAGCAGTATATTGATAGAGAACTTCCAGAGGTTCAAGCCGGATTCAGAAGAGGACGTGGAACAAGGGATATCATAGCTGTTGTCAGATGGATCTTGGCTCAAGGCAGGGAATACCAGAAAGATGTTTACTTGTGTTTTATTGACTATGCAAAGGCATTTGATTGTGTGAATCATGACAAATTATGGACAACATTGAGAAGAATGGGAATCCCCGAGCACTTGATTGTACTCATGAGGAATCTGTACCTTGACCAGGAGGCTGTTGTTCGAAAAGAACAAGGGGACACTACATGGTTTAAAATCAAGAAGGGAGTGCGTCAGCGTTGTATTCTTTCTCCACACTTATTCAATCTATATGCTGAGCAAATAATCCGAGAAGCTGGACTCTATGAAGAAAAACGTGGTATCAGGCTTGGAGGAAGAATCATTAACAACCTGAGATATGCAGATGATACAACTTTGCTTGCTGAAAGTGAGGATGACTTAAGGCACCTACTGATGAAGGTTGAAGAATACAGTCTGCAGTATGGATTACATCTCAACATAAAGAAAAGAAAAATCCTCACAACTGGACCAATGAGCAGCATCACAATAAATGGAGAGAAGATTGAAGTTGTCAAAGAATTCACGTTGCTTGGTTCTACAATCGATGCCAACGGAAGCAGCAGTCAGGACATTAGACGACGTGTAGCATTGGGAAAGTCAACTGCGAAGGAACTGTTTCAAGTGCTGAGGAGCAAGGATATCTCTTTGAGGACTAAGGTGCGCCTGACACAAGCCATGATATTTCCAATTGCCTGGTATGCATGTGAGAGCTGGACAATGAGTAAGGAAGACCGAAGAAGAGTTGATGCTTTTGAGTTGTGGTGCTGGCGGAGAATGCTGAAAGTACCATGGACTGCTAAAAGAACTAACAGATCTGTCCTGGAGGAAGTGCAGCCAGAATGCTCCTTGGAAGCAAGAATGGCCAGACTTCGTCTCACCTATTTTGGTCATGTTGTAAGAAGGGACCATTCCCTGGAGAAGGATGTCATGCTTGGTAGGGTGGAGGGTTGACGAAAGAGGGGGAGGCCTTCAACGAGATGGATTGACACGGTGGCTGTGATGATGGGCTCAAGTATAGCAGGGATTGTGGGGCTGGTGCGGGATCGGGCAGTGTTTCGTTCTGCTATGCATGGGGTCTCTACGAGTCAGATACGACTCGATGGCACTTAACAACAACAACAACAAGTCATTTCCTACTCTTCAGGTGTAGAAAAAAACTGCATTTTTTTTTTTTTAACAGATAACATTTTGTTGTTGTTGTTGCTTTTTGTGGCCTTTCCCTCCTGAAAATGGGCCAGTTTACTCTTGGAACTAGATCAGATATTACCTCTCTGCTCCCTCCAAGGTAAGCTTATCTTTATTAATAGTAGAGTCAAAGTGTTGAAATGTAAATCACCAGCCCACCTAGAGACAAATTCTTATAGTTTGACTTAATGATGAATAAACAATATGCTATAATTCCACTTTCCAAGCAGTGCTCAGGGTTGACAGTAGCTGCTTTTGGCACTACTCAGACACTTGTTTCGGTGGCGATTGAAATTTTGTATCATCATTTGATTTACTCCAACAACATTCAAGCCCCTTTATGTTATTATTTTAGCGAGTTTGATTTACAATTGCGTTCACTATGAAAAGCTTAAGAGATTCAGTATAGTGCCTTATTAGCTGTAAAATCAAGCGCTGTTTCAACTGCACGGTGTGAGGAGTAGTGAAAAGTTTTCTGTTCCCTGTTCAAGCTTTCCTTCTGCTTCTGACCAGTGACAGCTTCTTTGATTTTATGCCTGTCCTCAAAATACTTACCTTCTAAGGATCTTTGAACTTAGAAGTACCCAAATTGAATTGGACCCAAATTGGAGATACAGATCTCTACAGTGTAAAGGATTCTTGGGGTAAAACAAACTACTCTGAAGACAGATTCCTCCCAGTAGTGAGTTTTTGCTCATCAAATGAGTATTCAGTACACCAGTTTCTAAAGCTCATACTGATGCAGATTTTATTTTAAAATCAAGACACTTCAGCAAGATGACCTAATTGGGGGCAGAAAACCAGTAAAACACCAGTTGCCTTCAAGTAGTTTCCAATTTGTAGTGACTTCATGTGTGTCAGAGTAGAACTGTGCTCTACAAGGTTTTCAGCCAATGTTCTATTAGCAAGGACAGCCACCTCAAGCCAAACATTATGTTAAGTGCTGCTGTGGAGTCCAAATTATAGAACACTTGACCATTTTTTGGAAGTAGATCACCAGGCCTTTCTTTTAAGGTTCTTGTGGGTGTATCCAAACCTCCAATCTTTGGTTAACAGCCCCAGAGCGTGTTAGCAGTTTGTATCACTCAGAGAGGGTAGAGTTCATTGCTGTATGGTTTGAATAATTGACTATGATACATTTTTGTGTTCCTAAGTAACTGCATTTTAAGAATGAAGAAAATCCTTACTATTTGAAATATAATAGATCTTCTTACCATTTTCCACAGGGTCCTACGAGGTCTGGCCATGGCTTGCTTTTTTGGACCTTATTTTCAGCTACTCATCCCTAGTTCCTTGTCCTTCATCCCCTGTCCTTGCTGTCCCTTGAGCTTGCTACGCTTGATCCCATTTCATGAGCATTTACTGATTGATAGGATGCTGTTCCCTCACTTTTTTTCTTCTTTAAATAATATTTTTTAAAGAGTTGTTTTAGTTTTACAGAACAATTGTGCAGAAAGTCCAGAAAGTTCCCATGTACCCTATATGTTCCCTGAAATATGTTTCTTGTACTATTAACATCTTGCACACGTGTGGTACATTTGTTACAACTGATAAACTAGTAAGTCATTATTAACTAAATTCCGTAGTTTACATTAAACGAAAAAATGCAACCACTGCCATGGAGTAGGATCTGACTCATAGCGACCCCTCCTTGGGTTTCCCAGGTGGTATCACTACGGAAATAGGTTGCCCAACCTTCCTTCTGAGGAATGGCTGGTGGGTTTGAACCACCATCGTTCTGGTTAGCAATCAAATGTCTTAGGCACTATGCTTCACTTTTTTTGTTATATAGTTCTATTGGTGTTGACAAATGCATATTTACATTTTTGTCTGGCTTATTCCTTCTCAGCATTCAGATTCCTGATTAAATGTCACCAAATCAGAGAATCCTTCTCTGACCACCTTCCCCTTCACCTTCCCTACCTCAGTTACACTCTATCCCTTTATTCTGCTTTGTTTTTTTAATCACAGCACTCACCTCTCTCTATATGAAATTATTGTTTGACTTTTTTTTTATTTTTTAATTGTCCATATCCCACCACCACCAGCATGAGAATGTAAACTCCATGGAAGAGGGGACCATTGTTGATGTTGTTTATCTCTGTTTTTCTAGTGCCAATGGCTGGCACATAATTGCTACTTAATAATAACTGTTGGATGAATAATTGAGACAGTGCTCTGTAAAGTTATGTATTTATTGTTGGATAATAAACCACCCCAAAATTAAGGAGGTAAAAACAAAAATAATTTATGATTTTGCTGGATTCTGTGAATGGTTGGGCAGGTGTCTGCTTTCTGGTCTGAGTGGGCTCAGCCGAGGCAGCATAGGTGGCTGGAGGGGACTTCTCTTTACATATATTCTTTCATGCTAGACTTCGTCAGAAATTTTGGGGTGATATAAATTGTTAATATGGTGGAGTCCCCAAAATCCACATGCTTACCTAAGGAGGAGTTTCTGCTCAGAATGTAGATGGAGCTCCATTTTTGCTATTTACTGCTCATTCTGAGTTGACTCTCAAAAGTCAGCTAACTAGGATACTTCAGGATGTGTGCAGGGCTCCTCTCCCCTCCTCCCCTCCCTCCCTCTTACAGCTTGCTTCCAGGAAAAGTACTTACTGGGGCTGACCCCAAGATATCCAGAGAAATGATTGACTCAAACTTTGTCACTAACAAAACAATGCTTAAGAGATCACGTAATTGTATTTTCACTGTTAAAGCATTAAAATATCAACCAATCACAATTTTTCTTGGAAGTTCCTGAATTTTCTGTGCTTAAACCCTGAAAAAACATCCTTTCTCAAGAGCATTTTGGTAATCCTCACTAGATGCTGCCTGATCTGGATTGTTCTATTCCTTCAATAAAACTCTTTGGTTTAATTTTAGAAGAGACTCCAGTTTGCTGTTTGACAACATGCTTGGCTGCTAAACCAAAGATTGGTGGCTAGAGTCCACCCAGAGAGCCTCCTTGAGGAAAGGCTTAGTGGTCTATTTCAGAAAAATCAGCCATTGCAAACCCAATAGAGCACAGTTCTACTCAGACACATGTTGGGTCACTAGGAGTCTGAATTGACTCAATGGCAAGTGATTAGGCTTCTTCAAACACACTGAGCTCCAAGTTCAATAGGGGGAGAGTAGAAACTGCCTGGTCTCTTAAGGCCTAATCTTTATAATTTGCACAAAGTTGCCTTTGCCAAACTCTGTTGATTAAAGAACATTACAAGGACAGTCCAGTTAAAGAAAATAGATTTCACCTCTGATAGAAAGAGTGGCAAAGAGTTGTGGAGACAGGCAGATTTGATTCATTAAGGCAGGGGTATCATGATAAAGATCTGTCCCAAGACCCCGGTGATAAATATTTGTGCATATGCTCCATCTGATCTATATATAAATGTAAGTCTTGGAGACATAGGATTCATATCTTGTACATTCAAATCTCAGGCATTTGCAATTCTCCTGTCTCTCATGATACTCTCCATGCCATGTTGTTGTTTGTGTTTAGGTGCCATTGAGTAGTCTCCGACTTTTAAAGACCCTATGCACAGCACAACAAAACACTGCCAGGTCCCGCTCCAGGTCCACTATCCCTGCTATACTTGAATCCATTGCTGCAGCCACTGTGTCAGTCCGTCTCGTTGAGGGCCTTCCCCTCTTTGTTGAACCTCCACCTTATCAAGCATGACATCCCTCTCCAGGGAATGGTCTCTTCTGATAACATAACCAAAGTAGGTGAGAAGAAGTCTGGCCACTCTCGTTTCCAAGGCGCATTCTGGCTGCACTTTCTCCAGGACAAATTTATTAGATCTTTTAGCAGTCCATGGTGCTTTCAGCATTCTTCGCCAGCACCACAACTCAAAAGCATCAACTCTTTTTCGGTCTTCCTTATTCATTGTCCAGCTCTCACATGGATATGAGGTATTTGAAAATACCATAGCTTGTGTCAGGCGCACCTTAATCCTCAAGGAGACATATTGCTCTTTAACACTTGAAAGAGGTCCCTTGCAAACGATTTTTCCAATACTGTACATTGTCTGATGTACTGACTGCTACTTCCACTGGTGTCGATTGTAGAACCAAGCAATGTGAAGTCTTTGACAACTTCCTTTTCTGCATTTATCGTGGTGCTGCTTATTGGTCCAGTTGTGAGGATTTTTGTTTTCTTTATATTGAGATGTAATCCATACTGCAGACTGTAGTCTTCAATCTTCATCAGTAAGTGCTTCAAGTCATCCTCACTTTCAGCAAGCAAAGGTGTGTTGCCAGTGTATTGCAAGTTGTTACTGATTCTTCCTCCAATCCTGATGCCATGTTCTTCTTCACATAGTCCAGATTTCAGATTTTTTGCTCAGCATACAGATTGAATAGGTCTGGTGAAAGGACACAGTACTGATGCACTCCCTTCTTGATTTCAAATCATGCAGTGTCCCCTTGTTCTTTTCTAACAACAGCCTGTGGGTCTATATGCAGGTTTCTCATGAGTACAATTAAGTGTTCTGGAATTCTCATTATTCTCAATGTTACCCATAATTTGCAATGATCCACACAATCACATGCTTTTGTGTAGTCTGTAAAAGACAAGTAAACATCTTTCTTGTATTCTTTGCTTTGAGCCAAGATCCATTTGACATCAGCAATGATATCCCTCATTCCATGTCCTTTTCTGAATCGAGCTTGCATTTCTGGAAGTTCTCTGTCAATATATAGCTGCAGCCATTTCTGAATTATCTTCAGTAAGATTTTACTTGCGTGCAATATTAATGATATTGTTCGATAATTTCCACATTCTTTCTTTGGAATGGGTACAAATATGGATCTTTTCCAGTCAATTGGCCAGGTAGTTGTCTTCCAAATCTCTTGGCATAGCTGAGTGAATGCCTTCAGCATGATATCCATTTGTTGACACATCTCACTGGGTATTCTGTCAATTCCTGGAGCCTTGTTCTTCACAAATTCCTTCAGTGCAGCTTCGACTTCTTCCTTCAAAACCATTGGTTCTCGATCATATGCCATCTCCTGAAATGGATGAAGATCGACCAAGTCTTTTTGGTACAGTGACTGTGTATTCCTTCCATCTTCTTTTGATGCTTCCCGCATCATTCAATATTTTGCCCATAGAATCTTTCAATATTACAACTCAAGGCTTAAATTTTTTCCTCATTTCTTTTGGCTCTTGAGAAATGCCAAGGCTGTTCTTCCCTTTGGGTTTTCTAACTCCAGATCTTTGCACATTTCTTTATAGTAATTGGCTTTGTCTTCTTGAGCTGCTCTTTGAAATCTTCTGTTCAGCTCTTTTATCTCATCATTTCTTCCATTTGCTTTAGCTACTCTCTGCTCAAGGGCAAGTTTCAGAGTCTCTTCTGTCATCCATTTTGTTCTTTTCTTATTTTCTTGTCTTTTTAATGACCTCTTGCTTTCTTCGTGGATGATGTTTTCTTGATGTCATCCCACAGTTCTTCTGGTTTTCAGTCATTGGTGTTCAGTGCATCAAATCTATTCTTTAGATTGTCTCTAAATTCAGGAGGAATATCTTCAAGGTCATATTTTGGCTCTTGTAGACTCGTTTTGATTGTCTTCACCTTCAAGTTGAATTTGCACATGAGCAGTTGATAGTCTGTTCCACAATCAGCTCCTGGCCTTGTTTTGGTTGAAGGCATTGAGCTTTTCCATTGCCTCTTGCCACAGATGTAGTCAACCTGATTCCTGTGCATCCCATCTGGTGAAGTCCATGTGTATAGCCACCGTTTGTATTTTTGAAAAAAGGTATTTGCAATGCATACGCCATTGGTCTTGCAAAATTCTATCATGCAATCTCTAGTGTTATTTCTGTCACCACGGCCAAATTTTCCAATTACTGGTGATTCTTCTTTGTTTCCAACTTTTGCATTCCAGTCACCAGTGATAATCAGCACATCTTGATTGCACGTTTGGTCAGTTTCAGACTGCAGAAGTTGATAAAAATCTTCAATTTCCTCATCTGTGGCTTTGGTGGTTGGTACATAAATTTGAATAATCATAGCATTAACTGGTCTTCCTTGTAGGCATATGGATATTATCCTATCACTGACAGCATTGCACCTCAGGACAGATCTCAAAACATCCTTTGTAATGATGAATGTCACACCATTCCTCTTCAAATTGTCATTCCTGGCATAGTAAATCATAGGGTTGTCTGATTCAAAAGGGCCCAAACCAATCCATTTCAGCTCACTAATGCCTAGGATATCAATTTTTATGCATTCCATTTCATTTTTGACAACTTCCAATTTGCTTAGATTCATACTTTGTACATTCGATGTGATTATCAATGGATATTTGCAGCTGTTTCTCCTCAATTTGAGTCATACCGCATCAGAAAATGGAGATCTTGAAAGCTTTATTTTATCCATATCCATACAGTTGGTTCTACTCTGATGATGCAGCTATTCTCTGCTATTCATAAATTTTCCTTGGCCAATTTTTTGAGAAGTAGATGGCCTCTTCCTTCTTCCTAGTCTATCTCAATCTATGAGCTGTGTTGAAACCTGTGCATCATTGCAACCCTGCTGGTGTTTGAAACACTAGTGGCACAGCCTCAAGCCTCACAGCAACACGCAAGCCACCACCATATGACAAACTGACAGACAAGTTTGTCTTCTTTAGCTCTTCAAAACCTCTCTGCCCTCCCCTTACCTGGATCCTGCAGCTTTTATCGTCCCTGACTTTTCCCCCTCTTCCTGCTTCTTGGGGTGAGGCCTGTCTCCCTCCCCTCACCTGGATCCTGTGGCTTTTGTCATCCATGGCTTTTCCTCCTCTTCTTGCCTTTTGGGGTGGGGTCTGTCTCCCTCCCCTTACCTGGATCCTGCTACTTTATAGATACCCAATAAATGCCTCATTGTTTTTGCTGTTACTGCTGTGTTTACATTTCTGTATTTAGAACAGCTTTTATTTTTACATTCACACTACTGGATGTGTAGGAATTCTTCAAAGACCTTAGGGCGCATCACTTCAAGTGAATTAGAGTGGATTCTGGAATAAATTATATTGATTTTAATTCATATATTTAAATTTGTTTTGTTTATTGCTTTTGCAATTGAAGAATTGATTTCAACAAGGCAGACAGAGTGAAAAGTAGATTGGTTTTATTGAATTCACAGTGATCTGATTAAAAAACATAGTAGTTATGAGAAAAATAATCTTACTTCCTATTTCATTACAAATTTTTTTCATTAAAAATTTATTGGTTTAATATAGTAAGTAAAGAAGACGAATTTTATTTAGTATTGTGCAGAATGGTTTGGGCATAGTTAGAAAAATGTATTTCTTAGAATATTTCTTTTTATTCTGATGATTGCAAGCTTATTTTGTCAAGAAGGTACCTGGAAATATTTGATGCTTTTTATGTTGAGTAAGCAGCAATCTGATCTTCAATCAGACAGTTCTCATTGATTCCGATATGATTTTTTATTTCCTAAAAGAAGTGTTGAAATGTGAGTCACTACTCAAATAAATTCTTATCTTAAAACAAAACAAAGCAAAGGAAAGCACTCAGGTTTGATTTAGAAAATTCCTGTAATACAGAAGGGAGCAGAGAAGAAAGTATAAGTCACCTGATTTTCTGAGATTTCATCTTGACTTAATAATTAAGATATAACATCCAGTGTTTAATTAAATTTTGAACTATCCTACTTGAACACATGAAAAGTATAGATTTGGATACATTTTCTGATAGTTCCTTCACTATCCAAACTGCTATCACTTAGTATCCAAAACCAGAAACTAAATAGATTTGGATAGCTTGGAATTCCTTGCTATCTAAACTTACTCTGCAAACTCTCAGTAGCCAATAACAGATTTGGTTAGCAAGTGAATACTTGTATATAGGTTACCAATGCTTTTTAAAAGGAGCCCTGGTGGCTATGTGGTAAAGCATGTGGCTGCTAACTGAAAGGTTGGTACAACGTTCAAACCCACTAGGTGTTTCACTGGAGAAAAATGTGTCAATCTGCTTCTGTAGATTGCTTTGGAAACCCTACAGGGCAGTTCTTCTCTTTTCTGTAGGGTCTGCTCTGTTCTGTAGGGTCACCACAAGTCAGAATAGCTTGATGGCACACAACAACATGTTCTTGAGAGAAATTAGTATGCTATTGATCATGAGGATGACAAGGCAAGGTTTTGTTCCTTTGTACATAAAGGAGGAGTTGCTATGAGACTGAATCGACTCGAGGGCAGTGAGGTTTTTTTTTTTTTTTTTTTTGTTTGGTATGAACATGAAACTCATCACATGGAATACAAAGGAATCAAACTGACTAAATAAATAACTTATTTATATATGTTATATATGTAATTTATATACATATAGCTATATATATGTATACACACACACACACACATATGTGTAAGTATATTATATATGTTTGCATTTAAAAAAAAAACAAACTCATAGCTGTCGAGTCAAATCTGGCTCATAGTGACCCTTCCTTGGGTTTCTGAGGCAGTATCACTCTGGAGTAGATTGCCCAACCTTCCTTCCGAGGAGTGGCTAGTGGGTTTGAACTGCCAACCTTCTGGTTAGCAATCAAATGCCTTAGCCAGTATGCCACCAGAGCTCCTATATTTGCATATAGTTATATAGTTAATTGTATATATATAGATGTTGTTATGTGCCGTCGAGTCAAACCCGACTCATAGCGACCCCTCCTTGGGTTTCCGAGGCAGTATCACTATGGAAGATATATATATATATGTGTGTGTGTGTGTGTGTGTGTATGTAAACACATATATACATATACCAAACCCATTACCATTGAGTCAGTGACACTTATAGGAACATTATAGGACAGTGTAGAGTTACCCTATAGGGTTTCCAAGGTTATAATCTTTACAGAGAAGATTGTCTCATAATTCTTTTGCTGAATGGCTTGTTGGTTTGAATAGCCAAACTTTCAGTTAGCAGCCAAGCACTTAACTACCAGGCCTTCATGTATGTATGTATGTATGTGTGTATATATATGAATATATGTATTTATACACCACACACATTATATTAGCATATTTATAAAATATTAAAATGGATAGACAGAGAAGTGTCTGAAAGCTTTAATAGTAAACAAAGACTACCCCTGTGCCTCTATGGACAGGAAATAGGGAAAAGGAGGATTATACTGTGTAGTTGATATCATATATGACGAAAACAAAAGATCATTGACAAGACAGAAAAAGACCAAAATGGTTGTCAGAAGAGGCTCTGAAACTTGCCCTTGAATGGAAAGTAGCTAAAGCAAATGGAAGAAATGACAAGATAAAAGAGGTGAACAGAAGATTTCAAGAAAACAAAGTCAATCATAAAAGAAGGCAAAAAGTCACTCACTGTAATGAAGTGTGCAAAGACCTGGAGTTAGAAAACCAAAAGGGAAGAACATGCTTGGCCTTTCTCAAGCTGAAAGAACTGAAGAGAAAATTTAAGTCTTGAGTTGCAATATTGAAAGATTCTATGGGCAATATATTGACTGATGCAGAACACATCAAAAGAAGATGGAAGGAATACAGAATCACTGTACCAAAAAGAATTGGCCAATGTTCATCCATTTCAAGAGGTGGCATGTATTCAAAAACCAATGGTATTGAAGGAAGAAGTCGAAGCTGCACTGAAGGGATTGGCAAAGAGCAAGGCTCCAGGAATTGACAGAATGTGTCAACAAATGGATGTCACACTGGAGAAACTCACTCAGCTATGCCAAGAGATTTGGAAGACAACTACCTGGCCAATTGACTGGAAGAGATCTGTATTTGTACTCATTCCAAAGAAAGGTGACCCACAGAATGTGGAAATTATTGAACAAATTCAACATACACAAGTAAAATCTTACTGAAGATAATTCAGAAATGGTTGCAGCAGTGTATTGACAGAGAACTTCCAGAAATGCAAGCTGGATTCAGAAGAGGATGTGAAACAAGGGATATCATTGCTAATGTCAGATGGATCTTGGTTGAATGCAAAGAATACCAGAAAGATGTTTATTTTTGTTTTATTGACTATGCAAAAGCACTTGATTGTGTGGATCATAACAAATTATGCATAACATTGAGAAGAATGGGAGTTCCGGAACACTTAATTGTACTCATGAGGAACCTGTACATAGACCAGGAGGTTGTCATTTGAACAGAATGAAGGGAAATTGCATGGTTTAAAATCAAGAAGGGAGTGCGTCAGGGTTGTATCCTTTTATCATACTTATTCAATCTGTATGCTGAGCAAATCATCTGAGAAGCTGGACTATATGAAGAAGAATGTCGCATCACAAAGGCAGGAAGACTCATTAACAACCTGTGATACGCAGACAGCACAACTTTGCTTCCTGAAAGTGAGGATGACTTGAAACACTTACTGATGAAGATCGAAGACCACAGTCTGCAAAATGGATTAAAAACCAAAAAACCAAACTCACTGCTGTGGAGTTGGATCTGACTCATAGTGACCCCTCCTTGGGTTTCCGAGATAGTATCCCTATGGGAGTAGATTGCCCAACTTTCTTTCTGAGGAGTGGCTGCTGGGTTTGAACTGCCAGCCTTCTGGTTAGCAGTCAGATAGATGCCTTAGGCACTATGCCACCTGATCTCCTGGAGTATGGATTACACCTCAATAAAAAGAAAACAAAAATCCTCACAAGTGGACCAATAAACAGTATCATGATAAATGGAGAAAAGATTGCAGTTGTCAAAGACCTCATATTACTTGGTTCTATAATCAACACCAATGGAAGCAGCAGTAAAAACCATCATATGATGTATTGTACTGGGAAAATCTGCAAAAGACCTCTTCAAAGTGCTGAAGAGCAAAGATGTCTCCTTGAGGACTAAGGTGCACCTAACCCAAACAATGGCATTTTCAGTCACCTCATATGCATGTGAGAGCTGGACAATGAATAAAGAAGATCGAACAAGAGTTGATGCTTTTGAGTTGTATTGGTGAAGAATACTGACTGAAAGTATCATGGCCTGCTAAAAGAACGAAAAAATCTGTCTTGGAGGAAGTGCAGCCGGAGTGCTCCTTGAAAGTGAGAATGGCCAGACTTTGTCTCACCTGCTTTGGTCATGTTGTCACAAGGGACCATTTTCTGGAGAAGGATATCATGCTTAATAAAGTGGAGGGACAGTGGGAAAAGGGAAGGCCTGCCACAAGATGGATTGACACAGTTGCTGCTCAGGTGGGCTCAGATATAACAAAGACTGTGAGGCTGGCACAGGACTGGGCAGTGTTTTGTTCTGTTGTACATAAGGTTGCTATGAGTCGGAGCCAACTTGACAGCACCTAACAACAACAATATTTCACACAATTTTTTTACTGTCTAAAATTTTTTTCCTCAAGTATTTTTTACTTTGAATTTCAGAAAATGAATTTAAAAATAACACCGATTTAAAATAGTGATTTAGATTCAGAATTACTATTTGGTTAGATAAGTACATTTGAGAAGTTTGCACTGGAAAGAAATTTTAATGGGAAGTTGCTCAATTCTAAAGCAAATGCTCCCTTCCTTTGAGGGAGGTTGAGGGATAGGAAGGTGGAGTGTGAGGTGTGGGGGTTGCAGATAAATATTAGCATTACAGAAAAAAGAGAAGAATTTTTGTCCTTTAAATGTTCTATTCTAGAAAGAAAAAAAAGTGTAGAACTTGGTTCTGTTCTTTTGACTGTCAAATTATTCAGCTGGAACCCAGGAAAAATGAAAGTTAGTAGGCCAAGATTTTTAGAGCTAGTAGAATTATACACATGCAGACATTTAATATCTATGTAGAGGCATATTTATTAATCAATAAGTATTACTTCCTTAGAAAATAAAGATTAATACTTTTAAAATGATTTATCTCATTTCATGTTGACATCTAGACTTTTCACTGGATCTTAATATTTCACATTGTAATGCTTGATCAGTTTGAATATTGAACATCAGAAAGTGTATGAACATTTATGAAAAATGACATAATTTATTTTGTGAAACCAATTCCAAATACATGAAAACATGTGGCTTGAATTAATTTGTCAAGAATATCAATAAGCTGATGAAACAGGGGCATTTTCATTTCAATCATAATCTTTAAACTATAGTCAGAGAAAAATTACTTATTAAAGGAGCCATATGTGTGATTAATGGGGTGGTTGTGGTACTAATTACTCATTAGAATGCAAGGACTGAAATACCCTAGGACTTGAAAAAAAAATGCAGTGATTTTTATTAAAAAGGTTAGCTAGATCCCAAAGTCTCAATGGGTTTGTCTTCTAGGCTACAAGGACATGGTTTCAATTTAAAATGAAAGGGAAATTATCTTAGGAGGGTCAAATTGATACTAATGTAATGAAACTCCTCTTTCTTATATGCTTATTTGATTAAAAAAAAAAGGTGTCTCTTTCAGATAAATAACCAGTTTCTCATTTGCCTACAAATTGTCAGAGTCAAAACTATGGTTTCATAGCGACTCCGCCTTGGGCTTCCAAGGCTGTATCTGTGTGGAAGTAGATTACCCAGCCCATTCCATTTGAGGAGTGGCTGGTGGGTTTGAACTGCTAGCCTTCTGTTTAGCAGTCAAATGCCTTGGGCACTATACCACCAGAGCTCCCACAATTTTTTTTTTTTTTCCCAAATTTTAATTGAATGCTTGATCATGTACACACAGACCTTTCTTCTTTTCCCATGGCTAATTATAGGGGAACATTTTACAACGGTGGCTGATATGACTGTTTAAACAATAACCACACTTTAAAATTCATAAATTCAATTGAGCTTCAGATTAACAGCATTAATCATCATTAGAAGACAAATAGTGCATGTAAGGATGACTTTCTTACATATTAAAAATATTTTCTCCATCATTACCACTGAACACTGCAGTTTGGAGTGAGGATAGAGATTAGGTACAAGAAAACCTAAGTAAAGATGAGTACTCTGAAACAAAATTAAAAATAACCAAATTCCATGTGTTGAGTACCACAATCATGTTAAAATTCTACATACTAACTGCAATTATGACATTTGTGACAACATTAATATTCATAGACTGACAATGACAACAGAAAAACACTTCCATTTTAATTAAACACCATGGAGATAAGTGCTGAGTCACAGTGGCATTTGCTTTTGACACTAGATAAAGAAAGGAGAGCTTGATGCTTTATTTAAAAAAAAAAAAAAAAAAGTCAAGACGGATTCCAAATATGTCAAATAATAACTTTAAAACATTATGTCTTCAAGCTAATATTTGTCATATGAGAGCATATTATCTTGTGAGTGAGAGATCTGGTGAAACTTTGTTCTGTGTAGTGTTAAAAATCATATTAAGCCAATAATAGACTTTGAAACACTCATACTGAATCTTATCTGCATTGCCATGGAAAAAAAGGGTAGGAATAGATCTGATAAACAAATTTGTGGTGAGGAAGGGTTTTCATATAGCATTGTCTTGAAGACCAATGAAAATAATCACTGATCTGCGCTAAATGTAGTTCCCAGCCTGGTCCCTGGTGTATATTTTCCAAAACTGAATTCTACAAAGGAGCACAAGGCCTAAGAGAAAAGGTCTTACTAGGAGCTCTGGTAGCGTAGTGCCTAAGGCACTTGACTGCTAACCAGAAGGCTGGAGGTTCAATCCCACCAGCCACTCCTCAGAAGGAAGGTTGGGCAATCTACTTTTGTAGTGACACCGCCTCGGAAACCCAAGGAGAGGTCACTATGAGTCGGGTCCGACTTGATGGCACATAACAACAACAACACAACAAGTCTTTTATCTGGACCATTGTTTGACTTAAATGTGGCTTTTAGGAATCCGTTTTTAAAACAGTCAGGGTTCAAAAGGGCACCTAAAGGCAATGGCCTCTATAGGTTATCTCAACTTTCATGATAGCCAGATATATGGATTCCAGGTAGATTAAAATGATTTTTCAGTAGAAAACCAAAACCAAGACCAAATCCATTGCTGTCAATTCCGACTCCTAGCAACCCTATAGGACAGAGTAGAACTGTTCCCTAGGGTTTCCAAGGCTGTAACCACCATGAGTCAGATCCGACTGGACAGCAGTGAGTTTTTTTTTTTTTTTTTTTGGTTAACCTTTATGGAAACAGATGGTCACATCTTTTTCCCAGGGAGTGGCTGGTGGGTTTGAACTGTCAACCTTTTTGTTAACAGCTGAACTTTTAACTACTGCCCCACCAGGGCTCCATTGTGAGATAACAGAGTTTAGCAATTCTACAACTTCCCTGTATGCGAAGATAAGTGTTGTAGGAAAGACCAACAAAAAACCCACCACAAATAGGGACAATAAAAATAATAGAATAATGTGGAAAAAATATGGGGCACTAATTTAGATCTTCCCCTAGTCATAAATGTTATTTTAAGTAAGATGGCTTAACATAAAAATTGAGTATGTGGCAAGGTACAGTACATTCTCTTAAACAGGTTAACTATAATTTTATTTTTGTGGATATGGTTGATGAAAATAACTTGTTATTTTGTAATGACAGTGGATCAAGCTTTTAGTGGAAAACTGAAATAATGACTCTTAATGTTTGAAATTTTCACTGCTTGACCTCTCAAAAGACTCACAGGAAAAATCTGTTGGTTATACAAAAGTAAATTAATTAATCTACTGCAGTAAGGGAGAACATCTCCTTTATGCAGTCTTAATCCTATGTGAAGAGCACTTGTGGTGTAGTGGTTAAGCACTCAGCTGTTAACCAAAAGATTGTGGGTACAAATCCACCAACCACTCTTTGGGAGGAAGATGTGATGGTCTGCTTCCATAAAGGTTAACCAAACCAAACCAAACTCACTGCCTTCAAGTTGGATCTGACTCATAGCGACCCCTCCTTGGGTTTCCAAGGCCATATCACTACGGAAATAGATTGCCCAACCTTCCTTCCAAAGAGTGGCTGGTGGGTTTGAACCACCAGCCTTCTGGTTAGCAGTCAAATGCCTTAGGCACTACACCACCAGAGCTCCCTTCATAAAGGTTACAGCTTTGGAAACACTGTGTCACAGTTCTACTCTGTCCTATAGAATTGCAGTGAGTTGGTATCAACACAATGGCAATAGGTTTTAATACTGTCTGAAAGGGCGAAATTGAGGGAGTTTGCACATTTATAGGATTTTAGGGCTTGGGCTGGGTAATTTTAAGGTGGATCTTACCAAGAAGGGGTCTAATTATCATTGTGAAGAGTTTATGATATAATTGCTTTGGATTGGTGGGCAGAGCAGAGTGAGAGTCTTGAAGTAGTCTCAGTAAGCAAGATACTAGTCTTGCTAAGTAAGCTATTTTTGTTGTTGTTATGTGCCATCAAGTCGGACCCGACTCATAGAGACTGCTTCTTGGGTTTCCGAGGTGGTATCACTATGGAAGTAGATTGCCCAACCTTCCTTCCAAGGAGTGGCTGGTGGGTTTGAACTGTCAGCCTTCTGGTTAGCAGCCAAGTGCTTTAGGCACTACGCAACCAGAGCTCCTTTTTTAGGCAGGTTTATATACTTATCTTCCAGGAGCACATTTCCTGGAGTAAATCCCTATGTTATTTATTTTAATTTTTATTATTATTTGACTGCTAACCAAAAGGCTGGTGGTTCAAACCCACCAGACACTTTTCAGAAAGAAGACTTGGCAATCTACTTCTGTAGAGATACCACCTCGGAAACCCAAGGAGGGGTAACTATGAGTCAGGATAATCTTGACAGCAGTGAGTTTGTTATTTTTTTTTTTTTTTGGGGGGGGACGTAGTTTCCATCACAGAATTATTTACCACATGGTCAGGAAAGTATGTAGGCCTCAGTGTCACTTAACATGGGGAGAAGAAATTACCTTGCATAATATGCAGTCCTCTGAGAAGAACTCCAATGATCCTTGTATGTTAGTATGCATGCCATTAGACAGTCTTCTCACCTTGAGTGTGGGCTATGCCTAGGGACTTGCTTTGAAAGAATAGGGGAAAAACACTGGCTTGTCACTTCTGAGATTTGGTTATAAAAACTGTGTCTTCCATCTTCCTTTTCTCTCTCTCTAGCTATTGTGTAGTGAGTAGCCCATGAAGAGGCCCATGTGGCAAAGAACTGACATCTCTTGCTAACAGCCCATGTGAGTGACCTAGGTAGCGATCTTTCCCCATTCAAGGTATGAGATGACTGCAGTCCCACCTGGCATCTTGACTGTAGCATGTGATTGGACCCCAAGGCAGAGACACCCAGCTAAGCCATGCCTTGAGTCCTGACCCTCAAAGACCATGAGAGTGCAAATCCTTGTTATTTTAAGTTGCTAAGTTTTGGTGTACTCTATTATATAACTATAGTTAACTGATGCTTGTTCGTTTTAATTTTCAGGATAAAATAAGTGTACTTTCTCTTGCAGTTTCTACTTGTTCCAAAATAAGCAGATTTATTTATTTAATTTTAATTTTTTTATTGTGATTTGGGTGAAAGTTTAAAGAGCAAATTCATTTTCCATATAACAATTCATATCTATTTTGTTTCATGACATTCACTGCAGTTCCCCACAATGAATAAGCAGATTTATGGAATAAACTATTGGCAGCATTCACTAATTCCACAAAGTGAAATTGAGGCCTGAGAGATAGGCATCATGTATTATGTTCATTCTGAATAACTCCTCATTTTACTATATAAGAATTGGCCATATTTGAAGCAGAGAGTGGCTGTCCTATGGAAGAACAACTGAAAGGACAGATGTGAGATTAATGCTTCCTTGATGGACATATTTCTTTGATGAGATTAAAAGCAGTTTGAAAACCAGCTACTACGGAGTTGATTCTGACTCATGGTGATGCTGTGTGTGTCAGAGTACTACTGTGCTCTAAGGCTGATATTTCAGGAGTAGACCACCAGGTCTTTCTTCCAAGGTGCCTCTAGGTGGGCTTGAATCTTCAACCTTTAAGTTTATAGACAAGCACAGTAACAGTTTGCACCACTTCTTGATAAACTTGTTGATGTTGTTATGTGCCGTCGAGTCGGACCCGACGCATAGCGACCCCTCCTTGGGTTTCTGAGGCAGTATCACTACGGAAGTAGATTGCCCAAC
>NW_006921736.1:1496574-1503489 GCF_000298275.1 Orycteropus afer afer
GAACCCCTTCCTCAACAGGAAACTGGAAAGTCCTGAGCTTGCACCTATCAGTCGCCACCAAATAGCAGAACTTGTCCCCTGCACCAATCATTGATGTTCAGCCCCACCTTGTGTAACTGCCCCTTGAAAATCCTATAAATATGTAGAACGAAGGGGGGGTCTTTTGCCCAAGCCGTTGCATCGGTGTAAGCGGAGACCCCAACTCGAGTTTGGAAATAAACCTCTCCTTTGCTTTTGCATTGTTGAGTCAGCGTCACGTTCCTCGCGGCGACACTCCTTTCCAAATTCAGGTCCAACAAAACCCATCAGCCACTTACTCTCTTGAAAAGAGCCGTTCTTTTATCTAAGGAGCATCTCCTTGCAGCCTTGCCTGTTTGGCCCTTGGAAGGGCTGAAATCTGTTGGAGAAGAGCAGATGTATGCCTCAGGGCTATGTCAGATGCAGTGAAATCTAACTTTTCTTCTACCTATGATTGGCCTCTACATTGTCCACATAATTTGTAGCTACTTGAAGAGGTCACTTTCGTTCTCTCATCACTTCTCTAAGGAAATTCAGTTCTTGAGAGGAGATACCATTTCAAGACTTTATCATTATTTAGTAAGGAGCTCTTGTATAATGGTTAAACACTTGGCTGCTAACTGAAAGATTGGTGCTTTGAACCTGCCAGCTTCTCTGTGAGAGAAAGATCTGGTGGTCTGCTCCCACAAAGATTAAAAACCAAATCCAAACCCACTGCCATCGAGTCGATTCTAACTCGTAGTGACCCTGTAGGACAGAGTAGAACTGACCCATAGGGTTTCCAAGGCTGTAAATCTTTTTAGAAGCCGACTGCCTCATTTTTGTCCCACAGAGTGGCTGGTAAGTTCAAACCACCATCCTTTCAATTAGCAGCCATATGCTTTAACTACTGCATCACAGAGCTCCTTCCATAAAGATTACAGCCTAAGAAACCCTATAGGGCAGTTCTACTCTGTCAAATAGGGTTGCTATGAGTTGGAATCAGTTTGACAGCACAACAACATTGTTAAAATTGAAAAAATGAACACATGTCAAGAGCGTTACTCAGAAATTTTTAAAAGAGATATGATTATTAACTTTGACAAGAAAAATTGGAGTGCAAACCTCAGACAATCTGTAACTTCCTTGATTTTAGAATAATTTATGAGGCAACAGTTGCCAACTTTGCCCTGGAAAATTTCAAGATATCAGATCTTCTCCAAGTCACTGATAATATGTTAATAAATTCAGTTGTTCTTTGTTGGGGTGAGAGGCAGGTAAGTGCAGTCTGAATTTATTTGTGTTCTTTGTTTTCCGGTGGATATTGATCTTAAATTTAGATTCAGACAGATTGGTGGCTACATTCCATTTCTTCCAGATACTCAACTTATTTTGGGTCATACATACCAACTCTATTTATTTATTTATTTTGAAATTTTGACGATTTGTGTGAAGGTTTACAGAATAAATTCATTTTCAATTTGACAGTTTATACACATTTTGTTTTGTGCTATTGATTACGTTCCCCACAATATAACAGCACTCTTCTCATTTTTTTCCTGTGATTACTGTTTCCCTTTGTCTTTCTTTCCTATGCATTCTTGTCTTCTGAACTTTCTCCCTAGGCAAATGTTCCCCTTTTGATCTCATTTGGTTGGTTGGTCTAAGGAGTGCATACCTCCCTGTTGTTACTGTTCACCTCATAGTTCTGTCTATTGCTTGGCTAAAAGTTGAGCAATGAGAGTAAATTCCATTCCAGACCTGAAGGGTGACTGTTGTTAGGTGCCATCGAGTCGACTTCAACTCATAGCAACCCTATGTACAACAGAACGAAACATTGCCTAGTTCTGTGCCAACCTCACACTCCTTACTGTACCTGAGCCCATGGTTCCAGAAGTTTCTATCAGACCAGTAAGCCTGGTCTTTTTTTCTTTTTTTGAGTTTTGTTCCACATTTTTCTCCCACTTTATCCAAAATCTCCTAATGTGATAATTTTCAGAGTAGTTGGTAGTGATAGCTGGGCAACTCTAGTTCTTTTGGTCTCAGTGTCATGGAGGCTGAGGTTCCCATGTTCTACTAGTCCCTTGAACTAATTGTTTCCATGTGTCTTTGATTTTTTTCATGTTTCTTAGCTGTAGATAAGGAGAGACCTGTAGTTGCATGTTAGATGGCCACTTGTAAGCCCAATTGTTACTCATCAAAGTAGGATGTAGAACATCTTTGTGAACTATGTTATGTCATTTCACCTTAGTGTACCCTGCACACATCCACCTTAATTATTTGTTTTTCAGCACATCGATTCTATAAGTTCTTTTCTATCTCTTTTTTTTTCCCCACTCTACCAACTTTAGTGCCATTATCTATCTACCCCTGATTTTATGATGCTTGTTGAATGTGTTGAATGAGGAAAAAGAAACTAATGGTTGAAATAACATTAGTTAGCTTTATATATAGCAGGTATTTCTTCAAATAACTTTGCCATGCATTAGCCCATCTGTCCTTACAACAGTCATATCCTGCAAGATAGAATAATCCCAGCCTCTCCTTAACTGGTTGTTGCCTTCTGAGCCTACTTTCCTTTTCTGTAGTCTCTTCTGACATTTTGAAAGAGGTTAACTGATAAAAAAATCCACACTGAGAGTCTTTTTAAGTCGCTGCTGAGATGTTTGTGAAAGTAGTGGTTTTCCCATCCTGTTTATGTTTTCTAATTTGTAATATTTCTTAGGAATGGGTCTCATGTTTACTCAGGTGGGCTGTTGCTAAATTGGCTATGAAGTTGGTTTCAGAAAAGCTTTTGGTGCCCCAAATGTCTGAATTCCCATAGTATCTTATTTGGAGCTGAGGCATCAAAGGCCTCAGTTGGAATTATTACATCAGAGAGAAAAGATGATCTGTCATCAGCTTCTAAAATCTTTGTATAAATGCATCTCCCAGGTCATCTAGAAATTCTAACCAATTTTTAGGGATCCAGATTCAGATAGGTGGTTTCAAACAAAAGAGGTTGACTTAGAGCCTTGGACATGGAATAGGCAGAGCTTTGTGGATGGAGGTTGATAATGGGAGGCACTTGGGAATCTGGAGTTTTGTAGAAAGATCACATAGTAGTGCAGTGCTTCCCAAATTGGCTGAACATTAGAGTCATCATGGATCTTTTAAATCATATTGAAGCTGGCTGCCACTCCCAGAAAGTTAATTGTATGAAGTGTGACCTGGGCATCAGAATTTTAAAAAAATTCACCAGTCAGTTCTAATGTGCACTAATGTTTGAGAACCACTGGAGTACTTGTTAAAGGATTAAGCTTTGGATTCAGACAGATTTTAATTTTGATCCCAGATTTGCCTTTAGACTGACTTTGGGCAAGGTGTTTGACTTAGGCTCAATTTCCTGTAAAATGGAGATAATAATAGTACCTGACACATAAAGCTATTAATATTAAATACATGAGGTATATAGAACATACTAAGCTCTCAGAAGATAATGACTAGCATTACTACTGCTGGGAGTTTCCATGTAAAAAGGAGACACAATGGTGAAGCTAAGGAGCCCTAGTAACACGGTGGTTGAGCGCTCATTTGTCAACCAAAGAATCTATGGTTTAAATCCAGTAATGGATCCACAGGAAAAAATATCTGGCAGTCTGCTCCTGTAAAGATTACCGCCTAGGAAATTCTATGGGGGCAGTTCTTTTCTGTCACGTGGGGTCCCTGTGAGTCAGAATCCGCTTGATGGCACACAGGAACAATGAAGTGGAGCTGTAAATGGGGACCAAGATTGCATAGGGTGAAGAGAAACTGCTTGCCTCCTTATTTTGCTTCTCACTATCCCTGCTTCTAGGAACCAGGCAATGGGAATACTTTGCAAAGTTTCTATGCCTTACTCCTCAGGAGATCTGCTTTGCAGAGTCTCATCAATCAACCCATTTGACTTATGCCTTTATTTATAATTTTGAGGTTGGTGTCAAAAGAACAGGTTTGCCATGGCTGTTTTAATTACAAGGAAAACAGATACTATGTATTCCACACGTATTTTTATGGCAGGCCATTTAGTAAGTAGGCTTCATTTGTAATAAAAGAGGAAATGAGGGTGGTCTAAGACTTAATTAAACCATTTTAAATGCATATTGGACTGAAGACTTATGGATCTAGCTATTTCAAATCTATTGAAATAGTTAATATTTCAAATTTTGTTGAAAGCAGCTGAGAATATACTCAGAATCAATAAGATTTAATTTGCAGATAAATATGCATGTTTTAGATTCATATTGTCCTTTATTTTTAACAAGAGCTAAGTGTACATTTTGCGGTTAGTGTTATTGTTGAAGCAGATTTCTACATTCACTGTAATGAAGTTTCATTTTATAAAATAAAAGTTTAATTTTTAATTTTGAGATCATTTGATTATCTGAAAGTGAAGATTCACATGAAATTGTAAGATTTTTCATGTACCTTTTACACAGTTTCCTCTAATAGTAACAAAATTGCAAACTATAGTACAACATTACAACCAAGGTATTTATATTGATACAGTCAAATATAGAACATTTCCATCACTACAAGATTCTTCAAAGTCCCTCGGTGATACAAATGGTTTGTACTTAACTAATAACCTAAAGGTTGACAGTCTAAACCACCCTAGCTGCAACATGGAAGAAAGTCCTGATGATCTCCTCACATAAAGATTACAGCCAAGAAAACTATGGAACAGTTCTACTCTGTAACACATAGGGTTTCGTGAATTGGAATAGACTTGAAAGTAGCAGCCAAACCAAGATTCTTGAAGTTGTCCTTTTTGACCCAGTTCCCACCAGCTCTTATCCTTTTCTTAACCCCTGGCAACCACTAATCTGTTCTCTGCCTCTACATTTTTTTTCATTTCCATTATGTTATATAAATTTATCACTCAGCATAATTCTCTGGAGATTTCATCCAGGTTGTTGAACGTAACAATAGTTTATGCCATTTTAATGATCCATGATATAGATGTCCCACAGTTTGTTTAACTGTTTGCAGGAAATCTGCTGCAAAAGACCGCTTTAAAGTATTAAAGAGCAAAGATATCACTTTGAGAACTAAGGTGTGCCTGAGCCAAGCCATGGTATTTTCAGTCACCTCATAAACATGCGAAAGGTGTACAATGAATAAGCAAGACTGAAGAAGAATTGATGCATTGAATTATGATGTTGGCAAAGAATGTTGAATATAGTATGGACTGCCGAAGAACAAACAAATCTGTCTTGGAAGAAGTACAGCCAGAATGCTCCTTAGAAGGGATGGTGAGATTTTAAATCATGTGCTTTGGATATATTATTAGGAAGGACTAGATTCTGCCAACAGAAGCAGCAGTCAGGACATTAGACGACGTGTAGCATTGGGAAAGTCAACTGCGAAGGAACTGTTTCAAGTGCTGAGGAGCAAGGATATCTCCTTGAGGACTAAGGTGCGCCTGACACAAGCCATGATATTTCCAATCGCCTGGTATGCATGTGAAAGCTGGACAATGAATAGGGAAGACCGAAGAAGAGTTGATGCTTTTGAGTTGTGGTGCTGGCGAAGAATGCTGAAAGTACCGTGGACTGCTAAAAGAACTAAGAGATCTGTCCTGGAGGAAGTGCAGCCAGAATGCTCCTTGGAAGCAAGAATGGCCAGACTTCGTCTCACCTATTTTGGTCATGTTGTAAGAAGGGACCATTCCCTGGAGAAGGATGTCATGCTTGGTAGGGTGGAGGGTCGACGAAAGAGGGGGAGGCCTTCAACGAGATGGATTGATACGGTGGCTGCGATGATGGGCTCAAATATAGCAGGGATTGTGGGGCTGGTGCGGGATCGGGCAGTGTTTCGTTCTGCTGTGCATGGGGTCGCTATGAGTCGGAAACAACTCGACGGCACTTAACAACAACAACAACAGTCCCTGGGAAAGGACATCATGCTTGGCAAAGTAGAGGGGTCAGCAACAAAGAGGAAGACTTACAAGAAGATGGATTGACCCAATGGCTGCAACAGTGGTCTCAATGAATGTGAAGTTAGCTCAGGGCCAGGTAGTGTTTCCTTCTGTTGTATATAGGGTCACTATGAGTCGGAACCAACTCTATGGCACCTGACAATACCAACAACATCTTGTATCCTGCAAACTTGCTGAACTCACTTATTCTACGTACTTTTTTGGTAGATTTCCTATGTAGACAGTCATATCTGCACATATGGACCATTTTATCTTTTCCTTTCTGACTTCTATGTTTTTATTCCTTTTATTCCCTTACTACACTAGCTAGATCTTCTAGCACTATGCTAAATAAGAGTGGTGAGAGTGGACATCTTTGTCTTGTTCCTGATTTTAGAGGGACAGCATTTACTGTTTCACCATTTAGAATAATGTTATCAGTAGGATTTCTGTACATGTTCTTAATCAATTTGAGAAAGTACTGTTTTACTTCTATTTTTCTGAGAATTTTTTTCAATAATGCGTCAAATGACTGTTTTACATTGATTCATATTATGTGATATTTCCTCTTTAGCCTTCTAATTTTATTTAGCCAATCTAATGTGGTAGATTGCATTGATTGATTTTGAAAAATTGAACTAGACTTCTATCCTGGAATAAATCCAACTTGATTATCCTGCATAATCCTTTTAATATATTGCTCAATTCTATCTGCTAATATTTTATTAAAAATTGTATATATTCATGAGGGATATTTGTCTACATATATACAGACAAATTATATATGCAAGTATGTGTGTGTGTGTACATATATATACATATATACACACAATATATACAATTTTTAGTAAAATACTAGCAAATAAAATTTAGCAATATATTAAAAGGATTATGCAGGATAATCAAGTGAGATTTATTCCAGGAAACAGGAGGAGCTCTGGTGGCATAGTACCTAAGGCACTTGACTGCTAACCAGAAGG
>NW_006921736.1:1503932-1505337 GCF_000298275.1 Orycteropus afer afer
CTCGGAAGGAAGGTTGGGCAATCCTACTTCCGTAGTGATACTGCCTCGGAAACCCAAGGAGGGGTCGCTATGAGTCGGGGCTGACTCGATGGCAAATAGCAACAACAATATATATATATATATGTATTTCAAATTGTACTTTCTTTTTCTAGTTTTGTAGAAGATTTATACTTGATTAATAAAATTAATTAGGAAATGTTCATTCCTATGTTTTGGAACAGACTATGTAGAATTGGTGTTGATGCTTCTTAATAACTTGGTAGACTTCTTCAGTGAAACCATATGGGCCTGGAGATTCCTTTTTTGGTAGTTTTAAAATTACAAATTCAGTTTCCTTAATAGCTATAGGGCTATTCAAATGATCTGCTTCATATTGAGTAATTTGTGCTTTTAGATGAATTGGTCCATTTCATATGCATTGTCAAATTTGTGTGTGTAGAGCTGTTCATAAAAATCCCTTTTAATGCTTTTGATGTCTGCAGAGTCTGCAGTGATATCTTCTGTTTCATTTCTGATATAGATTATCTGTATCTTCTTTCTTCTTTTCTTATTCAATCTTACTTGAGGTTCGTCAATCATATTGATCTTTTGAAAGAACTGGCTCTTTGTTTCATTGATTTTTTCCTTTGTTGGTCTATTTTCAATTTCATAGATTGCTGCTCTTTATTATTTCCTTCCTTCTGCTTGCTTTGTGTTTTATTTTGTTCTTTTTCTTGGTTTGTGAGGTGAGAGCTCAGATTCTTGATTTGAGCTTTTCCTCTCTTTTAATGTCTGCATTTTATGATATAAAATTTTCTCTCATCATTGCTTTGGCAGTGTCCCCACAATTTTGGTATGTTGTATTTTTATTTTCATTCAGTTCAGTGTATTTTTTAAACTTTGCATGAGATTTCATCTTTAATCCATGGGTTATTTAGGAGTATGTTGTTTAGCTTTCAACTGTTTAGGCATTTTCCTGTTATCATACTGATTTCTAGTTTGTTTCCACTGAAGTTGGAAAATACATTGTATGACATAAATTCTTTTGGATTTGTTGAGATTTGTTTTTTATAGTCCAGGAAATGGTTTATCTTGGTATGATCTGTGGGCACTTGAAAAGAATATATACTCTACTGTTTTTGGGTAGAGTATTCTTTGAGTTCTTGTAGTTGAGTTCTTCTATGTTTCAGCTCATTTTCTACCTAGTTGTTTTATCGACTGACACAAGCGTGGTGTTGAAGTCTCCAAAAATAATTGTAGATTTGTCTGTTTTCCTCACAGTTCTGTCAGTTTTTGCTTCTTATATTTATAGACCTGTTTGGTGCATGCACATTTTGGCATAGTGCCTAAGGCATTTGACTGCTAACCAGAAGGCTGGCAGTTCAAACCCACCAGCCACTCCTCAGAAGGAAGATTGGGCAATCTA
>NW_006921736.1:1505742-1535500 GCF_000298275.1 Orycteropus afer afer
CAAAGCCAAAGATGAAAAAATTGAAGATTTTTAACAAATTCTGCAGTATGAAATAGACCAAACATGCAGTCAAGATGAGTTGATCATCACTAGTGATCGGAATGCAAAAGTTGGAAACAAAGAAGAATCATCAGTAGTTGGGCAATATGGCCTTGGTGATAGAAATAACACTAGAGATCTCATGATAGAATTTTGCAAGACCAGCAACTTTTTCATTGCAAATACCTTTTTCAACAACATAAATGGTGTCTATACAATGTGGACTTTGCCAGATGGAGTACACAGGAATCAGATCAAATACATCTGTGGAAAGAGGCAATGGAGAAGCTCCATATCTTCAGCCAACACAAGGCCAGGAGCTGATTGTGGAACAGACCATCAACTGCTCATTTGCACGTTTAAGTTGAAGTTGAAGACAACTGAAACAAGTCCACGAGAGCCAAAATATGACCTTGAATATATCCCTCCTGAATTTAGAGACTGTCTAAAGAATAGATTTGATGCATTGAACACCAGTGACTGAAAACCAGAGGAATTGTGGGATGACATCAGGAACATCCATGAAAAAAGCAAGAAGTCATAAAAAAAGACAAGAAAGGAAGAAAAGACCAAAACAGATGTCAGAAGAGACTCTGAAACTTGCCCTTGAACAGATAGTTAAATGAAGAAATGACAAGATAAAAGAGCTGAACAGAAGATTTCTAAGAGCAGCTTGAGAAGACAGAGTCAATTATTATATTAAAATGTACAAAGTCCTGGAGTTAGAAAACAAAAGGGAAAAACACTCTCGGCATTTCTGAAGCTGAAAGAGCTGAGGAAAAAATTTAAGACTTGAGTTGCAATATTGAAAGTTTCTATGGGCAAGATATTGAATGATGCAGGAAACATCAAAAGAAGATGGAAGAATACACAGAGTCACTGTACCAGAAAGACTTGGTTGATCTTCATCCATTTCAGGAGGTAGTATATGATCAAGGGCCAATGGTATTGAAGGAAGAAGTTGAAGTTGCACTGAAGGAATTGGCAAAAAACAAGGCTTCAGGAATTGACGGAATATCCATTGAAGTGTTTCAACAAACAGATGCCACGCTGGAGACACTCACTCATTTATGCTGAGAAACTTGGAAGACAATTACTTAACCATTTGACTGGATGAGATTCATATTTGTACACAATTCTTAAGAAAAGTGATCACACAGAATATGAAAATTATCAAACAGTATCATTAATATCACACACAAGTAAAATTTTGCTGAAAATAATTTGCAGCAGTATATTGACAGAGAACTCCCAGAAATGCAAGCTGGATTCAGAAGAGGATGTGGAACGAGGGATGTCATTGCTGATATCAGATGGATCATGGCCAAAAGCAAAGAATATCAGAAAGATGTTTACTTGAGTTTTATTTACTATGCAAAAGCATTTGATTATGTGTATTGAAATAAATTATGGATAACATTGAGAAGAATGGGAATTTCAGAACGCTTAATTGGGCTCATGAGGAACCTGTATATAGACCGGGAGGCTATTGTTCAAACAGAACAAGGGGATATTGCATGGTTTAAAATTAGGAAGGGAGTACGTCAGGGTTGTATCCTTTCACCATACTTATTCAATCTGTATGCTGAAGAAATAATTTGAGAAGTTGGACTATGTGAAGAATGTGGCATCAAGATTGGACAAGACTCATTAACATCCTGTGAAACACAGATGACACAACTTTGTTTGCTGAAAATGAGGATGACTCGAAGCACTTACTGATGAAGATTAAAGGCACAAACCTGAAGTATGGATTCCAGCTCAGTGTAAAGAAAATGAAAATCCTTACAACTGGATGAATAAGCAGCATCACGATAAATGGAGAAAAGATTGCAGTTGTCAAAGATTTCATATTACTTGGTTCCACAATCAACATCAGTGGAAGCAGCAGTCAAGACATCAGATGATGTATTGCACTGGGCAAAACTGCTACAAAAGACCTCTTTCAAGTGCTGAAGAGCAAAGGTGTCCCTTTTTAAGACTAAGGTGTGCCTAACCCAAGACATGGTATTTTTAATTACCTTATGCACATGTGAAAGCTGGACAATGAGTAAGGAAGACCAAAGAAGAGTTGATGCTTTTGAATTGTGGTGTTGACAAAGAATATTGAAAGTATCATGGACTGCCAGAAGAACTAACAAATCTGTCCTGGAAGAAGTGTAGCCAGGTTGCTCCCTAGAAATAAGAATGGCCAGACTTTGTCTCATTTAACTTTGGTCATGTTGTCAGAAGGAACCATTCCCTTGAGAAGGATATCATGCTTGGTAAAGTGGAGGGTCAACCAAAAAGGGGGAAGGCCTTCAATGAGATGGATTGACACTGTGGCTGCATGGATGGGGTCAGGTACAGCAAGGATTGTGAGGCTGGTGCCGGATTGGGCAGTGTTTTGTTCTGTTGTATGTAGGGTCGCTGTGAGTTGGAGCTGACTTGTTTCTTCTGACTTGTTTTCTTCTTTGATTATAACTTTTCATTCCAATCACCAGAGATAATCAATACAATCTTGATTGCATGTTGGGTCAATTTCAGACTGCAGATGGTTGGTAAAAATCTTCAGTTTCCTTGTCTTTGTCTTTGGTGGTTGGTGCATAAATCTGAATAACAGTCATATTAACTGGTCTTTCTTGTGGGCGTATGGATATTATACTATCATTGACAGCATTGTACTTCAGACTAGATCTTGAAACTTTCTTTGTGATGATGAATGCCATGCCATTCCTCTTCAGTTTGTCATTCCTGGCATAGTAGATCCTACAGTTGTCTGATTCAGTATGGCCAAAACCAGTCCATTTCAGTTCACTAATGCCAAGGATAGGAGCTCTGGTAGCATAGTGGCTAAAGCACTTGACTGCTAACCAGAAGGCTGGCAGTTCAAACCCACCAGCCACTCCTCAGAAGGAAGGTTGGGCAATCCTACTTCTGTAGTGATACTGCCTCAGAAACCCAAGAAGGGGTTGCTATGAGTCGGGGCCGACTCGACGGCACATAACAACAACAACAACAACAATGCCAAGGATATTGATCTTTATGTGTTCCATTTCATTTTTGACAACTTCCAATTTTTGTAGATTCAAACTTCATACATTTCATGTTCTGATTATTAATGGATGTTTACAGCTGTTTTTTCTCATTTTGACTTGTGCCACATCAACAAATGGAGGTCCCAAAAGCTTTACTCCATCCACATCATCAAGGTCAGCTCTACTCTGAGGAGGCAGCTCTTCTCTAGTCATATTTTGAGTGCCTTCCAAACTGAGGGGGCTCATCTTCTGGCACTATATTGGACATTGTTTCAGGGATACTCATAAAGTTTTCCAGTAATATATCAACCAGTGTTTCACTGCTGTTCATAAGGTTTTCACTGGCCAATTCTTTGACAACTGGATGACCCCTTCCTTCTTCCAAGTCTATCTCAGTCTGGAAGCTTCACTGAAACCTGTCCACCATGGGTGACCCTGCTGGTATTTGGAAAATCAGTGGCATAACCTCCAGCTTCACAGCAACATGCAAGCCACTACAGTATGACAAACTGACAGACAGGTGGTGGTAGGTGCTTTTAGCCATTCTTGTAGGAACTCTGGTGGCATAGTGCCGAAGGCACTTGACTGCTAATGAGAAGGCTGGCAGTTCAAACCCACCAGCCACTCCTCAGAAGGAAGTTGGGCAATCTACTTCTGTAGAGATACTGCCTCGGAAACCCAAGGAGGGGTCGCTATGAGTCGGGTCTGATTCCACAGAGTGGTTGTGTTTTGTGTTGCATAGATTGCTGGAGACAAATTTGTAGGTTTTTTTTTTCTTTTAAGCTGAGAATATCTTGATTTCTAATTCAATCATAAAGAATATTTTCTCTGAATATGAAATTCTGACTTGACATTTCCTTTTTTTTCCACTATTTTTAAAATATCGTGTAATACCTTTTACCTTTTTTTTTCACCAATTAGAAAATAATGCTTAATATCTTCTGGACTTCATGGTTTCTGATGAAAAATCTGTTGTCATCCAATTATGATTCCTTTATAGGTAAAGTGACATTTCTGTCTTGCTGCTTTCAAGATATTTTTTCTGTCTTTAGTGTTTAGAAGTTTGTCTATGATGTTTCTTTATTCTTTATTTTTTAGTTTATCTTGTTTGATGTTCTCTAAGCTTCTTGAATCTCTGGGTATATGTTTTTTGCCAAATCTAGAAAATTTTCAGCCCTTATTTCTTCAAGTACCTTTCAGCCTTGTCTTCTTTCTCCTCTCCTTCTGGGACTCCAATGGCATGAATTTTAAATATTTATTTGTAGTCCCACAAGTATCTGAAGCACTGTTTGTTTTTAAATATATTTTCTTGGTGTTGTTCAGACTGAGTTATTTCTTTTGTTCTATTTTCCAGTTATATGATTTTTTTTAAATCTGTGTTTTTTCAGCCTACACATTGAGTTTTAAATTTGCAGTTATTGTATTTTGTATGTCCTAAAAATTTTCACTTGGTTTTTCTTTATATCTTCTATTAGGTGAGCCTGTCAGTTTCTTTTCTTTCTTTTTTAAAAAATTATTATTATTATTTTTTAATTGTGATTTGGGTGAAAGTTTACAGAGCAAATTCATTTTCCATACAGCAGTTCACACACACTTTGTCTCATGACATTGATTACCATTTACCCCAAAGCAACAGCTCTCCTCCCATTTCCTCCGGATAGTTACCTCTTCCCTGTGTCCATCCCTCCATGCCCTCCTGCTCCCTGAGCTGTCTCCCTGTGCATAAACAGCCCTTCTTTCTCCCATGATTGTTCTCTCCAAGGAGTGTATCTACCTCAGATGAATGTTCAATTCATATGCCTGCCTTTTATTTGGCTGGAAGCCACAGGAGTGGGTTCAATTCCAGACCTGAAGCACAGCTAGGGGCCATAGACTCATTGGTTCCACCAGGCTCTATCAGACCAGCAAACCTGGTCCCTTTCTTTATTTTTTTTTTTTTTTTTTTAAATGATTTTGAGTTTTGTTTCACATTATTCTCCCTCTCTATCCAGGATCTCCTACATAGATCCTCCTCTGAGTTGTTGACAGTGGTAGTTGGGTGCCATCTAGTTCTTCTGGTCTCATAGTCATATAGGCTGCAGATCAGATGGTGCACCAGTCGCTAGGACTAATTATTTCCATGAATCTTTGGTTTTCTTCATTCTTCTTTGCTCAGGACGAGCCATCTAGATGGCTGCTTGCAAGCTTTTAAGATCCCAGTCACTACTCACCAAAGTAGGATGTGGAACAATGTTTTGTGTAGTAAGTTATGCCAATTGAGCTTGATGTCCCCTGTGACTATGGTCCTGAGCCCATTGGTTCAACTACTTGGTCCCTCTGGGTAGCTGGCCTTTCTGTTTCTTTGCTGAGACTTCGTATTTATTAATATTTTAAGTGTGTCCTTAATCACTTGTTGAAGTATATTTATGATGGCTTCTTCACAGTTTTTGTCAGAGGATTCTAACAGCTTTGTTATTATAGTATTGGCATCTATTGATTTTTAAATTCGGTTTTAGATCTTCCTGTTTCTTAGAATGATGAGTTAGGCCTTAACCTGGAAACTTGGGCTTTATGTTATCTGACCCTGAATCCTATTTAAATCTTTTGTTTCAACTGACTTCATTTGATACTGCTTTTTCAGGGGAGAGGGGAGTATCAATTTATTACTGCCAAATGGAGGTTGATTTACAGGTTCCCAATTTGACCTTTGTTGATTCCTAATTGAGGGGCTTCTCATTACTGCTGGGCCAGGTGGGAGTTCCAATTCCCCACTATGCTTTTACTGTAGGCCTGCCCTGTGGGGATGAAAATCTTGTCTATGTACTGTACATTTTAACATCACCCAGTAGGGGATTGAGACACACTATTACAGCCTGGTGAGAGTGGAAGTCTAGCCTCAATATTCAGCATTTGCTGTTCTGGGTTAAGAAGGGGCCACAATTATTTATTTATTTATTTATTTTTTCCTGTGATATGTGACTAGAGTGGAGCAGTTGTTTTCTAAAATTTTTCAGTCTTTAGTCACTGCCCTTTTTTGGGTCCCTGCCTTAGAGACGACTTTGTTGGTAGTACTTTTGTCTGCACATATTACAATATCTGGGTTTTCAGCTCCCTCAGCTCCAAGTGTGGCATACATAAGGCAAAAAGAAAAATGAGGGAACTCACCACTATGTTGATCCTTGGATCCCAAAGTCCCTAGCTTATCTGACTTCCATCTACATTTAAGAGTCTTTTTATGTTTCCTTTTTATATAATATCCAGGGTGTGATAGTTGGAGCTGTGTGTCAACTTGGCTGGACCACAATTCTGTGTTTAAGTATTTGTGATGTGGTTATTCCCATGATGGGATCAGATGAATATGTTTTGAGCAGCCAATCCATTGAAAGGGAGTTTCCCTAGGAGTGTGGCCTGCTTCCAGTATATTTATGGGCATCCTGGGAAAAGAGACACTCTTCTGTGGATTGGGATTCTGTTGTGCTGCCTACAACTGTCTGTGAGCGAACAATCTACCATTCGGCCTGGAGATCTTGGATTCATCATTCGTTGGAGTCAACAGCCAGTATACTGCCTGCCAACCTTGAGCTTCTCAGCCCCTGCAGCTGCGAGAGTCGGGAAAAGCCTCCAGCTTGATGTTTGATCCAAGAACTTTGGACTTGGCAGCTTCTATAAGTGTGTGAGCCATTTTCCTAAGATAAATTTCTCTTTTTCTCTCTATAGAAGCTTTGCTGGTTTTGTTTCTCTAGCGAGCCCAGTCTAAAACACAGGGTTTTGTCGTACTTTGGCAGGAGGAATAGGAAAAGTATGTCTACTCTATCTTCCATGAAATGAAAGTCCCCTTAACTCTATCATTTTAAGGTATAGTGTTTTTTAGTTTATTACAATGTGGATTTTAACTTTTCTATATCAGGCAAAAAACAAATATGGATTTCCTTTATGTGTATATCACTTGAGTTAAAACAAAACAAAACAAAACAAAAAAACAAAAAAACACCCTAGTCTACTTTTCAGGCATTCAGCAGCAATAAGGTAAGCCCTGTCAGTCTATCAAAGGGAATATGTTGTCAAAATATTTACAATTTAGGGGTGAACTTACATTTTTGCATTTATATGTGTGTATATTATGTGTTTTTACATCCTAATTCCTTGTTAACATACTGCCAGAAACTCATTCCATTTGGAAATAAAACATTTCTGTGAACATTAAATGGCCATACGAAAAGCAAAAGCCAGCACTATAAAACTGGTTTATTTTAATACCAAATGTTAACTAATTACTCCATTATGTTGAAAATCCTTGCTCATTTTCCCATGGTTATGTTCATTTTAGAGGGGAAAAAAAATAACCCTGTCATAAAATTTCTCTTCCCCTCCTGTCCTCACTCCTCACCCCCTCTACCTCCTTGTTATAAAAAAATAAGTGCTTCCTTATCTGGGTTTTACTATAGGCATCACATGAATAACCAAATTATTAAGTATAGACTTCTCGGGTACATTCACGAAATTGGAGATTACAGTATCCAATTAACAGGAAATTCCTTATGAATTTATAAATGCTGATGTACAAAACCTTGTCTGGCCTGATGTTACCAGTGGGCTACCACAGGAATCATTTGGTTCAGTGTCTTTTCCCAACCATTTTCTTTCCCTTCACTGGATTGTGTCTAAGCTGTGCTCAATTTTCCTATCTTTCACTGCTCTCAACTCAGGTAATTATATCTCATGGAATTCCTTTTTTGGTACCCATGCCTAACCCTTTGCTTTCTGACTTCAGTTTCCTTAGAAATCTCAGAGTCCAAAAAATAAATAAATAAATAAATAAAAATCTCAGAGTCTTAGTTGCTTCCTAGACAAATACAAGAACACAGACCTAGAGAGGTTAAAATAGTTTTTTGTAAGTCATGCACAGATAATAGATAGAGAACAAGAACTCAGATTTTCTAATAAAAAGTATTTCTTTCTGTCTTTGTTCTATTTCTATAATTCCCCGTTCTCTATTTGTTACAGTCCTGTAATCTCTCTTGGGGTAAGGTGGCATTAAGTATCATTAACAATGGTCAATCAAAGGTAGGGATAGACCCAAGCCAACAAGAGGAGAGCTGCTCATTCCATTTACAGTTCCATTTGCCATCAAGTTGTTCTGACTCATGGTAACCCTAGAACTGTGCTCCAGAGGGTTTTCAATGGCTGATTTTTTAGAAGTAGATATCTAGCCCTTTCTTTTGAGGTACCTGTGCATAGATTTAAACTTCCAGCCTTTGGGTTTGCAGCTGAGCCCATCAACCATTTGCTCTACCCAGAGACTTCCAAGCTGCACATAGATAAGTGAAATTTGAAATAACCAATGTCTTCTAATTCAAATCTTTTTGAAAGTCTCTGGAATCCATCCCACCTTGTCCTAGAGTCTGGGCAGGGTTTTGGTGGTTTCTCCTTTGTATGCTAGAGATGTAGTTAAAAACATATACTATTAGTTGACATTTATTATAAATCCATTCTTTTGGTTGACAGTGACAGAAAGCCAACTAAAACACCTGAAATATATAGGGGAAATCATTGGCTCATGTATTTAAAATATAGATTTCAGGCACAGGTGGATCCAGGTGTTTGTAAAAGTTATAATCTCAGGAATGTGTCTTTCTCTACTCCTGAGCTGCTTTCCTGTGTTGGTTTAATTTCTAAGTAAGCTCTTCATTTTTAAAAAACAGTACCAGGCTTCATCTTACAAGTTTAGAAACTAGTAGCATAAAAGTCTTTTTCCCAATAATCCCAATAAAAGTTATCAACATTTGCTCTGATTGAAACTACATGGGTCAAGTGCCCATCTCTGGCCCAATCAGTGAGGCTAAGGGACAGAATGCTTTGAGTGGCTGGCCAAGGACTAAACTCCTGATGTAGTTCTTGACCTCAAAGATGGAGTCAGTTCTATTTAAATATGATGAACAGAGAGTAAGGGAGGAATATTTCCCATAGGAAAATCAAGATGCTTTCACAGAAGACAAGGATGCTGGGAGGACAGATCAGCATATATCTACTACCCACAGAGGAGGTAGTAATGTGAATACAGAATGAGGTCAAGGAAGAATGAATCCTGTGAGCATTAAGGATATCCTTGCTAATACTGGTTTAGGTATCTCTTCTGGGTTGAGGACACACTTCTGTATGTTCAAATTTTGCCCAGAATCTGTTTTTGAATCTTTCTAAAAGTGTTTATCTCATCCTCTTTTATTTAAAACTGACATTTTCCAAAGCAGGGACATTTTTTAAAAATGAAATTTCATTCTTTCTTTCTTTTGTTTTGTTTAACTATGAATTTCAAGGCAGTATGAACCCCATTTGTGAATATACTTTATTCTAGAAAAGTTAGAGGCTAAATAAATTTGAGGGGCTAGACTAGAAACTCAATCACCTTTTATAATGATTTTTTTTAATGGAAAAATGAATTTTATGTTTCATGCAACTAAATTACAAATGAACCTTTTAAATACCATGTATTTACAAGCAAATACTTTTAAGCAATCTAGATGTCTTAGTGAGCTTTTACTACATGGAATCATTTTGATTAACTTAGTCTTCCTCCTCTAATTCAGCAAACAGGTAGTTTCCTGGAGCAAAGTCAGAGTAGATAGGATCAAATGTACAGGGGTTCATGTCAACCATCTTTATTTACATAAAGACTAGAGGTGACATATGCCTTGGACAGAACACAGTATCCTTCTTAGTGAGTGTCAGGCTTGGTTAGGAAGGCACTTTCATTTGCAGTGAATTTATAAGGAAACTCTGTTTTGTTTCTATAAAGATAAAAACATGTTAATGATTTTCAACTGATGGTTTTTGCAGAAGCACTTGAAACTATGTAATTCTCAAAAGAGAAGTTCCAGGGGTATAGAAAATTAGTTTTTATTGGTCACTCTTGTCTACAGCTTTTGAATATTTGACTTACAAGATCGATGGTAATGATGTTAAAGCACAGTTCAGTGTTTTTGGGAAAAGAATTTATTTATTTATGTATTCATCATTCAGAAAACAAATTACAAGTCCATGAAAGTTGGGACAACCAGGCCATTGGGCACCAAGCATCAAGCTTAAAGGAGTTTTGAATTTTGACCTCTGCTGATCTATAAATCTGCTTGGTATCTTTATGGAAGTAGATTGTCTAGTCTTCCTTCTGAGGAAGTGGCTGGTGGGTTTGAACCACCAGCCTTCTGGTTAGCAGTCAAATGCCTTAGACACTGTCACCAGAGCTCCAAATCTGAAAAAACATACTCATAAAATGAATGAAAAAAAATTATGTTTTGTTCTTAAATAACTGTAGTCATTTACTAATTAGATGTGTCTGCCTGTTGGGCACTGCACACCTCAAATCTTGGCATTCCACATTGCTTTTTGTATGATACTTGCTTATTTTTTCACTCCTTATTCCTGTTTTCCATAGCCATGGTAACCACTGATCTAGTTTTGTCTCTATGCATTTGCCTATTCTAGATTTTTTTCATGTAAGTTGCATGTTGTTGTTGTTGTTGTTGTTATGTGCCGTCGAGTCGGACCCGACTCATAGTGACCCCTCCTTGGGTTTCTGAGGCGGTATCACTACGGAAGTAGATTGCCCCATCTTTCTTCCGAGGAGTGGCTGGTGGGTTTGAACCACCAGCCTTCTGGTTAGCAGTCAAGTGCCTTAGCCACTATGCTACCAGAACTCCCGTAAGTTGGATACTTTGCCCTTTTATGTCTGACTTATTTCACTCAGAATAATGTTTTCAAGATTCATCCAAGTTGTAGCACATATCAAAACTTCCTTTCTCTTTATGGCTGAATAAATTCCATTGTATGTATGTATGTACCATATTTTGTTTATCATTCATCTATTGATAGACAGTTGGGTTGTTTCCACCTATTAGTTATTTTGAATAATGCTGCAAGAAATTAATTAAAGTAACTCTTTGAGTCCCTGCTTTCAGTTTTGTGTATATATCAAGAGTGGGATTGCTGGTTCATTGGTGTTATGGGTTGAATTTTATCCCCAGAAATATGTGTAGTATATCCTAACCATTATACTTGTGGATATAATCCCATTTAGAAACAGGATTTTCTTTGTTATGTTAATGAGGCCATATCAGTTTAAGGTGTGATTTAAGCCATTCACATTTGAGATATAAAAGGAGCAGATTAAGCATGGAGAAAAACCAAAAAACAAACCCACTGCTGTGGAGTCTGATCTGACTCATAGTGACCCTTCCTTGGGTTTCTGAGGCAGTATCACTATGGAAGTAGATTGCCCAGCCTTTCTTCCGAGGAGTGACTTCTGGGTTTGAACCGTCAGCCTTTGGGTTAGCACTCAAATGCCTTAGGCACTATGCTACCAGACACATGGAGAAGGAAGCACAAATACAGAAAGATTTGCTGCCACATGAAGATCACCTAGGAACCAAAAAGAAGCTGAAAGAGACAAGGACCTTTCCCCAGAGCTGACAGGAGAAAGCCTTCCCCTAGACATCAGCCCTGAATTTGAATTTCCAGTCTTCTAAACCATAAGAAAATGCATTTCTGTTAGTTAAAACCACCCAGTGTGTTATTTCTGTTACAGCAGCACTTGATAACTAAGATATACTAATTCTATATTTAACTTTTTGAGAAACTCATCAGCTATTTTCCATAGCTAGTTGCACAATTTTATATTCCCACCAGGAATCCACAAGGATTAAAATTTCTTGATATCCTAGCTAACACTAGTTATTTTCTGGGTTGTTGTTTATAATAGCCATCCTCAAAATGAGACCAAACTCACTGCCATTGGGTTGATTCTGACTCATAGTTAGGGCCCCCAATGGGTTTTCAAGGCTATAAATCTTTATGGACGTAGGTTTCCCCATCTCTCTTCCATGGAGTGGCTGGTGGGTTCAAACTGCTGACCATCTGGTTAGCAGCCAAATGCCTTATCCACTATGCCACCAGAGGCTCCTTACCAGCTATACTGGTAGGTGAGAATTGGTATCTCACTGTGGTTTTGATGTACATTTCCCTAATGACTAGTTATGTTGAGGATCCTTTCATGTTCTTATTGCCCTTTTGTATGTCTTTGGAAAAATGTCTATTTAAGTGTTCTGTCCACTTAAAATATTATATTGTTTGTCTTTCTTGTTGTGGACTTGTGGGAATTCTTTATATATTTTGGATGCTAAACCATCATCTGATACATGGTGTCCAAATATTTTTTCCTATTCTGTAGGCTATGTTTTCAGTTTCTTGATTATGTCTTCTGGTACACAAAAGTTTTTAATATTGATGAAGTTCAGTTTATCTGTTTTCTCTTTTGTTGCTCATGCTTTTGGTGTTGAATTTAATAATCCATTGCCAAAAACAAGATCCTGAAGCTTTTCCCCCATGTTTTCCTCTAAGAATTTTCTGGTTTTAGTTCTTATATTTAGGTCCTTGATCTATTTTTGAGTTAATTTTCACATATGACTTGAGATATGGGTCCAACTTTATTCTTTTGCATATAGAGATCTAGTTGAAGAGAGTATTAATTTCCCATTGGATGGGCTTGGCACCCTTGGTGAAAATCAAATTGGCCATAGATGTATGTATTTTAAATCATAGCAACCACTGAAAACTCAGCTTTGCAAAGATAGGGATGTTACAAAAAGAATGTAGCTGGAGCTAATGTTGAAGCTGGCAACTCCCTTGAGCTAGTAGTTCATGTAAGTTGACAAATGTCAAGTATCACTATTTCTCTCAACAATTTAAATTGCTCCATAGTGTCCTCTCTGAGTTTGCTGCAACATTCCAGTATACAGTTTGGGAACCCTATCCCAAGACATCCTTTCTCTATTCACTGTGGTACAAGAGCCTTCTTCTAGTGCTAACTGTAGCCTCAGTCCCCAAATCTTGTATTCAGGTTTAGCTGGGGACTGGAACATTCTGTTGAGACAAAATAGAATCAGTGTTGCCAATAAACTGAATAAACATCAGTTATGTTGAATTGAATTACACCAATGGGGGATGAACTATCAAATCTGGAGAGTATAACATAGTACATTTATTACTTAAATCCATAGTCAACATAAATTGATGTACTTTTATTTTTCATGATTCAGAAGCACTTCAGAGTCTTGAGGGCCTCACCATGAACATTTATTAACTTGGTTTAGTTAGCTCAGTGGGACCCAGTTTATAGATTTATGCCACCAGAATGCTGGTTTTGTATTAGCTGTGCTATACAATACATTATTTCTCTAATTTTAGTAATGTCGGATTAATCTAGAGCTGCAAACCACCTTAGATAACTGTGTTCTGGCAGTAGTGAAGGAGAATGAGACATTGGTTTGTAGGATCAAGAAATCTGGTGAAAATGTGGACCTAATAGACTTGCCAAAGTTTTCTTTCAGAAAATGGCATGTATAAAGAAATTAGGAGCTCTGGTGGCATAGTGTCTAAGGCATTTGACTTCTAACCAGAAAGTTGGGGGTTCAAACCCAGCAACCACTCTGTGGAAGGAAGACTGGGCAATCTATTTCTGTAAAGATTTACTGCCTTAGAAACCCAAAGCGGTTCGCTATGAGTTGTAATTGACTCAATGGCAATGAGTTTGTTTGGTATCTTTTAAAGAAATTAATGTTTTTGAAATACGTAACAGATTTTTTTTTTTTTTCCATTTTCACAAAAACTTGTTGACTTGTGATTTCCCAGCCATGAAATCTCTGACATTCCTTGGTTTAGGGGAAGGACAGATGCCATCTAGAAAAAAGAGATCTTTGCTGGACTCTGAGCCTCAGAAATAATATTCTGGAGTCCCTACAGTGATAGTTCTCAAACTTCAGTGAGCATCAGAACCACATGGAGGGCTTTTTTAAAAGGCAGATTCCTTGGTCCCATCTCCAGACTTTCTGATTTAGCATGTCTGTGTTGGGCCTATAATGTGAATTTCTAATTTCCAGATGATATTGATGCTGCTGCTTATCTTTAGACTACACTTTGGGAACTACTGCCCTAGATGGAAATTGTCTTGGAAAGCCAAGGTCACTGAGAAAGGCAGGGAATTTATAAATTTTAGAACCTCCATTTACATAGCAAAAGCAAAGCCTGGAGTTCTAAAATCACAGTTTGACTGTAAGTAGATATAAGTGGAATCACTAGGTAGGACAGAAAGTCCTTTCTGCTGCTGGAGAGAGTTGACAAATGGATGGGGAAAGGCAGAGGGCAATAAAATGGTAATAAAGAAACATTGTTCTGCTTCATTTCCCCTAATATTACTGCACAGTCTGATTTAAATAGTAGGAAGTAACAATTTCAGTTAATTTTGGGAATCAAATATTATTCTAAGCTGGTGTTCATTTTCTTGTCTTGGGAGTGTCTCATAAAACTTTGTGCCATCATGGAATGACTGTGGAGCTTGCTCGTGGGAGTATGGCATTGGTGGACAACAAGTTGATCTGACACAGTGCTCTACCTCTTCCATTTGGCCTATGCATGGTGTGCAATAAATTCAGTTGTTCCTGTGAGATGTTGGGTGGGGGATGCAGAACGTAGCTAAGAATAAAAAGTCAGAGGATATCCTGGGGTTATTGACAGAACACAATGAAGAGATCTCAGGCAGAAATTGACATGGATAACCTGAAGTGGGACAGTTTCAGAACTTGGTGTAGTCTCAGAGGGTCAGGTACTCTCTGCAGTCATGTGAAAGACTGTCCATTGAGCTGTCTTGGGGCATACCCACAGTGAGTAGATAGATTGGCCACAGACATTTCTAGAACATATGGTCCAATATCAGAAACAGTACACAGAGACTATAGAGGGGAAAAATAGCACTCCTGGGAGTTTGTAGAGTTAGTCAACACAGGGAGGCCAGTTCCCTGTGCTCAAAGGCACTCAGGGAAAATGAAGGAGGAGGAGAAAGCCAACAGGGCTAAACGTCTAACCCAAAGCACTCAGTTTACCTGAATGAAGGTGTTATAAACTGGAAGAGACCAAACCTGTTGCTGTCTTATAAACTAGAAGAGACCAAACCTATTACTGTCAAGTCATTTCTGGCATGGTGACCCTATGTGTGCAGAATAGAACTACTTCATAGGATTTTCAAGACTGTGGTCTGTTGGAAGCAGATTGCCAGCCCTGAGAAACCTTAGGGTGAGTTTGAACTACAAATATTTTGATTAGTAGTAGAATGCTTAACGATTTATGTCACTCATGACTCCTTAGAAGGGACCATGTCCCCTTAAATTGGCACAGAGAAATATCTATCTTCAATACAACCAGTGAATATAGGAGTTGTAAAGAAAAAGGAGGGCAGATAAAAAAAAAAGAATGGAAGAACTTGTGGAGAGATTACATACTGGTTACATTTTGACTGTATCACATTTGCTATTTCCAGGACGGATGTAGTTCAGAGGCATCCCATCAAATGTTATGAATAATGTGATTTTCAAATGTTTCAAATATTTCCCTCTAGCAATCTGCACTTAGATGACAACAGCTTACACTGGAAAACTCTCTATTGATGCATAGGATTAAGACCTTAAGAGGTTCAGAAATCTTTGACTGTCGTGATGATAGCTGGGATCTCAGCTGGAGTCTAGGTGGGGCCTACTTTTAGGCCTTGGGTATTTCTGGAGAATGTTGGTGAACTGGTGAAATAGACTGAGAGACAATTGAGGGAGCTGAGGAACCTCCTGAGAAGGGTACTTATTGTATACAAGGGAAATTTGTAATTGTTCCTTTAACAAAGCCATTGTTGTCTGAGGAAGGAGTAACGTCTATATAATGACTGTTACTCTAATTTATCCCTAGTCTAGCCTTCAGATGTATGTCTTTATTTTCAGGTAAAATGTCAAAGAACAGTTTAAACTCCATAATTATGTACATAAAGACCTATGCAGTGCTTCCTAGGGCCTTTTGACAGAATGAGGGAAAGGTATTCTTTCTTGCTTTGCCATGGAGTACCAAGAGTTTGGCCACCAAGAGGAGAATTTACAGCAATAAATGCACACATCAAAAAAAAAAAAGAAAAGAAAAGAAAATTAATAGCTTAGCCCTACAATTTGAACAACGTATTTGAAAATCTAGATGTAATGAACAAATTTCTAGAAGCACACTAACTACATAAACTAAAAGAAAGATAGGAAATTTGAATTGACTCATAACTAAAGAAATTAAAGAAATAAAAACAATAACAACAACAACAACAAAAAAAAAAACCTTCCCATAAAAGAAAGCCCCAGACCAGACAGCTTCACTGGAGAAATCTCCCAAACATTCAAAGAAGAGTTGACACCAATTCTATTCAAACTATTTCAGAACATAGAAAAGGATGGATTACTCCCCAGTTAGTTCCATGAAGCCAGTATAACCTTGATACCAAAGCCAGGCAAATACATAATTAAAAAAGAAAAATACAGACCCATATCCCTCATGAATATGGACATAAAATTCTCAACAAAATTCTAGCCAATAGAATTCAACAACATATAAAAAATAAATAAATAAATACATCATGATCAAGAGGAATTTATACCAGACATGCAAGGATGGTTCAACATTAGAAAATCAAGCCATGTAATTCACCATATATATAAAATAAAGGAAAAGGATCATATGATCATCTCAATCAGTGCAGAAAAAGCATTTTGATAAAATTCAACACACTTCCAGACAAAACTCTGAGCAAAATAGGAATAGAAGGGAAATTCCTCAGCATAAATAAGGACATATATGCAAAACCAACTGCTAACACTATTCTCAACAGAGAATGAGAATGAGACAAGGATGCCCTTTATCATTATTCTTATTCAGTATTGTGCTGGAAATCCTAGTTAGAGCAATAAAGCAAGTGAAGGAATTAAGGGGCATCTGAATCGAAAAGGAAGAAGTCAAACTATCCTTATTTGCAGACAACATGATCTTATACACAGAAAATCCCAGAGTTAAGTTTCCAGAAAGTAATAAAAGGATTAAGCAAAGTGTCAGGGTACAAGATAACACACAAAAATCATTTGGGTTCCTATACACTAACAGTGAGGACTCTGAGAAGGATTCTGAGAAGGAAATTCAGGAAGCAATACCATTTACAGTAACCCCCAAAAGGATAAAATACCTAGGAATAAACCTAATCAGGAATGTAAAAGACAAAGCAAAACTGTCAAACACTATTGCAAAAAAGTAAAAAAATCCACATGAATGGAAAAACACTCCATGCTCATGGATTGAAAAACTTAATATTGTGAAAATATCAACACTACCAAAGTGATCTGTAGACATAATACAATTCTGATCCATCTCCCAACAATATTCTTTGATGAAATGCAAATACTAATCTCCAACTTTATATGGAAAGGAAGAAGGACCCAAATAGCTAAAGCAATGTTGAAGAAGAACAAAGTAGGAGTCCTTATGGGTCCCAATTTCAAAACTCTTACTGTTCAGTCATTATAATCAAAACAGCTTTGTTCTGGCACAATGACAGATAGACCAATGGAAAAGAATTGAAAACCCAGAAGTAAATCCATCCATCTGTGGATAGCTGATCTTTGACAAAAAGTTAAAGTTTATTCATACTTGCTCATGAATTTCTGTTTATTAGAGATCTTTCTTTTTATGTGTAACTTTGAATTACTTTCTAGTATCTTTTCTCTTCCATTGGTATTTTCTGTAGGGCTGGTGTGGTAAATATGAACTCTCTTAGCTTCTCTTTGTCTTGGAATGTTTTAATTCCACCCTCATTCTTGAAGGATTGTTACACTAGTTACAGTATTCTTGGCTGATTTTTTTTTTCCCCTTTTCTTTTGCCACTTTAAATATATCATTGCATTGCTTTCTGGCCTCCAGTGTTTCAGAGGAGAAATTGGCACTAATCTTATTGGGAATCCTTTGTATGTGATTCCTTTCTCACTGCTTTCAGGATTCTCTCTTTATCTTTAATTTTTGAGAGCCTAACTATGATGTGTCATGGTGTTGATCTCTTTGGATTTATCTTGCTTTGGGTTCTTTTAGCCTCTTGTATTTGTAGATTCATATCCTTTGTTAGATTGGGGAAATTTTCTGTCATTATTTCTTCAAATTTTCTTTCTGTTCCTCTCTCTCTCTCTCATCTCCATATGGAATTTCCATCATACTTACATTGATTCTCTTGTTATCCCATAGTTCCATTAAACTGTCCTCAGCCTTCTTGAGTCTTGTTCTTCAGTCTGTAATTTTAACTATCTAGTTCTCTAATTCACTGATTCTTTCTTCTACCTGATTAAATCTGTTGGTAAGTCCTTTTATTATGTTCTTCATTTCAGTTATTATCCTTTTCAATTGCAATATCTCCTTTTTTTAGATCTTTTTTTTTCTTGCATTGTTTTCCTAATTTCTCTTAGCTCTTTGTCCTTATTTTCCCTTACTTCTTTAATTATGTTTGATGTTGTTGTATTATAGTCTTCGATTGTTTTCATTATTTAGTCATCCCTAAATGCACTTTCATTCCTTTTGTCTTGTTCATTTGGATGGGTCATTGTTTCTTTGATCTTTGTGAGTCTTGTGATATTTTTTTGAAGCATTGGAATTTTTGTGGCTATTAATTTTCTCAGGTTTCCTTAGTATTTGGTGTTTTTGCCTGCATTACTTTCTGCACAAAAGTCTTAGGTAGGAGGTGCATATATCTTTTGCTTACCATTTCCTCTCCCTGTCTATGATAGTTCCTTCTCCTTCTCTGGTTTAATTGGATTTGAAAGTTCCAGATACTGTTTTTCAACTTTCAATCTCTTCTAAATACGTCAGAGAATATGCTGTGGTCAGCCTATCTACCAGCCAGCATTGCTATTCAGGTGACTTATCATATACTAATTAATCTGTCCACCAGAAGGCTCAGTACTCTCTCTCTAGTTACTTCTCCCTTCCCTTCCCTGTTTCTACAGTCACATTTTTAATTGGAAAACCACACCTAGTGAGCCCCTTTCAGAGCTGGTTGTTGCCCTGGTTTTTCTTAAGTTTTCCTTCCCTGCTCTGTGGGGACTGCTTATATCTGACCTGGCATTCAGTGGAAGCACAAGCAGACTTTACTGTCTTTCAGGAGGAGGAGGGACTGGCACTCCCCAGAAGGACTTCTGAGAGAGCTGTCTTGTTTCAGAACCTCAGTGCCCCTGTGGTGGTTGAGGGAGCAGTCTCCACTTAGGTGACCTATCTCCTGACTCCACTGTAGGGAACCTTCTTTAGAAGTTCTTATCAGACCAGCAGCCAACAGTTACTGGTTGAAGGAGAGATTATCATGCTCCAAATAGACCCCTAGAGATGTCTACCTTGTTTCTCTCAGGGCCTATCCTATAATATTTTGGCTGTGTGTTTAGCTTTCACTCCGGACACCTGCTTTCTAGACATGGTATCCTCAGTCAGCAGTCATCAGCACCAACTGTAAGGGGGAGCTATCAGACTCATGTGATCCCTAGGGAGCTCTATCCTGTTGGTTTCAGAGGCTTGACCTATGGGGTGCACAGTGAGGCAAGTAAAGTGCTAACTATGGGAGCAGACTCTGCTGTGAGGGCCTTTAGGAGTAGTTTGAACCAGGCTGGAAACCAACAATTGCAGGTGGGAAAGGGAATGTCGTCACATGCTGGTGAGATCCCAGTGGAGGTCTGCCTTGTTGCTATCAGAGTCTACCTGGTAGACTGTTGGCTATGAATGTAGCCACCACTTAATACTCCTGCTTCCTAATGCACAGCAGTCTCAGTCAGCCATCCTTAGCAATGAGTGAAAGGAGGAACAAACAGACCAGAACTGACTCCCTAGAAGGTCTGTCCTGTTGGTTTTAGAGGCTGTGGGGTGAAGAGTGAGGCAGGTAGATTGTTTACTATGGGAGCAGACTTCACTGCACAGGCCTTCTGTAGCACTTTGAAGTAGGTTTGCAATGGATAGTATCTGGGTATAGGAGGTGCTGGCACACTCCAATCAGACACCCTGGGAGGTCTGCCTTACTGATTTTAGGGCAGAAACTAGGCATTTTATTTCTTTGTACAGTCAGTGGCTGGGGTGGTTATGGAGGCAAGCTCTTTTTCCACTAACCCAATTCACAGCAGATGGCAGCCCACATGGCTGGCAAAAGGGCAGAGACAGTGACAAAAGCAGTTTTTTTTTACTGTATGCAACTCGTCAATTTGTTGATTATTGCTTGTTTGTAGTTCCTTGCTGTTTCCTCTACTCCCCAATTCAGAGTCACTTAAAGGCAAGCATAGTTTCTTTGTTATATTTGTTGTGGATGGTAGGAATAATGGTTTGTCTATGCTGCCATATTCTTAGTTCTTGAGAACAGAACATCGAGGTAATTTCTTTTAGGTCATCACTTATTTATTTCATCTCTGGGAAGCCTTCCTTTCATGAGATCCTGATGTCCCCATATTAGGTTAGTTGGCTTCCTTTGTGCTATCACAGTAATGAAATTTCCTCAAAGTCATGCAAGCACCTTGAGGAAGATGTCTATCATCTTGTGCATTTTTACATTCCTAAGTCCCAGTAAAAAGAACTCTGGTATTGTAGTAGTTAAGGCATTTGGCTCCTAACCACAAGATTAGTGGTTTGAATGCACCAGCTGCTCAACAGAAGAAAGATGAGGCAGTCTGCTTGCATAACCATTTACAGCCTTGGAAACCCAATGGGGGTCTCTGTGAGTCAGAATTAACTCAATGGCAGTGAGTTTGGTTTAGGTTGTGGTAAATCTTAGTAAGGCTTCAGCATATCTTTCTGGGGGACATAGTTCAACAATCCAAAATGCTTACATTCCTTAGAAATAGATGCTAAGAAGTGTCTCCCATTCCAAGTGATTTATTAAGGTTGTACTCTAGGGATGCCAATAAGAGTCTGGAGGGATGGGGAGGAGAATGTGGAAATTGTTGTGCAATCTCATTAAGATAACAAACAAGGAAAATTTTGCACAAGATAATTAAAAAATAGTTGCAGTAGTACATTGACAAGAATCTGCCAGAAATTCCATCTGGATTCAGAAGAGTACATGGAATGAGGGATATCATTGCTAGATCTTGGCTGAGAGCAGAGAATACCAGAACAATTTATCCGTGTTTTATTGACTATGCAAAGACATTTGACTGTGTGGATCATAACAAATTATGGATAACATTGCAAAGATTGGGAATGTGAGAACACTTAAGTGTGCTCCTGTGGAACTTATCCATAGACCAAGAGGCAGTCATTTGAACAGAACAAAGGGACACTGTGGTTTAAAATCAGCAAAGGTGTATATAAGGGTTGTACTATACTTATTCAGTCTGTTTGCTGAGCAAATAATCTGAGAAGCAGGACTGTATGTAGAAGAATGTGGCATCAGGGTTGGAGAAAGACCCATTAACAACCTGCAATATGCAGATGACACAACCTTGCTTACTGAAAGGGGAAAGAACGTGAAGCACTTCTGGATTAAGATCAAAGACTACAGACTTCAGTATGAATTACATCTCAACACAAAACAAAAATGCTCACAACTGGACCAATAAGCAACATCATGACAAACAGAAAAAAAATTGAAGTTATTAATGATTTCATTTCACTGGAATACATATCTATTGCCCATGGAAGCAGCAGTCAGGAAATCAAATGCCATATAGCACTGGGCAAATCTACTGCAAAAGATCTCTTTAAAGTGTTAAGAAGCAAAGCTATCACTTTGAGGACTAAGGTGCACCTGACCCAAGCCATGATATTTTCAGTCTTCTCATATGTGTGTGAAAGTCAGACAATGAATAAAGAAGATTTAAAAGAGAATTGATGCATTTGAATTATGGCGTTGGCACAGAATGTTGACTATGCCATGAAATGCCAGTAGAATGAATAAATCTGTCTTGTATGTTGGAAGAAGCACAACCAGAATGCTCTTCAGAAGTGAGGTTGGTGAGACTTTGTTTCATATACTTTGGACTTGTTATCAGTAGGGACCAGTCCCTGGAGAAAGACATCATGCTTGGTAAAGTAGAGGGTCAGTGAAAAAGAGGAAGACCCTCAACAAGGTAGATTGACATGGTGGCTGTCATATAGGCTCAAACATAGCAATAATTATGAGGATGGTGCAAGACCAAGCAGTGTTTCATTCTGTTGTATATAGGGTTGCTATGAATGTATGTATGCACATAAGTTGGAACTGACTCATAGCACTTAACAACAACAACAACAACAATGACCTAGTAAAAGAACCCTAGTAATGTAATGGGCTGGCAGTTCAAATCTGCTAATTTCTCTGTAGATGAAAAGACCTGGTCATTTGCTTCCATAAAGACAATGGCCTAGGAAACTCTACGAGGCAGCTCTACTCTGTCCTATCAGCTCTCTTTGAATCAGAATTGACGTGATAGCACACAACAACAAGAACAACAACAACAACAACAAAGACCTAGTAGGCATCAAATGAGTATTTGTTGAATAGATGAACAATTAGAGTTCTTCAAGAATGTGAAATCATTAGCCCCAGTGACTCTTTTCCAAAACATTTTGGGCTTGTCATTGAGTGCCAAAGGGGCAGGGAGATGACATCTTCTGACCTCCTCTAACTACACAAGAGGAGGACAGAATGACCATCAGCAGTTCCAAGGCCTGCTGGCATGCCAGACATGCTGCCACCCTCCAGCCTTCTTACTAACCTTGGCACCAACTGTTCCTCCTGTGGCACCCACCACCTCTCTGCTGGGTTCAATAATTTGCTGCAGTGGCCACACAGAACTCACAGATTATGGGGTTTATTAGGGAAGCAACAGGCTACAATTCAAGTTCAGGAACATATTCAGTCGCTCTCAGCTGGTGGTCTCTCTCAGCAGCAGGTCTCTCTCAGTAGCAAGTCTCTCTCAGCAGTGTGTGTCTCTCTCATCACTCTCTCTTTCAGCAGCACATCTCTCTCAGCAATGTGTTTCTCTTAGGTCTCTCAGCAGCATGTTTCTCTCAGTAGTATGTCTTTCTCAGCCAGAAGTCAGAGAGACTCTCTCCTCCAGCCTCTAGGAGGGCTTCTTTTGAGCCTGACAGAGTGGCTAAAATCAACCAATCCCAGCATCAGAGTTCTACACACCTGAGAGAGAGCGAACTTCCCAGAAGATTGCTTTGTGCCACTCAGGCAGAAATAAACCAGGTGGTGTACCATGTAATTTACTACACCTCAGTGAGTCAGTCTTAAACTCCTTTGGTAGAGTGGTTTAATGCTTTATCCTATTAAGATGATTTTTTTTCTCTGTGTCAAAAAGTTTTTCTTAATTCAAAGCCCAAAGTGCAGCTACATGAACAGCTTCACACACATGAACAGTGAATTCACTAGTGACTTAAAATAAGATATCACTCTACTGCCAAATGCATCATTGTTTTATAAAACATGAAGTAACTGCTTTTTTTTTTTTTTTTCAAATAGAAGGTGCATTCAGAACTTCTAGTTGTTAAGCATCCTCCTTTTGTTCCCCCACTGAGGACAAAAGCTATATTCTTTCTGCAATGGGTACAAACCTGTAATGGTATTCTTTCGTGTTTGGATATGACAGATACCCTCTCAGGAACTAAACTCATTTCTGCACAATGTACTTGAGACTTGAAGAAGTAAACCACAATTTGTCTCCTCTAAATAGCATTCCTTGGTTCAGAGCAGGTGGCAGATAACCTCAATGTGAACTTTGCCTATGGATGTTTATCTGCAGCCTCCAAGTAATATGGATTTATTCTGGTAATATACAGACCATTTTACAGATAATGTCGAGAGCAAACATTTTATTACTGATTTCTTGTAAATTACACATGGCTGTGTTTTAATGGGTTTTCCTTTCAAACCTCAGACTCGCAGCATGAGGAGTTATACAGATTTTTATTATGATCTTGGATATTGACTTTTAATTATGCACTGGTTAACAAAACAAATAAGCCTGTCATTTCTATCAAGGGAGCATTAAGGATGGAGAGTATCTTTTGACATCCTTCCTACCTTCCCATCGTGGTATTACTTGCTTTTATATCACCCACACCAGACATAAAAATGTAAAAATCTCACATTACTTTAAGAAGACCTGGGAGCAGTTTTTAATTATGTTTATTGCAAAGGATACATTGCTTACAGTTATGATAGTTGAAGGGCATCTTAACAACTATATTCAAAGGTAACCAAAACCGAACCAAACTCACTGTTGTCGAGTCAGTCCTGACTCATAGCGACCCCTCTCTGGGCTTCTGAGGCAGTATCCTAACGGAAGTAGATTGCCCAGTCTTCCTTCCTAGAAGTGGCTGGTGGATTTGAATTGCCAGACTTCTGGTTAGCAGTCAAATGCCTTAGACACTATGCCACCAGAGCTCCTTATTCAAAGGTAAGAAGGGCTAATGCAAGGGGGATGCAAGTGAGACATTATTTCCATATCACAATAAGTCAGACTGGAAAAAATGGATTTAAATTAAAGCCAAAGAATTACACAATCAAATGAACTTTCTGAGCACTAGGATCTTAGGGAAAGAAGTTATTAAAAAATTCAAGAGCTAAACTCCACCCTTTCTGATAAATTTCAGTTCTTAGAGTTGGCCTTGTAGAAGACACAACATCTGATAACAGTGGCCCAAGAACCCTGCAGATCTGAAGTGAGGATCCCTAATGGTGACCTCTTTAATACTGCTGTCATTCTAGGACTCAGTGATCTCATTCTCAGAGATAATAAGAGGGGGAGAGGAATTTCTATCGCACTTGTATATTTTTAGATTCTATGAGGAGGGTTAAAGGCTTTCGAATCTTTCCAGGCCATTCAGGCATGAAAATAGGTCAAGAACACAGTAAGACCAAGAAGATCAGTGGGGTTTATTTCTGTATGGAAGTAAGCATTCTTTTTAACAGTTTCTCAGAAGAATATCCTGTGAAGACCTGTTAGTGGTGAAGACAAATGGAGGTTCTTTAATAAATTTTTGTAGGAGATGTGAATGAGTGAATGAATAAAAGAATCTTGACATTTTTATAGTTGGTATCAAATCAAATTAATGTATTTTATTTAGACCTATAGGCAGTCTGAGCTAGAGGGGACCTCAGAAATCCAATGCAATCTCTCTCTATATATGTATATATATATATTTTTTATTGATGGGCAACTTTGCAACTTACTTTTGGATAATAGTTTCAGAGCTGAGAATTGACATCAGTACAATTGTAATGTTTTTAATTACATTACAAATGTAATGTTTCTGTTACGTTATACTCCTCTGGGATGCCAATTCCCTCTTCAGATTGTCTTATGAAAGAGCTTAGAGAATTTTTTTTGTTTATTTGTTTATACCTCTATAGCAAAGGAAGAAAAGGACAGTTGTTTAGCATGATATTTGGAAAATAGAAAGTACTTTAATGTTTAAAATTTTCCATCATTTCTGGTACCTACATGTCAACTTTCCAAATTAGAGAACAATGAAAAAGTAGTACAAATTATTTTTTAAAAAATTGTCACAGAAAAAAATATTTTTGTCACTATTATAAAATAATACCTTTATAGATTCTAGTCAAACAGAAGGAAAGTATTTGCTGTAAACCTCAACTATGTGAAACATCAATGAGTTCTTTCATATTTTATCATTTGACTGCTCACTGACTCATTGAAAGGGAATGAATCCTTATCATATTGAGGAAAATTGGGAAGTCAGTGGGAAATGATCAGTTTGGATGGACATTATATTGTGGGAACAAACAAGATGGGACATTTTTCTCACACAAAAGAGTATTAACAATTCTGGAAAAAGGCCTGATAAAATTTCAGTCACTTTCCAATCATCAGAAATTCTTTCTATCCAGATACTTAAATCAACCCTCAATAAGGAAAAAAAAAACCAGAACATAGACAGACTGAAACTTGAGGAAGGTATATGTATTTCAAGGAGCCACGTGTTGTTAAACAAAATGTAAAATGAGCAATAAATTTAGGTATAAAGGACTTTGTTGACTATAAAGTTTTATTTTACTGTTGTCCTCTGTGACTAATCACATTTGAGATAAATAAAGTATTAAAATATTAAAAATGACAGAACATGAGGCCTAATTCTAGAAAACCAGTAGTGAGAATGAAAGACATGGAGAACACATAGAATGCCTATAGTGTCACTTGCATCAAGTCCATCATTTTGGTATGTACTTGATTAAAAAGGATGTGAAATGTAGAGTGAGCATCCTTAATTGATCATTTCCATTACTTTCCACATAGAGACACCAGTTGAAACTGAGGGCGACAATTTTGAGACAGAATCTCCTTGTTACAGTGAGCCCAGTGCAGACACTTTCATCTTAAACATACAATCAGGTTGTTGGAGAAATTTTCCAATTGTTGTTTTCACAAGTCTGTGGGAGCTCAATTCTGAAAAAAAAGCATTCTGTTTTAAATTTTCCTGAATGTGCAGGAAGACAAGGATTTTTATTTTGAAATAGAAGTCCCCTTTTATTCTTTCTAGGGAGGGCCTTTGTTATCGAAATATGTCTCCCTGTGGAAAATTATACTTTCTGGGGGCGCTGTTCTTATTCTTTAGACTCAACGTTGGTTTACGCAAATAACAACGCAACACACCGCTATTGAGTCAGTTCCAACTCATAGCGATCCCTCCTTGGGTTTTCGAGGGGGTATCACTAGGGAAGTAAATTTCCCAACCTTCCTTTCGAGGAGTGGCTGGTGGGTTTGAACTGCCAGCCTTCTGGTTAGCAGTCAAATGCCTTAGGCACTATGCTACCAGAGCTCCTAACATTGATTGAGACATCAAAAATTGTATTTCCTCAATATAAAAATTACTAGGGAGTTCTGGTGGCATAGTGCCTAAGGCATTTGACTGCTAACCAGAAGGCTGGCAGTTCAAACACACCAGCCATTCCTCAGAAGGAAGGTTGGAAAATGTACTTCCCTAGTGATACCGCCTCAGAAACCCAAGGAGGGGTCACTATGAGTCAGATCCGACTTGATGGCATTGCGTTTGGTTTAGGAAAAATTACTAAATAAAAGAAGCAAAATTGTAAAATTGAAAGGGTGATGGTATTTTCTTTTTTCTTTTCCATACATTTGACAGGTGTTTAATGTGTGCTTATCATGTTCCAAACACTATGCTATATGTATTTTTAAACAAAATTTGTTGACAGTATACACGGTAAAACATACACCAATTCAGCAGTTTCTACATGTACCGTTTAGTGTCACTGATTACGTTCTCTGAGTTGTGCAACCATTTGCACCCTCCTTTTCTGAGTTGTTCCTCCATTAACATATATTTCCTGCACTCTAAGGTTTCTATCTTATCTTTTAAGTTGCTGTTGTCAATTCGATCCATATAGCTAGTTTCTAGAAGAGCATAATGCTCAAGGCAGTTAGTTTTTTACTAGTTAAGCTAAACTATTGTTTGGTTCTAAGAAAACTTCAGGGGATATTTTGGTTTAAGGTTTAAAGATTATCTCAGGACAATAGCTTCAGTGCTTCAGTGGTTCATCAGGAATTCTGGAGTCCATGAGAATTTAAAATTCTGTTCTGAATTTTCTGCCTTTTGATCAGGATTCTTCTATAGAGTCTTTGATCAAAATGTTCAGTAGTGGTAGTTGCATAACATCCAGTTCTTCTGCAAAGGAAGCAGTTGTTCATGAAGGCAATTAGCCATATTCCATATCCTTCTTCTGTTCCTCACTTTCTTTCTTCTATTGCTCCAGGCCAACAGAAACCAATTGTTGTTCCTTGTATGACCATCTGCAACTTTTTAAGAACCCAGGCACAATGTAACAAACTAGGAGATAGAACAGAAACACTAAACACATACTTAGTCCAATTAAGATGTTCTGGTTACCTAGTGCTGCTCTGATAAGAATATATACCACACATGGGATGGCCTTAACAAACAGGAGTTTATTCTTACAATTTGGAGGCTTTAAGTCCAAGTTCAAAGTGCCAGGCTCTAGGGGCTGTGTGAAAGCCCCTCAACCTTGGGGTCCGGCTCTGCCTCCTGCTCCCGGCCCATTGGAGCTAGAGGCATTTCTTCACTCAGATAGCTGCTGGCTGCTGAGAAGCCCCAAGGTTGACAAGGAAAAAGGCACAGTCCTGATATTACCAAACCACACAGCAGGCCATTAATTCAAGTCCACTGTAAGTCCCAGGGTTGGCATAGCATAGCAGGCTGCTGAACAACCACACAGCTACATGCAGGGTCCAAGAGTGCCAAAAGCTAGAGACCATTCTCAGAGCTTTTCCTTATATACAGGAAGCAGACCACATACCCAAACGCAGCTACTCAGCTGCTTGTCGTAGATCCCACCATGGAGCTGATTGCCAGTCTCTTCATGGGGCTTAACTACCACTAGCTGCCCAGCCACTCAACCAGGCCTAGCCAAGTTGACACACAAATCAAACTACCACATAAGAGATGTCTAATGAGATCATGACCCGAAACCTCCAAAACAAGAAACCAAAATCCATGAGGTATTTGGTTGCACATAAACAGCCTCATCAGTTACTCTTTTTTTTTTTTTAATTTTGTTATTGTTGTAAATACATCTACACATAACTTTTTCCAATTCCACTTTTTCCAGGTGTAAACTTATTGACAGAAATTATGATAATTGGCTTTGCAACCCTACCCTTAATCAATGTGGTATTTCCATCACTTGCTTTTCCCATTTTTTCTGCCCTTGGTAACCACTAATAAACTTTATTCTCTAGATTTGCATTTTCTTGTCTTTTTATATAAATGAGATCATACAATATTTGTCCTTTTCTGATTAACTTATTTTACTCAGCATAATGTCTTCCAGGTCCATCCATATTGTAGCATGTACCAAGACTTCATTTCTCCTACTGGCTGAGTAGTATTCCATTGTATGTATGTACTACTGTATCTATCTATCTGTGTATCTATGTATCTATATATATTAAATTGTGATTTGGGTGAAAGTTTACAGAGCAGATTGGTTTTCCATTCAACAATCCATACACATTCTGTTCTGTGATATTTACTGCAGTCCCCACATTGTTAACAGCATTCTTCCCACTTCCTTCCTATGCCCAACCTTTTCCTTCATCCTTCCATCGTATCCTCATCTTCCTAGCTCTATCCCTGGGTAAATACTGACTTCTTGATATTGTATGCTTGATTGTTCTAATAAGTGCATACCCTCCTGATATTACTGTTTATCTTATAGGCCTGTCTATCATTTGGCTGACAGTGAGTCATGCGGGCCAAGTTCAGTTCCTAGTTTGAAGGGTGTCTGAGAGCCATAGTCTCAGGGGTTCTAACAGTCCTCCTGAAATTTTTTTCTAAATGATTTTGAGATTTGTCTCCACATTTTTACCCAATTTAAATGGGATCTCTTATTTTGATCCTTTTCAGAGCAGTCAGCAGTGGTAGCTGGGTACCATCTAGTTCTGGTCTGAGGGTTGTTGAGGCTGAGGTTCACATGTTCCATTAGTCCGTTGGAGTAATTGTTTCCTTGCATCTTTGATTTTCTTCACTCTTCTTTGCTCCAGATGGAGAGACACCATAAGTTGCACCTTAGATAGCTGCTCACCAGTCACTACTCACCATGTAGTGATGTAGAACATTTTCTTTGTGGACTATGTTATGCCAATTTTATATGTACTACATTTTGTTTAGCCATTCATCTTTTGATGGGCATTTAGGTTGTTTCCACTTTATGGCTATTGAGAATAGTGCTACAGTGAACATTCGTGTATGAGTCTCTTTTGAATCTTTGTCTTCAAGTCTGTAGGGTATATATACCTGGGAATGGCATTTCTGGGCCATATATTCTGTTTTTT
>NW_006921736.1:1535844-1546093 GCF_000298275.1 Orycteropus afer afer
TTCATATTATTCTGCCATAATTATCTTTAATTCTATTCGTTCAGTTGTATGTTACCTCTTTCATTTTTTATTTTGGTTATTTGCATCTTTTGACTTCTCTTCTTTGTCAGTCAAGTGAAGGGTTTGTCAATTTTATTGATCTTTTCAAAGAACCAACTAATTTTGTTGATTATTTTTATTTTCTGTTTTTGATTTATTTCTGTTCTGATCTTTGTTATTTCCTTTCTTCTGGTTGGTTTGGGTTTAATTTGCACTTCTCTATCAGTTTCCTGGTGTTGTCAAGTTAAACTGTTAATTTGAGATCTTTCTTCTTATTCTTCTTTTTTTTGTGTGTGTGTGTGTGTGTGTAGTCATTTATTGTTTAAACTTTCCCTCTGAGTACTGCCTATGCTGTATCCTGTAAATTTTGGCAAGTTGTGCTGTCATTTTCATTTGACCCTAGGAAATTTGTGATTTCTTCCTTGACCCATCAGTAGTTTAATAGTGTGGTGTTTAATTTCTGTATGTTTGTCTATTTTTCCAAGTTTTTATCTGTTATTGATTTTTAGCTCCACTCTGTTGTAGTCAGAGAAAATATTTTGTGTTATTTCTGTTGTTGTCATTGTTAGGTGCTACAGAGTTGTCTCTGATTCATAGCAAACCTGTGCACAGAACAAAACACTTCCCAGTCTCACGCCAGCTCCATGATCCTTGTTATACTTGAGCCCATGGCTGCAGCCACTGTGTCAATCCATCTCGTTGAAAGCCTTCCCCTCTTTTGTCAACCCTCCACCTTACCAAGCATGACACCCTTCTCCAGGGAATGGTCCCTTCTGATAACATGACCAAAGTAGGTGAGATGATGTCTGGCCATTCTCACTTCCAAGGAGCATTTCGGCTGTACTTCTCCAGGACGGATTTGTTAGTTCTTTTATCAGACCATGGTACTTTCAGCATTCTTCTCCAGCATCACAACTCAAAAGCATCAACTCTTCTTTGGTCTTCCTTATTCATTGTCCAGCTCTCATATGCATATGAGATGGTTGAAAATACCATGACTTGTGTCAGGCACACCTTAGTCTTCAAGAAGATATCTTTGCTCTTCAGCACTTGAAAGAGGTCTTTTGCAGACGATTTGCCCAGTGCTAAATGTTGTCTAATATCTTCACTGCTGCTTCCATTGGCATCGATTGTAGAACCAAGTGATACGAAGTGTTTCACAGCTTTGATTTTTTCTCCTTTTATCATGATGCTGCTTATAGGTCCAGTTGTGAGGATTTTCGTTTTCTTTATATTGAGATGTAATCCATACTGCAGACTGTATTCTTCAATCTTCATCAGCAAGTACTTCAAGTCTTCCTCACTTTCAGCAAGGAAAGTTGTGTCATCAGTGTATCGCAGGTTGTTAATGAGCCTTCCTCCAATCCTGATGCCATGTTCTTCTTCATATAGTCCAGCTTCTCAGATTATTTGCTCAGCATATAGATTGAATAAGTATGGTGAAAGGATGCAACACTGACACACTCCCTTCTTGTTTTTAAACCATGCAGTGTCCCCTTGTTCTCTTTGAATGACAGCCTTCTGGTCTATGTACAGGTTCCTCATGAGTACAATTAAGTGTCTGGAATTCCCGTTCTTCTCAATGTTATCCATAATTTGTTATGATCCACACAGTCAAATGCTTTTGCATAGTCAATAAAACACAAGTAAACATTTTTCTGGTATTCTTTGCTTTGAGCCAAGATCCATCTGACATCAACAGTGATGTTCCTAATTCCATAGAGTTCCATGTATCGTTCTGTATAGCTCTGTTAAGTCTACTTGGTTTATAGGGTCATTCAGGTCCCCTGTTTCCTTGATGAGCTTCTCTCTAGATGTTCTGTCCAATATTGAAAGTGGTGTATTGAAGTCTCTAACTATTATTGTGGGAGCTCTGGTGGCGTAGTGCCTAAGGCATTTGACTACTAACCAGAAAGCTGGCAGTTCAAACCCACCAGCCACTCCTCAGAAGGAAGATTGGGCAATCTAATTCCATAGAAATACACCCTCAGAAACCCATTATCTGTTTCTACCTTTAGGTATATCAGTGTTTGCTTTGTATATTTATGTGCCCTGATGTTGGGTGCATATATCTTTATGGTAGTTAAATCTTCTTGGTTAATTGACACTTTTATCACTATATAATATCCATTTTTCAATCTTCTGACTTTGTCTTTATACACACACACACACACACATATACATTTTATTGAAATATAATTTATGAAATACACAAAAGTAAAGTGACATAGGTAAATGCATTTTTTTTTTTTTGCAGAGTTCCCTCCCCTCTCCTCCCACCAGTAGTAACCAACAAAGAAAGTTTCCTTCCATATATAAACCTTCCCTTGACTTTTTACAATAATGGACTAATACTATTTTTGACCTTCTGTGATTGACTCATTTCACTAAGCAAAATGTTCTCCAACTTCATCCATATTATGTGGTGTTTTGCAGACTGTACCTTATTCTTTAGTGTTGCATAGTATTCCATTGTGTGTATGCTGTTGATGGACACCTAGGTTGTTTCCATCTTTTGGCTATTGTAAATAGTGCTGTGATGAATGTGGGTGTGCATGTATCTGTTCTTGTCCTGGCTCTCACTTCTTTAGGATATATACCTAGTATTGGAATTTCTGGGTCAAATGGTATTTCTGATTCCATCGTTTTAAGAAATTGCTGTACTGCTTTCCACAGTGGTTGTATCATTTTACAGTCCTACCAGCAGTGTATGAGAGTCCCAATTTCTCCATATCTTCACCAGCATTTGTTATTTTGTGTCTTGTTGAACCTTGCCATCAGTGCTGGGGTGAGATCATTGTTGTTTTGATTTGCATCTCTCTGATGGCCAGTGATTGTGAGCATCTCTTCATGTATTTGATGGCCACCTGAATATCCTCCTTGGTGAAGTGTCTATTCACGTCTTCTGCCCATTTTTCAATTGGATTGTTTATTCCTTTGCTTTTGAGGCATTGGGGTTTTCTATAAATCTTAGAGATGAGTCCCTTATCAGATATGTAATTATTGACAAGTATGAATTTGTTGCTGTCATTTTGTTATGTGCTTTTTCGTGGTGTTCCTGATTTCTTTGTTCCATTTAATTTTCTGTGCTGAGCTCATTTTGTTTATGAATTGTGTTATCCCTTCCGTTGTTGCTGTTGTTTTAGTATTTACTAAATATTTGTGCTGGTCCTCTCTTTTATTTTGATGTGAAGGTTTATCATTTTTTCATTGAGGTTATCCTGTGTTTTATCATTTTCTTCCCAAGTTTAGAATAGTCTGTTCTATTTTATAGTTGTCTTGACTTTTCTACCATTTAGAAATTTTATAAGTACACAATTTCCCCCCCTCTTTTTGGTTTTTAGTTGTTTTCATTTGTCAATTGATGTCTCTGGTTCCTTGTTTGCAGTCTTGTTTATTTACTTTGGATACTTCCATAACTGTGTTGGTTTCTGAGTTATGTCATCATGTATGTTAATGGTGTTTGCTGTTGTTGGTTCTCTGTTCAAAGGACTCTCTTTAGCATCTCTTGTAAGATTGGTCTGGTTGTAACAAATTCCCTTAATTTCTGCTTATCTGGAAATGTCCTAATTTCACCAACATATTTGAAGCATATTTTTGCTGGATATATAATTCTTGGTTGGAAATTTTTCTCTTTCAGGGTTTTATATATACCATCCCATTGTCTTCTTGCCTGCATGGTTTCTGCTGAGAAATCCAAGCTTAGTCTTATTGGTTGCCCCTTGTAGGTAACTTTTCGTTTTTCCCGTGCTGCTTTCAGGATTCTTTCTTTGTCTTTGGTTTTGGTGAGTCTGATGATGATCTATCTTGGTGATTTTCTTTTGGGGTCTTGGTGATTTTCTTTTGGGGTCTATCCTATTTGGGGTTCATTGGACTTCTTGAATAAATATATTCTCATCTTTCCTCCTACCAGGGAAATTCTCTTCCAACAAATCTTTGACAATTTTCTCTGTGGTTTATTTGTCTCTTCCTGTTCTGGAATTCTGATGACACGTAGGTTATTCCTTTTGATGGTACCCCCCATGAACCTTAGGCTTTCTTAATTTTGTTTTGATCTTTTATTCTGATTGATCTCTTTCCAAGTAGTATTTAGGTATTTGTCTTCAAACTCACTAATTCTGTCTTCCACTGATTTGATTCTATGCCATTGCCCATTCAATGTGTTGTCTATTTCTGAAAGTTTAGTATTAATCTTCTGGATTTCTACCAGTGGATTTTGTATCATTTCTAATTTTTCATTTGTTTATTTATTTATTTTATTGTGATTTGGGTGAAGATTTACAGAGCAAATTCACTTTCCATACAGCAGTTTAATTTTTCGTTTATTTTGTCATTTTGTTCTTGTCTTATCTTCCAAAATTGTTCTAAAGTTTTCTCTGTGTTTTCTTCAGTTTTGTCAGTGTTTTCCTCGATCTGTCTCTCAATCCGTTGAAGGTACCTAACTGTACTTCTTTTGAATTCCTTATCAGGGAGTTCCAATACTGCTTTTTCCTCAGGAATGTGTTTTGGGTCTGTATCCTGGTCCCTTGTTTCTCCTGCTTTATCTTGCTTCTTTAAGTGGACTATGATGCTCTGTTGTCTCTGAGAAATTGTGATCTTTTTGTGTTTGTATTTAATTGGTGATGGTATGTTAGAATGACTAGCCCTTGATTTTCGTTTTCTTTGTTATGTTTGGATGTCATTTATTTTAGCAGGGTCCTTTGCTCCTCTATTCCCTAGTTGGCAGCACTTATATACTCACCACCTGTCTCCTTTCCCATTGTCTGCCTTCCATATGTCCCTGCCATCCTTGGCAAATGGAGCCTATTCTTAGGTCCCTGGAATCTGAATGAGAATGCTCTCACTTTAAAATCCAATATGGCTGACACTTGTAAACATTCAAAATGGCTGTGCCCTTGTTCAGTTTAAATATCCAAAATGGCCACCATTTGTAAACAATCAAAATGGCTGCATCCTCCAGGCAGCTGAAAGTTCACAGCTCAGGTTGTCTCCCTCTTTGCTGCTTCCCTTCCTAGTCATAGTCCACCAGCACAGTCTTCCCTACAGCCCTTAGTGACAAGGGTTGATCTTTAGGTCAATTCTCAGGTCCCAGCACCACTTGGAAATGTTCAGGCTATTGGTCATGTCAGAGTAGCTCACAGTCTACAGCTCCAACTGTCTCTGTATTTACTGTTTTCATTTAAGTTTTCAAGTGCCTAATCCATTTCTCTATACTTCCTTTCAAAGCTCAGGGCTCCAGGATTATCTTCTGTATCTCTGTGTATTGATTTCTCTTTTCTTTGTTGAAGAGGGTCTGTGTAGCTTGTCTGTCTATTCTCCCATCTTACTTGAAGTCCTTTTCTGACTTTGTCTTAAAGTCTACTTTGTCTGATATTAGATGTCACCCCAGCTCTCTTTTGATCATTTTTTGTGTAGAAAATATTTTTCCATCTTTTCACTTTCAACTTGTTTATATCCTCGGGTTTAAGGTGTATCTCTTGTAAACAGCATATAGCTGGATCTTTTTTTTTTTTTTAAAGGCCTTTCTACCACTCTCTGCCGTTTGATTGGAGCATTTAGTCCATTTGCATTCATTGTAATTGCTAATAAGAAGTTACTTTCATCTGCCGTTTTGTTATTTTCTTTTTTCTATATCTTAAGCCTTCTTTGTTTTAGGGCTTTACTGATGCTTTCTTTATGTTTTGTTGGTTTATGATGGAAACATTTTTGGTTCCCTTCTCCTTTCCTTTTTCGTATATTTTTAAATATGTTTTTTCTTAGTTATTACTATAAATAATAAGATTTTAGAGTTTGTATTTTATAGGAACTCTGATGGTGTAGTGGTTATGGCATTTGGCTGCTAAACAAAAGGTTGGTGGTTCAAACCCATCAGCTACGCTATGGAAGAAAGATGAGGTGGTCTGCTTCTGTAAACATTTATAGATTTGGAAGCCCTCACTGAATTGACAGCAGTGAGTTTTTGTTTGGAGTGTTTATAACATTATAGGTTAAGTTTTTCAGGTTGAGAAACATATCTATACCATTCTCCTACCCTCTTTGTTGTTAACACTAAATATTTTTTATATTTAATGTGTTCTGTAACAGAATTTTATCCTTGCTTTGTATATATATGTTTTAAAAACATAATGGGAAAAAACCTTTAGAATTTTTAATCATGAATATCTTATTAGTAGTCCTTACACTTGTTCATGCATTTTCCTTTATTAGCAATCTTTCTTTTTATGTATGCCTTTGGATTAATTTCCAGTGTCTTTTCCTTTCCATCTATAGAACTCCCATTATTATCCTTTGTAGGATACTACAAAGTCAAGAAGATGTGAACTTGATAGTACCTTACAACAATATAACCATTCTGTTTATCTGGAGGTGTTTATTTTCACACTTATCTGTGATGAATAATTTTGCTGGTTGTAGTATTCTTGCTTAACTCTTTTTATCTTTCAGCAATATAAATATATCATTCCATTGCTTCTGGCCTCCAGTGTTTCTGGGAAGAAATAGGCACTTAATCTTATTCAGGATCCTTTGTTTGGGACTGTTGGCTTCTTTCCCACTGCTTTCAGGATTCTCTCTTTATCTTTAATTTTTCAGAGCTTAAGGAGCTCTGGTGTCATACTGGATAAGGCATTTGGCTGCTAAGCAGAAGGTAGGTGGTTCAAATCCACCAGTTTCTCCCTGGGAGGAAGATGTGGCAACCTACTTCTTTATAGATTTATAGCTTTGGAAACCTAATTGGGGCCACCATGAGTCAGATCAACTTGATGGGAGTGGGTTTGATTTTTTGGTTTATGATGTGTCTTGGTGTAGATCTCTTTGGATTTATCCTGCTTGGGGTTCTTTGAGCTTCTTGTATTTGTATATTCATGTCTTTCATTAGTTTGAGGAAATTTTCTGTCATTATTTCTTCAGATATTCTTTCTGTTTCTTCCTCTTTCATTTCCTTTTGGAATTCCCATGATGAGCATATTAATTTCTTCTTGTTTTCTCATAATTCCATTAAACTTTGCTCAGCCTTCCCATACCTCCCATCTTGTTGCTCTTCAGTGTTTCTAATTTTGACTATCTTATCTGCTAGCTCACTGATTCTTTCTTCTACCTGTATTTATTTTTAATTTCAGTTGTTGTCCCTCAGTTCATGTATATATATAAAATCTTCATTGGTTCAGAGTGCCAGTGGTCCTCTGGTAGTTGGAGGAGCAATCTCCTCTTAGTTCCCCTACCTTCTGACTCCAGTAGGGAACCTTCTGTAGGAGTTTATATCAGTCCAGCAGCTGGCAGGTAATGGTTGAGGGAAGTGTTTTCATACTCCAAAAAGACCCCCAGGAAGGCTTACCTTGTTTTTATCAGATCCTGTCCTGTAGTATGTTGGTTGTGGGTGTAACCTCCACTCAAGATGCCTGCTTTCTAGCCCATAGAAGCCTCAATCAGCAGTCCTCAGTGCCAACCATAAGTAGGGGCACACTAACCATAATTGACACCCAGGAAGATTTGTCCTGTTGGCTTCAGAGGCCAGAGCTATGGGTGCATAGGTAGACAGGTCAAGTGATGACTATGTGTGTAGACTCTACTGTATGGGCCTCCTGAAGCAATGCACAGCAAGCTTTTAGGTAACAGTGTCTGGATGGGGGAAGTGTTGGCATACTGCAAATGAGCCCCAGGGGAGGTCTACCTAGTTGCTATCTGAGCCCCCTCCCCACATCTCCCATAATATGTTGACTATAGGTGTAATATCCACTAAAGGTGCCTGTTTCCTAGCACACAACAGCCTCAGTCAACAGTTTTCAGCTCCAACTGGAAAGAGGAGAAAATAGGTCTCCATACTGACTCTATGAGTATCTGTGTTGTTGGTTCTAGAGGTCTGAGCTCTGGGGTGTGTGCAAGGACACAGGAGGAATGTTGACTATGAGAATAGACTGCACTGCATGGTCATTCTGCAGCAATTCCCAGTAGGCTTAAAACCAACACTGTCCTGGTGGAGACGGGTTTGGCATACTCCAAATGGACCCCTGGGGCAGTCTGCCTTCTCGATGTTAGAAAAGAAGCTTGGGGTCTTGTCTCTTTGTATAGGCTGGGGCTGTGGTCATTAGGGAGACAGACTCCTTTTCTAGAGTCACTTTCCCAGTTCACAGCAGTTGGTGTCCCACCTGGCTTGGGGAAAGAAAAGTAATCGATTTTCCTACTGTATATAACTTATTGATTCTTTAATTCTTGCCTGTCTGCAGTTCCTTGCTGCTTTTCCTGTGCTCCCTGATTCAGAGTCACTGAAAGCTGAGCACAATTTTATTGTACTTTTTATTTTATTTGTCAGGGGCCCGGTTGGAATGATGATCTATTTATGCTACCATCTTTTCAGAATTCTCCATTGGCAATGCTATTTTATTTTGAACCACTTGCAAAGTAAGAGAATTAGAAAATTATTTTGGATCTTTTGTGAGATTTAGGGTCACTATTAGGATGATGTTGCCAATACTCACTGTCTTCGTTGTTTTTGGGGTATCATTATTAACATTTTAACTTATTTTTTCAAGTTCAAGCTTTCTGGTAGGTATACTTGGTTTATTGGGGTGGTTGTTATTTTTGTTCTGTTGTGTGTGTATGAGTATGTGTGGTGTCTCATTATTGTATTCTTAGTTTTTCGCACAGAGTCTGGCCCCTAGTAGGTGCTCAATCTGTATGTTTTAAATGTAGACATTATAGAATACTTACTTTTATCTCCTACTTATAGAAGTAATACTTATAAAAGTACAAAAGGTAATATAAAATAGAGAAGAAAAAAATTCACCCATAAACTTACCACCCAGTAATAATTGATACTAATATTTTCATGTGATTCCAATTATCAAATGTATATACACACACATATACTTGTACACAATTATACCTATAAACATAAAGACACACACATTTACATATGCAAATACATATAAAAATACATATGTTGTTGTTGTTATTATGTGCCATCAAGTCGGACCCGACTCATAGTGACCCCTTCTGGGTTCCCAAGGCAGTATCACTATGGAAGTAGATTTCCCAACCATTCTTCCGAGGAGTGTCTGGTGGGTTTGAACTGCCAGCCTTTTGGTTAGTAGTCAGGTGCCTTAGGCACTATGCTACCAGACCTCCTAAAAATACATATAGAAATCTATATTCTCAATACTCACAGTTGCTATCAAACCAAATATTCAGTTATATGTCTTTCCTCTCATTTAACTCTGATGAGTTGGAAATATACCCTGTAATAAAGAATTGTTCACGGAGTTCACAGTGCTCACTCACTAGTGAGAATATTATTGATCACTTTTTAAGTGCCAGGCATTCTGCTAAGTACGTGTCTCACATTATTCTATTTTAATGTTTACAACAACCTTCTGAAGTAGGTGCTGTTGGTATCTTCTTTTTAAGGCCCCCAAAATATTATTTAACTGTAAATAATTTGCTACAAATTCACACATCATAAATGGCAGAGGTGAGTTTTCAACCTAGGTCCACTAAATCCAGAGCCTTAGCTCTGAATCTTTGGGCATACTGCTGTCTTACACACCTGAATACGTCTTTTATCCCTCCACCCTGTGATCACTTGATTCTGTTCATCTTATTTCTGAATGTTCCCTGTTCTCCACTCCCCTTGTCATAGTTTTAACTCACTGGTTCTCAACCAGGGATGACTTACTCTATAAGGGATACTTGACAATGTCTGGAGATATTTTTTTGTTATTACAACTTGTGGGATGGTGCTACTGACATCTAGTGTATAGAGACCAGGAGTGCTATTAAAGATCCTACTATACACAGGACAGTGCCCACAGCGAAGATTTCTCCAGCCTCGAATGGCAATATTGTTCAGGTTGAGAAACCCTGACTTAGCTCAATCTCTTAATTAGTTTCTCCATGTTTAGTTTCATCCTTAACCATGCTGCTGCTACTGTTATCTCTTTAAACACAGATAAAATCATTCCACTCTCTTGCTCTTTTAAGCTTTAGAGGACTTTCTCATTCAAATAGGTTAGCATATATGATTTGGGCAAGTGATTTAAAGTCTCTGAACTTCAGTTTCATTACCTATAAAATAAAGGGATAATAACAGCACCAAACTCAGTAAATTCTGAGAATTTAAAAATGTCATGTTGTTGTTGTTGTTATGTGCCGTCGAGTCGGCCCCGACTCATAGCGACCCCTCCTTGGGTTTCCGAGGCAGTATCACTACGGAAGT
>NW_006921736.1:1546503-1564738 GCF_000298275.1 Orycteropus afer afer
AAATTTATTCTCTCACAAATTAGGAGGCTAGAAGTCCAAATTGAGGGCATGTGCTCTATGGGAATGCTCTTTTGGCTCTGTGGGAAGGTCCTTGTATGCTTTCAACATCTGTGGGCCTTGCATCCATTAGACATCTCCAAGTGTCTTGGCATCAATTGTACCCTAAGCGTAGGAGGTTTTCAGTGCAGAGACCCTGGGTCCAAAGAAGGCATTCTGCTCTAAGTTCTTCTTTCTTGATGGTAGTCAGGTTCCTTGATTTCTGCTAATTTCTTCCTCCTTTAATGTCTTGTAAGATAAAAGATGATGTAGGCCATACCCCATGGGTTTTCCCCTTATATTGGATCAGTGTTGTAAACTGAGTAAAAGTGATGCCTCCCACTCTAATCCTGCCTCATTACATAGCAAACATAACCTCAGCCTCTGCAACATAATCTAATTTTGCCTCATTAACCATGAGCAAAGTTTGGATTTACAATATACCACAAAATGGAGGATAGTCATATAATTCTGGGAATCATGGCCTAACCATGTTGACACCTCTTTTTTGAGGACAAAATTCAATGCATGTCAGTCACTCTATAGGACAGAGTATAACTTCCCCATAGGGTTTCCTAGGCTGTAATTTTTAAGGGAACAGATCACCAGGTCTTTTATCCCACGGAACTGCTATTGGGTTCAAACCACTGATATTTTGTTTATCATCCTAGTGCATCAATAAAGCTATCCATAGTTAAAAATAGATAAAAAGTCTTTGAAGGCTTTCTACAGCCTATAGCATCAAGCCCAATATTCTCCACGAGACATTCTAGAGTATCCATCATTCTGTCTAACTCAGTGGCCTCTTCCCTGGGCTGCTGCCCTTAATATCTTGTGCCCCATTCATGTAGAACTACTTGTCACTTTCCAGATTCATGGTGATGTAGATATTTTGTGTCTTTGTCCATCCTCTTCTGCTAGCCTGGCAAGTGCATCTCCAGCTCTTCCACCTGGAAACATCTTTTGTCTTTTTCAGCACTCATATTAAATTTCACCTCTTCTGAAGAGTCTTCTGCAATAGTGAGTCATATTACTTACTTACTCCTTCTCTTACATTGTCACAGCATTTTGGTTATTACATCTTTTTCTTCATCTGTCCACCCATCCATCCATCAGCCATATTGTTGTTGTGTGCCATCAAGTTGACTCCAGTCATAGCAACCCTATAGGACATAATAGAACTATCCCATAGCATTTTCTGGGCTATAAACTTTGTGGGAACAGATCACCAACCCTTTTCTTCTATGAAACGCTGGTGAGTTTGAACCTCCTAGTTAGTAGACGGCAAATAACAACACAACAACAACAGTTAGTGGCCAAATGCTTAAACATTGTGCCACCATGGCACGCCTTCTTTGGCTCTAGTACATTACACAGCTATCCTTCCATATCCACAGGTTCTGCATCAGTGTATTCAACCAATCTCAGATCAAAAATATTTGGGGGTCGGGGAGGAAGGAATTAAGTAGTCAGAGCAATCCCTTAAAACTAAACTAAATAAACCCCCAAAAGCAAAAAAGTTAAAATAAAAAATACCCATTGCCTGCTGTATGGAAAGTGAATTTGCTCTGCACATCTTCACCCAAATCACACACACACACACACACACACACACACAAAGAATAGCAATAATGGTGGCACAACATGAAAAAAGGTCATCAATATTCCAGAGCTGTAAATATGGAAGTTGTTATGTTGGTGAATGTCTTGTGGTGTATATTTTCACCACAATAAAAGGTTAAAAAACAAAACAAAACAAAAAAACAAACAAAAATACCCATTGGCATCAAGTCCCACCTCAAAGGGACCCTATAGGACAGAGTAGAACTGCCTTCTAGGGTTTCCAAGGCTGTAAATCTTAATGGAAATTGACTGTTGTATCTCTCTCCTGAGGAGCAGCTGGTGGGTTTGAACTGCCGACTGTTTTGTTAGCAGCCCAGTGCTTTAACCACAACACCACCAAAGCTCCTCACTCAAGGGCTAAGAGAGACTATAAAGTGCTATTTACATAGCATTTACACTCTATTATGTATTTTAAGTAATCTAGAGATAAAGTATACAGGAGGATGTGAGTAGGTTATAGGCAAACATTATGCCATTTTATTTAAGGGACTTGAACATCACTGGATTTTGGTATCCAAGGGGCTCCCGGAGCCAATCCCTCCTTGGATACTGAGGTAGGACTGTAAGAAAGAGCACAGGCTCTGGAACCAGACTTCTTTGGTTCAAAATCAGTATTCCAAAATCATACTTATGTAACCTTGAAGAAGTTACTTGGCTTCATGGAGGCTTAATTTTTTTGCCTCAAAAATAAGTATAATAATATACAAGTATTAAGTTATTGTGGGTATTAAATGATACCACATGTGTAAACATTTAGTGTATCCTTCTGCTGTGTATAGGAGCTCTAGTAGCATAGTGCCTAAGGCACTTGACTGCTAACCAGAAGGCTGGCGGTTCAAACCCACCAGCCACTCCTCGGAAGGAAAATGGGGCAATCCTACTTCCATAGTGAGACTGCCTCGGAAACCCAAGGAGGGGTTGCTATGAGTCAGGGCCGACTCGACGGCAAATAACAAGAACAACAACCTGCTGTGTATAAGCTCTAAATAAATGTTGCTCATATTCAACCCATATTTCTGTCAACACCTGACCTGTGTTTCATAAAGTCCTTACTGGCCAGTATTTCTCTTAAGATAGAAAGCATCGACTGATGTGAGAATTTTGGCCAATTTAAAGGAATTCGTTCTTTTGCAGTGATAGACCCCCTCCATTTTCAAACCACCTTTTCCACTGGCTTCTCTGGGCATTATGCAATCAAAAGAAATCTCTTCATAATTATAATGATGGCCCTCAGCCTTCTCCATTACCCTGGAACCTGGAGAGATGATGACAGTGCCGCATTCCTGCAGAAGGAACTCAGTGACTGCTTAATTTTCCGTGTAGATTTTGAATGCTTTGTATTTTGTTAAAATCCAGATTATATTCTTCTCACTATGTGAGTGGCCCACTCTGATTAATATAGTACATTTCTCTCTGTTGCTAAACATTGCCAAAGGCAAAGTATTACTTAGGGAGCCCTCCCCACAACACACACACACACATAAATGAAAAATAAATAGATATATGCAATCATTATTGAACTAAAATAGCACTTAGAAATGTATTTTTATTGTGAAAAATGGCCAAATAAGAGTTGCTGACTATTTGTAGCCCTATAATGTAAGTCAGATAAATTGGTGCCCAGAAGTCTGACATTTCAAAAACCTGAGAATATGTTGCATTTTTTTTTCTGATATGCCATTTTTGTAATTCTCCCAGCTATTTTCCTTTAGCAAGAAGCAATTCTTCGATGCCCAGGCAGTTCAATTAGAGCATTGTAAAAGTTGTCAGAATGACTTCAACATAAGTGCCCCTGAGCAATAGGTATAATTTTGATGGGGAACAAGTTCTGCTCCTACTACCCTGCTGTAGGCAATGGTGTTAAATAACTTGGGAAAAGAATGCATCACCTGTACCATCTCAACTCAGTTAACCTGCCAAAAGAATTTGAAGCATATCATTTCACCTCAGAGAAGTTTCTCTATTTTGGTCTGCACAGCATTCTTTTACTCTTCTTTAGCCAACCACACCCCAATTTTTCACATGTATGGAAAATATATGTTAGGTATTAGTCCATGTAAAGTAAGTGGCTCCATCTCTGATGATTTAGAACATATCCCCAAATCTTTCTACCCTTGAAATGAGCTAGCCTTAGCAACTTATTTCTAAATATCAGAAAGCAGTGGGAATGATACTACATGGCATTTGAGACTAGCTCAGAGGTCAGTAAACTTTTTTCAGTAAAAGGCCAGATGGGAAACATTTTTGGCTTTATAGGCTATATCCATATGGTCTCTGTGGCAACTACTGTGCTCTGCCATTGTAGCATCCAAGCAGCCATAGGTAAATACAAACAGGGGGTATGGCTGTATTCCAATAAAACTTTATTTATAAAATCAGGTGGAAGGCCACATTTTGTCTACAGTCCATAATTTTCTAATCCATGGGATAGGTCATAAAAGATTGATATGACTTCTGCCTTGCTGTCTTTCTCAGAGCTATCATATCTGGCTCCCAGAAACAGTGATGATGGAGAGACCATGAAGAAAGATGACACAGGAGATGCCCAAGGAACCCCTGTTGTCCAAGTGTTCCCAGCCCATGTGCCAGATATGTAAGTGATGATGCTTTTGAGATAACTCCAGACTAGCCACCACCTGACTACAACTCCATTGAGTGGCTCCCATCAGGAAAGATATAGCAGAGTCCAGTCAACCTCTAGAACCAAAGGAGATGATGATGATGATAAAATAATGCTTCTGGGAAGGACACATAATCTAGGCCTGGCTTATCAATATATTCCAACACTTACCATATTGCTTTGGTACAGGGATGAACATGTGTCTCAATTAGATCTAGCGAGACTCAATTTTTGGATCTTTCCAGTTAGGAGGTATGGAGGAGGTCTCTTTGTGTTGTGTAAACACAACACATCGGATAGGGTATAAGACTAAGGCTGCTAGTGGGCATCTTGACACTGGGTGGAAAATATCTGTTCAAGATAATAATCAATTGTTTCCTTGCATCTTTAATTTTCTTCATTCTTCTTTGCTCTGGATGAGGAGAGGCCCATTGTGGCATCTAGATGGCTGCATGCAATCTTTTAAGATCCCAGTTGCTACCTGCCAGAGGAAGATGTGGAACAATGTTTTTGTGTTATATGTTATGCCAGTTGAGCTTAATGTCCCCTGCAACCACAGTCCCAAGCCCACAGATCCAACTACTTGCTTCTTCCAGGTATCTGGCTGTGGCCAAGAAGTGACTATAACCTTGTCCCTTGTCATCCCTACTGTATACCTGGACATTCTCACACAACATACAAATACACTTGTAGAAACATTGTCTTTCCTTGACTTTTCACAATAGTGAACTAATAGAGTAGTTGTCTTTCTGTGATTGACTTATTTCACTAAGTATAATGTCCTCCAAGTTCATCCACATTATGCACTGTTTCAGAGATTATTCATTTTTCTTTAGCATTGCATAGTGTTCCATTGTGTGTGTGTACCATAGTTTGGTTATCCATTCTTATGTTGACAGGCATTTAGCTTATTTCCATGTTTTTGCTATTGTAAATAGTTCTGTGATGAACATGGGTGTGCATATATCTGTCTTGTCTTTGCTTTCACTTCTTTAGGATATATACCCAGCATTGGATAGCTGGATCAAATAGTATTTCTAATTCCAACTTTTTAAGGAATCACTGTACTGATTTCCACAGTGGTTGTATCATTTTACAGCCCCACCAATCTCTGAACCTCCTTGCCAGCATTTGTTATTTTCTGTCTTGCTGAACATTGCTATTAGTGCTGGGGCAAGATGGTATCTCATTGTTCTTTTGATTTGCATCTCTCTTGTGGCTAATGATCGTGAGCATTTCTTCATGTGTTTGTTGGCTGGCTGAATATCTTCTTTGGTGAAGTGCCTATTCATGTCTTCTGCCCATTTTTTAATTGGCTTTTTTTTGTTGTTGAGGTATTAGAGTTTTCTATAAGTTTTAGAGATAAATCCCTTTAGAGATAAGGTATATCATTGCTGATTTTCTTTTCTCCCCAACTTATAGGTTCTTTTTATTCTTTTGGAGAAGTCGTTTGAAGCACATAACAATTAAAATTTTTAGAAGGTCCCAATCATCTAGTTTATCACCTTCTCCTTGTGCACTTTGGATTATGCTTGATAGTCTCTTCTGCTATAAAATTGGTGTCCTAAATTTGCTCCTATTTTTACCTTTAGGTTTCCCATTTAAGTCTCTGATCTATCTGGAGTTATATTTGTGTACAGTGTGAGGTATGAATCTTGTTTCATTTTTCTGCAGATGGATAATAAGTTTTGCCAGCACCATTTATGAATGACACTATCTCTTCTCCATTTATTGGATTTTGGCCCTTTGTCAAAGATCAGCTGACCAAAGGGCTATGGATCTATTTCTGGGTTCTCAATTCTGTTCCCCTACTCTATGTGTCTGTCATTGTATCAGTGCCAGGCTGTTTTGACCACTGTGGCTGTACTGTAGGTTTTGAGATTCGGGAGCGTGAGACCTCCTACTTTATTCTTCTTCTTCAATAGTACTTTGCTTATCTGAGGTCTCTTTCTTTTCCATATAAAAGTAGTGATTGGTTTATTCATATCCTTAAAGAATGTTGATGGGATCTGGATTGGGATTGCATTGAATGTATAGATTGCTTTGTGTAGAATTGACATTTTCACAATGTTCAATCTCTGTACCCATGAGCATGGTCTTTTCTTCCATTTGGTAGATCTCTTATGGTTTCTTGAAAAAGTGCTGTGTAGTTTTCTTCGACTATGACCAGTCTTTAACATGTCTTTTGGTGAACATGTTTACTGGAAATATCCTCACATTGAAATTGCTGGATCTCAGGGAATGCGTTTTTCAGGTTATGGTAAATAGTTTTCCTAAGTGGCTGTACCTCCAGCAACATTCTGTGATTACTCATTTTCTGGGCAATACTGAGGATTTTCTTTCTTGTCCATTTTAATTATTCTGATTAGGGTAATGTAATAATTCATTTTGCTTTTAATTTGCATGTCCCTGATGACTCATGAAGTTGAACATCTTTTATTTGTGTTTACTGACCATTCCAGTGTCCTCTTTTGTGAAATGTCCAAGACTTTTGCTTATTTTTTTTTATTGTGTTATCTTTTTTTTTAATAGATTTTTATGAGTTCTTTATATATTTTAAATATATGACCCTCTTTTTTTTTTATGGGGTATATGCTGACTGCTAACTGAAAGGTCAGCTGTTCAAACACACTAACTGCTCCACAAGAAAAAGATGAGGAAGACTGCTCCATAAAAATTTACAGCCTTGGAAACTCAATGGGGCAGATCTCTTTTGTCCTCATACCATTGCTATGAGTTGGAATCAACTGGATATCAGTACGTTTGATATAGTTTGGATTTTATGTATGCCAATGCATTTTTTTAAAAAAATATTTATTTATTTTTGTTGTTGTTGAGAATATACATAGAAAATCATACACCAGTTCAACAGTTTCTGTGTATCATTTAGTGACATGGATTACAATCTTTGAGTTGTGGAACCATTGTCACCCTCCTTTTCTGAGTTGTTTGTCCCGCATTAGCATAAACTCACTGCCCCTTAAGGTTTCTTTCTAATTTTTCCAGTTGCTGTTGTGAATTTGACCCCATATAAACCCAGCCATTGAGTCCATTCTGATTCATAGCGACCCTCTGTGGGTTTCCAAGGTAGTAAATCTTTAAGGAAGTAGATTGCCCAGTCTTGCTTCCATAGAGGGGCGGTGGGTTTGAATCACCAGCCTTCTGGTTAGCAGTCAGATGGCTTAGACACTGTGCTATCAGAGCTCCTTTTGGCCCAATATAGATAGCTATTTAAAGAGCATAATGTTCAAGGTAGACCTTTTGGTACTATTTAAGCTAAACTGTCTTTCAGTTTTATGATGACTTTAGGGAATATTTTTGGTATAAAACTTAAAGATTATCTCAGGTCCATAGTTTCAAGGGTTTATCCACCCTCTATGGCTCCAGAAAGTCTAGAGTCCATGAGTATTAGAAATTCTTTTCTGCATTTTCCCCCTTTGATATGGACCCCTCTACAGAATCTTTGATCAAAGTGTTCAGTAGTGGTAGCCAGGTACCATCTTGTTCTTCTGGTATCATGGTGAAGAAGGAAGTTATTCATGGAGGCAATTAGCTACAGATTTCATCTCCTGATTCTCCTTCTTCTATTGCTTTAGATAAATATAGTCCAATTGTTGTGCCTTGGAAGAATGCTTGTGAATCTTTAAGATCCCAGACACTTGTGTTATTATGTGTTTGAGTTGAGTTTCTGTCACTTAAAACTGATTTATTTTTAAGAATGTAGCTTTGAAACTGTGACTTTTTAAAGAATGCGATTGACTAAAATTCTCATTGTGGACACCAAAATAGTAGTAGCCCGCTTGTCCAGCAAAGGAGATGGAAGAAATCCTGAGAGTATGGCTTAGATGAATGAAGGTTACAGCAAAAACAAGGCTGAGGGCTGATTGTGGAACAGACCATCAATTGTTCATATGGAAGTTCAAGTTGAAGCCGAAGACAATTTAAACAAGTCCACAAGAACCAAAATATGATGTTGATTATATCCCACCTGAATTTAGAGACCATCTTAAGACTAAATTGAACGCATTGAACACCAGTAACTGAAAAACAGACAAATTGTGGGATGACATCAAGAACATCATACACAAATAAAGCAAAACTCATTAAAAAGATAGGAAAGGAAGAAAAGACCAAAACAGATAGCATAAGAGACTCTGAAACTTGTTCTTGAAAGAAGAGTAGCTACAGCAAATGGAAGAAATAACAAGAAGAAAGAGCTAAACAAAAGATTTCAAAGAGTAGCTTGAGAAGAAAACGTCAGTTATTACAATGACATGTGCAAAGACCTGGAGCTAGAAAACCAAAAGGAAAGAACACACTTGACATCTCTCAAGCTGAAAGAACTGAAGGGAAAATTCAAGCCTCGAGTTGCAGTATTGAAAGGTTCTGTTGGCAAAATATTGAATGATGCAAGAAACATCAAAAGAAGATAGAAGGAATACACAGAGTCACTGCACCAAAAAGAATTGTTTGATGTTCATCCATTTCTGGAGGTGGCATATGATGAAGAATTGATGGTATTGAAGAAAGAAGTTGAAGCTGCATTGAAGGAATTGTTGATCAACAAGGTTCTAGGAATGGACAGAATACTGAATGGGATGTTTCAACAAATGGATGCCACGTTGAACTTACTTGTCTGTGCCAAGAGATTTGGAAGACAGCTACCTGGCCAACTTACTGGAAGAGATCCATATTTATACTTATTCCAAAGATGATCCCACGAAATGTGGAAATTATCAAATGGTATCATTAATATCAAACGCAAGTGAAATGTTACTGAAGATAATTCAAAAATGATTGCAGCAGTATATTGACAGAGAATTTCCAGAAATGCCGGGTGCATTCAGAAGATGATGTAGAATGATGATATCATTGCTGATATCAAATGGATCTTGGCTGAAAGCAAAGAATACCAGAAAGGTGTTTTCTTGTGTTTTTGGACTATGTGAAAGCATTCAATTGTGTGGACTATAACAAATTATGGATAACGTTGAGAAGAATGGGAATTCCAGATCACTTAATTGTGCTCTTTAGGAACCTGTACATAGACCAATAGGCTGTTGTTCAAACAGAACAAGGGGATACTACATGGTTTAAAATCAGGAAAAGAGTTAGTCAGGGTTATATCTTTCCATCATACTTATTCAATCTGTGTGCTGAGCAAATAATCCAAGAAGCTGGACTATATGAAGAAGAATGTAACATCAGGATTGGAGGAAGACTCATTAACAACCTGCAATATGCATATGACATGATCTTGCTTGCTGAAAGTGAAGATGACTTGAATCACTTACTGATGAAGATTAAAGACTATAGTGTGCAACATAGATTACTCTTCAATGTAAAGAAAACAAAAATCCTCACAACTGGACCAATAAGCAGCTTTACGATATATGGAGGAAAGATTGAAGTTGTCAAAGAGCTCATATTACTTGGTTCCAGAATCAACACCAAGGGTAATAGTAGTCAGGAAATCATATGACATATTGCACTGGGCAAATCTGCTGCAAAAGACCTGTTTAAAGTGCTGAGGAGCAAAGTCTCTTTGAAGACTAAGATGTGCTTAACCTAATCATGGTATTTTAATTGGCTTCATATGCATGTGAAAGCTGGACACTGAATAAGGAATACCAAAGAAGAGTTGATGCTTTTGAGTTGTGGTGTTGTCAAAGAATATTGAATGTATCGTGGACTGCCAGAAGAGCTAACAAATTTGTCCTGGAAGAAGTGTAGCCGGAATGCTCCTTGGAAGTGAGAATGGCCAGACTTTGTCACACTTACCTTGGTTATGTTGTCATAAGGGTCTGTTCCCTGGAGAAGGATATCATGCTTTGTAAAGTGGAGAGTCAGTGAAAATGGGGAAGGCCCTCAATGAAATGGACTGACACAGTGGCTACAATGAGAGGCTCAGGTGTAGCATGAATTGTGAGGCTGGCACTGGACCTGGCAGTGTTTCTTTCTGTTGAGTTGGTCAGTATGAGTTGGAGCCCACTTGGCGGCATTTAACAACAGCTACAAAAAGTAGCTCAGTTGTTAAGCACTTAGCTGGTAACCAGAAGTTCAGCACTTTAGGACTACCAGCCACACAGCAGGGGAAAGATGTGGTAGTCTGCTTACATAAGGATTACCCAAAACCCATTACCATCAAGTCAATGCTGACTCATAGTGACCCCCATTGTGTTTCCTAAGGTTTAAAACATTACAGAAATAGATTGCCTCATCTTCCTCCCATGGAGCAGCTGGTGGGTTTGAACCACCGACCTGGTTAGCAACCAAATACCTTACCCACTGCACCACCAGAGTGCCTTTCCATAAAGATTACAGCCTTGTAAACCTATGGGGCAATTCTATTCTGTCCTATTTGGTCACTATGAGTCAGAATCAACTCAGTGGGAATGGCTTTTAGTATTTTAATGGTATTACTATTTCTGATAGTGGTTAATAATGACGCCACTATATAAAGCATACATATTGTGGCCTGCAACAATATTCAGCAGCATCTGATCTCAATTCCTAAGTCCCATACCTTAGAAGAAATGATTGAATTATTCACATGGTCATTTTGTCTTCCACTGGGAGGAAACTAAGATCATTAAACTCATTTTCCCAACATATATTGAAAAAAGAGAAATTGTTGAAACATTGAGATAGCCATTCCATTTGAAGGGACCACTGCATTGTTGATGAAGGCTAGCTAGAAATACATCCTTGACTTGATGATCTAATGGTCATCCTCAGAGCCTACAGAAATGGCACATGGCATAAATCTGTGTTTTCTGAAAATATCACATTATGTTCTTGAGGACTTCAGCATGGAAATGATCTCCAGTGTAAAAGCTATATGAGATGTATGTAACTCTCTACAAGGAATATTGGATTATTATACTCTGTAGCTTTGAAAACCATCTTTCTTGGATGGCAGCAGAAAACTTCAATATACTTGTATGAATTATAGATGACACCCAGTACTCTTGTTAAAGTAGCTACAAGATGCTTTTCTAAGAAAGACCCTTCAGCTCATGAGTGTTATTATGCATCTGTCACACCACAGATTTGCCTTTGGAAATACTTTAGTATTCTGGACATTTTTCAATAAATTGAATATAGTTCTCAAAGACTGATTTCTATTTTCTGTCTTCTTCTTTCTTTCTTTTTTTTAAATCAGAATGGTACAGACAGGTATTTAACTTGGAAATGAAGTCATGGCTTTTAAATAATTAGCCCCAAAGAGAAATTGATTTGAAAGAAAGACTGTCTGGAGGAGGTGGGAGACAAAACCAACATTGATTTTGGAGTACAACTTCTTAATAGTTCAGACTTCTGCTTGCCTTAAAATGAACATCATTACAGTGAGTAAGGGAATGGGGTCACACAGACCAGAGACCCCAGATAAACATTCTCCTTTTCAAAGGAGCACTACTGGTTTAATTCATATTCTTTTCTATGGCTTATTACTAATATTCTCCCTAAACACTGTACACATTTCCAGCATGGTCACTTATGCCATTAACTTATCATTTCAGCAATTTTCTTTATTGACTGACTGAAAAAAAAAGTTTTAAAAGTTAGATTTAGGAATTATCTATCATTATAAAGCCAATGAAATGAAAACAAACTCTTTGAGTATTTAAAATGGAGATCTTTTAATGGAAATAATGGTATTCTGATAAAGGACTTTTATCTAAAATACACAGAGGTACATAGAGAATTCTTTGTGTAATTGGCTAAATATCTGAACAGACAGTTCACCAAATAACATGCAAATGACAAAAGTGTGTATGAAAACATACTCAACATCATTTTTTATTTGTTATGTTGTTGTTAGGTACCGTCTAGTCGACTCAGACTCATAGCAGCCCTATGTAGAATAGAATGAAGCACTGCTTGGTCCTATGCCATCTTTACAATCATTGTTGTGCTTGAGCCCATCATTGCAGCTACTGTATTAATCTGTCTCCTTGAGATCTACCCCTTTTTCGCTGACTCTCTACTTTACCAAGAATGATATCCTTCTCCAGGAGCTGGTTCCTTATGGTAACATAACCAAAGTATGACACATGTCTGCCCATTCTTGCTTTTAAGAAGCATTCTGGCTGCACTCCTTCTTAGACCAATTTTTTCATTCTTCTTGCAGTCCATAATATTTTCAGTAATCTTTTTCAGCACCACAGTTAAATGCATTGATACTCCTTTGGTCTTCCTTATTCATTGTCCAGCTTTCATGTGCATGTTTGTTACTGATAGGTGCCATGGAGTTGTCTCCAACTCATAGCAACCTTATATACAACAGAATGAAACACCGCCCAGTTCTGTGCCATCCTCACAGGCCTTCCTATACCTGAGCCCATCATTGCAGCCACTGTGTCAATCCATCTCATTGAGGGCCTTCCCCTTCTTCATTGACCCTCCACTTTACCAAGCATGAAATCTCCAGGGAATGGTTCCTTCTGACAATATGACCAAAGTAATTGGGATGAAGTCTGGCCATTCTCACTTCCAAGGAGCATTCTGGCTGCACTTCCTCCAGCACAGATCTGTTAGTTCTTTTAGCAGTCCATCTACTTTCAGCATTCTTTGCCAGCACCACAACTCAAAAGCATCAACTCTTCTTCGGTCTTCCTTATTCATTGTCCAGCATGAATATGTCCATGTACATATGATGCTGTTGAAAATAAGGCTTAGGTTAGGCACATCTTAGTCTTCAAAGTGATATCTTTACTCTTTAACACTTTAAAAAGGTCTTTTGCAGCAGATTTGCCAAGCGCAATAAATTGTTTGATTTCTTTTTTCTTTTAATTGTGATTTGGGTGAAAGTTTACAGAGCCAATTTGTTGTCCCTTTAACAGTTTATACGCATTTTGTTTTGTGACATTGTGGCATTGATTTCAATCCCCACAATGTAACAACTCTCTTCCCGTTTCCTCCCTGTAGTTACTTCTTTCCTGTGTCCTTTCCTATGCATTCCTGCCCCCTGAGCTATCTCCCTGTGCAAATATTGCCCTTCTGTTCTCTCATGATTGATCATGCTAAGGATTGTATCTACCTGGTATAAATGTTCAACCTTATATGCCTGTCTATTGTTTAGCTTGAAGCCACGGGAGTGACTTCAGTTCCAGGTCTGAAGGGTGACTAGGGGCTGTAGTCTTGGGGGTTCCGCCACTTTCTATCAGACTAGTAAGCCTGAACTTTTTTTTTTTTTTTTTTAAATGATTTTGAGCTTTGTTTCACATTTTTCTCTCACTTTATCCAGGTTTTGATCCCTTTCCTAGTGGTTTTCAGTGGTAGTTGGGTTCCGTCTCGTTCTTCTGGTCTCAGGTTCATGTAGGCAGAGGTTCCCATGGTTTGCTAGTCTCTTGGACTAATTGTTTCCATGAACCTTTGATTTTCTACACTCTTCTTTGCTCTGGACAAGGAGAGACCAATTGTTGCATCTTACATGGCCTCTTGCAGACTTTTAAGACCCAGTTGCTACTCATAAAAGTAGGATGTGGAATGATGTTTTTGTGTAATATGTCAATTGAGCTTGATGTCCCCATCAACCTTCATCCTGAGTCTGTGGGCCCAGCAACTCACTCTCTCAAGGTGTTTGGCTGTGGCTAAGAACTGATCGTATCATTGCCTCCTGATAGCTCTACTGTATATATGAACATTCTTTTAGCAAATAAAATACATATGTATAAATATCGTCTGTCAAACTTAATATTCCCTTTGCTTACCCATATCAGATCACCTTTTCTGTCTACCTATGTATCTACCTGTATATTAATATTTGTTTATTACTGATAATGCAGTATTGTGCATGTAAAACTAGTTACGTTTGATGTCTGTGCATCTTGTTCACTTCTGGTTAGCAGTCAAATGCTTTAGGCACTATGCTACCAGATCTCCTTTCATTTGTCATTAGGGAATTGCAAATTAAAACAGCTTTGAGATACCAGTGGCATACCTATTAAAATGATTAAAGTAGTGTAGTGCCTAAGGCTGACTGCTAACCAGAAGGCTGGCAGTTCAAACCCAGCAGCCACTCCTCAGAAGGAAGGTTGGGCAATCTACTTCCATAGTAATACTGCCTCAGAAACCCAAGGAGGGGTCGCTATGAGTTGGGTCCAACTTGACGGCAAACAACAACAACAAAGCTGACAAAAGAAAATGCTGGCAAGAATGCAGAAAAAATAGGAATTCATTGCTGGTGGGAATGTAAAATGGTACAGCCAATTTGGAATATGGTCTGGCAGTTTCTGATACAGATACACTTTTTTTTTTTTTTTTAAACCATATGATTCATTACTAATGGTGCTAAGTATTTACCCAACCAAATTGAAAACTTATGTTGATACAAAAACCTCCGCACAGTTGTTTATATTAGCTTATTCATAATTGCCAAAACCTAGAAGCAACCAAAATGTCCTTCAGTAGGAGACAAATTGTGATACTTCCATACAGTGGAACATTATTTGGCAATGAAAAGAAATGAGCTATCAAGACACAAATAGATATAAAAGGCATCTTAAATGCACATTGCTAAGTGAAAGAAGCTAGGCTGAAAGGTGACAAACTATATGATCCCAATTATATGACATTTTGGAAAGGCAAAAGTATAGATAGTATAAAGATCAGTGGTAACCAGGCATTTGAGGGAGGGTAAAGTGATGATTAGACTCACAGGGGAGTATTAGTACAGCAACTATTCTGTATGATACTTTGTCTTAGATAGCTAATGCTGATATCACAGAAATAGAACAAGTTGATGGTTTTAAAGAATGGAAATTAATTTTCTAACAGTTCAGAAGGCTGTTGTTGTTGTTGTTATGTGCCATCGAGTCGGACCCGACTCATAGCAACCCCTCCTTGGGTTTCTGAGGCAGTAACACTACGGAAGTAGATTGCCCCATCTTCCTTCCGAGGAGTGGCTGGTGGATTTGAACTGCCAGCCTTCTGGTTAGCAGTCAAGTGCCTTAGCCACTATGCTACCAGAGCTCCCGTTCAGAAGGCTAGATGCCTGAAATCAGGGCACCGGCTCGACGAGAATGCTCTCTCTATAGGCTATGGGGGAGGATCCTCGTCTTCCTCAGCTTCTCCCAGCAATTCTCAGCTCCTTGGTGATCTTTAAGAGACATCTATCATTCTTCTGTATTTCCTCCAGTGTCTTACCTGCCCTTTTTATAATTTACCAATTATTAGGTTTAGGACACTCCCTACACAGATTATGGCCTCATTAACATAATAAAGAAAACCTCTTCACAAATAGGATTATATACACAAGTATAGAGGTTAGGATTCTAACACGTATTTTGTGGGGGGGGGACACAGTTTAATCCATCACATACTGTAAAAGTGGATGCATGACATTAAGCATTTGCTAAAATGTATAGAACTTTATAATACAAGGAGTGATTATAATGTATGCAAATTTGAAAAAATTTAAGAGGCCAAGGGTCTCCCAGTAAAGACTTCATACTATGACGAGAATCTCACTGCAGTACGAACATATGAAACCACTTCCCTTTTAGGAGACTTAGGGAAATTTGCTACCCTAAGTAACTTTGGAATGAATTAATTCTGTACAATTAATGGCAAAAGGAAGTACAAATAAGCACTGTACTTTAGTTGATAAAGTCGTTTCCCACAGGGTTCTAGTGAACAATTTTGATATTACTATATACCCAAAGGTTCCTGGGTAGCTTGACCAGAAGTTGGTGGTTTGAACCCACACAGCTTGTCCGTGAAAGAAAGGCCTGGAGATCTGCTTCTGTAAACATTACAGCCAAGAAAACCCTATGGAGTAATTCTACTCTGTAACACACAGGGTTGCCTATGACTGGATGGCAACAATTTTTTTATTGGGTTTCTGTGGCTGTAAATCTTTACAGAAATAGATTGCCCCATCTTCCTTTTGTAGAGCTGCTGGTAGATTTGAATTACTGACCTTTCGGTTAACAGCCAAATGCCTTATCCACTATACCCCCAGAGCTCCGTGTGTGTGTGTGTGTGTGTGTGTGTATCATCCATATTGGGAGTAACAAGCAAATGGGTAGCAAATGCTGGAAGACAGATTTTTCATAGTTGGAGTAGGAATTTAAAGATAAAGAAGGGAAGTAGGGTGGGGTGATCTGTATGATACTGGATTGGAGTTGGAGATATCAGCAAGAACTCATGATAATTTAATTTATATACATATGAGGAAATATGTGCAGATATGTGTGTACATAGAGATTAGTATACACATGCATGTTGCATATTTCTTTGCTCTGTCAATTGAGAGAGCCTGAAAAGGAAACAAAAATACCAAAAGCAACAAGCATACTTAGCACACAGAACTTGCTTTCTAATACCATTCTCCAGTAGAAGAAACCAGGACTCCTTGGAGAAATGGTTGATTCTAGAACTTGAGCAGGAAATATACATGAGAAGCCTGAAGCATCTTGAAGCACCAAAAAGTAAGCTTAAAAACAAAACAAAAGAACAACATCAAAAATAAATATACATGCATTAAAAAAAATCCAATACTAAAACTAAAATCAAACATCAACAAACAAGCAAACAAAACCACCCCACATTGCTGGAGTGTGTCAAAGCGACACAGGCCCCAATGAAAGAGCTTTCAAGGCCAACACTGGAACAGTTTGGCCAACAAAATAAAGTTGTAGTAGATTATAACCCTAAGTATAAAATAAATGTCTAGGAGTCTTTACTGATAAAGAGTTGACTTTCATTATTTGCAGATTTCATATTCATTTAAAATATTACTGGAGTTTTGTACGTAGCAGCAAAAATTCCTAACTGAGTACAACCAATTTGGTTTGGTGTTTGCTTATTCAGTGTTCGCAGACACTTACAGAGCATAACTACCGCGAATAACAAGAATTGACAGCAAATATATGATTAGCTAAATGAGATGAAGAGACAAACCTCCCATGTGGAAGAATTTCAGATAAATTATTTATGTAATCACCCTACAGGATTCAGTGTGGGCTGTACATAGTAAATGTACTCCAAAGAGTACAGTATGGAAAAGGGAAAAAAGAAAAGCTTTTTTCAGAGAAATCTGACAAACCCTGCTTCAGCCAGGTTATCAAAGTCACATCAACAACCTTAAAGCATGTTGACAGCATGTACTCTTGATACAGTGTGATGAAAATAGCACATCACCTTTGTGATCTCTCTCCTCCAAGCTCCTAAACCCAGTCCAACCATGAAAAAAACATCAGAAAAAGTCCAATAAGGGGACATTCTATTAAATACTAGAACAGTACTTCTCACAACTGTCAAGGTCATCAAACAAGAAACTCTGAGAATCTGTCATAGCCAAGAAGAGCTTAAGGAGACATGACAAGTATATATAATGCATTGTCCTAGGTGAGATCCTGGAAGAGAAAAAGAACATTAGGTAAAAACTAAAGAAATACATAGACTTTAGTTAATAATAATGTATCAGTATTGGTTCATGATCATAACAAATGTACTATCCTAATGTAATATGCTAATAATAGGAGAAAGCTATGTCCAGGGACATATATGAGAACTCTGTACTGTCTGCTAAATTTTTTCTGTAAACTTAAAGCAGTTTAAAACAGTAAAGCTATTAATAAAAATGTATTATAATTGAGAAAATTTGATGCATAAAATACTAATTTATGACAAAGCTTAGAAAGATAATTGACATTTTGGTTGTTATTTTATAAAGTTATTAATTGAAGGGACTTTTTGAAGATGAACTACCTTACATAGTACATCTAAAATGTAATTTTACTTATAAATATTTGACTTGAAAGTATATAATTCTACTGTATTATACTTGTTGATCAAATTAGGATGTATCTGAATGAATATGAGCCACATAATCATAATTTTTCAAGACATTCCAGCTAAGTTTTTTAGTGCTTTAGAAACACAATATGTTCAAAGTAGAAGCATTTTCCCCAACCTTCCATACTCGTGTTGCTGTTGTTAAGTGCC
>NW_006921736.1:1567735-1587560 GCF_000298275.1 Orycteropus afer afer
GAAAGCTTTCTCTTTTCCATATGAGTAAGGCTGGGTTTACTCAGATGTTGCAACTCTTTCCCATACTCGTAGGTTGTCAAAATCACTGAAAATTGTGCATACATTGAATTCTACATAATGTTGTAACCATAAGATATCTTGGATGAATTCTGTTATAAAATAAATTATTATTATTTAAAGTAGTGATATACTTAAATCCTGACCAGCTAATGTTCTCAAAATGAATTATTCAAATTGGTTAATTTCTATATATTTTCTTAACTATTAAGTAGGTTAAGAGTACGAATACCCCCCTTTTTATTGTAAACTAAGACAGTCAATGCAAATCTGTTACACTGAGCTTAACATATTTTAGTATTAGCTGTTGATACTATTATTACCTTGCAGTGTTTAAAACATGTAAGGTATAAAACAGCAAAGGATATTAATAATAGTTTACATTTGCTTAGTACCCTAGGGATTTTCAAATGTTTGACGCATGCAAAAGCACTTTAAAAACTCTAGTGTTCTTTGCAAATGGAAGATACTAATAATTGCTTGGGCTTTTTGAAGCTCCCTTAAACCTCAGAATGGGTCTATAAGATCTTCAAGGAAAAACTTTCTTATTTTGATTACATAGATGTGGGTATTGGGATTCAGAGAATTTACATGTGAGATATACCATACTAAGCATACCACCTTGAACTTAACCTCTCTGAGCATCAGTTTCTTCATTTATAAAAGAGAGGTACCATTCTGACTTCTAAGATGGTTACTGACTGAGCAATTTATACCTTATGCACTTAACTCCCTGACCAATTTCCTAAAAAATATTATAACAATCATTATTACAATGTTGTATTATTTGTTGATGTTTTTCTACAGCTGTGTTCAGCCTCTCAGGGGCAGGCATAGAGTGAGTGGATAAAAAAGATAAGTATCACCATTTATTTCTCATCGTTTGAGGCTGTGGTTTGAGCAGAGGGTGTCCCAATTCTGTGGAAACAGGGCTGTGTGCCCTGGGCCAATGATGGCTTCCAGATTCCAGATTTCATTTTATTTGCTTAAGCATTTGTTGAATACCTCGCATAGCCGAGCACTGGATGAGATACAGTGGCTTATAGAAAGATACATGCAGCATAGATTTTGCCCTCAAGGAACTTATATTATGTTACAAGAGATAACACACGACTATTTAAATGGCTTAAACACTATGTAGGGAGAATAGGTAAAAAAGTTGCAGGAGCAGATAAAATCACTTTAAACCTGCAAAAGTAAAGAAAGCATAAAGAATTGGTGACATTTGATTGAGGCCTTGAATGAAGAGTAGGAGTAAATATGGCATGTATTCATGTGCTGGGTATCAATAGTTTTTCATTGGGTGGAATACTGTATTTTATTCTTTCAATAATTATCATTGGAATCATCATTTTCTTAACAAAGCTAAATTAGATGTAGAGTCTGTTCTACTATGTATGCTTTTTTTTTTTTTTAATATTAATTAGCTCACTGTTATTAGTTGCCATTGAATAGCTGTGACTCATGCTGACATCCTGTGTAACAAAAGGAAATGTTACTTGGTTCTGTGCCATCTTCATGATCCATTGTTGCAGCCCCTGCAATCTGGGGCGTGGGGGGGTCATCATCTGGTGCTATATTAAACAATAGTCTGTTGTGATCCATCAGGTTTTCATTGCTTGATTTTCAAAATAGATTACCAGGCCTTTCTTCCTCGTATGTTTTAGTCTGGAAGTTCTACTGAAACCTGTCCAGCATGGGTGACCCTGGTGGTATTTGAAATGCTGATGGTACAGCTTCCAGCATCATAGCAATACCCATACTAGCACAGTATGACAAACTGATGGAGGGGTAGTAGAATTAACTCATATATAGTTGTAATTAAATAGCTCTGGTCATTTAGTGGCTAAAGCATTTGGCTGCCAATCAAAAGGTTGGTGGTTCAAATCCACTAGCTGCTCCACAGAAGAAAGATGAGGTGGTCTGCTTTTGTAAAGATTTACAGCGATGGAAACCCAAAGAGGGTTGCTATGAGTCAAAGTTGACTCACTGGCAGTGAGAATAAGTTTTCATTTTTTATACCTCTAATTAGGGAATGATGGTAGCTTAACATGAAAGTAATGTTGAAATCACATGTTGGTTTTCTTAGGCAAGGAGAGCTGGAATGATGAAAGTAGAATTATGCTCTGTGGCAGGAAAGGAAAAGACCTTAGCTCATCTCCCATGTAAGCAGAAGGCTAACTCTATTTTTAAGAAAATTATAAATAAATGACAGCACCTAACTTCCTCCCCAGAATGGAGTACCTCAAGCTTGCTGAGTTCTGGTGTTTTGCAGGTTGCCCTTCTGTGCCCATCCCCTTTTTCCCTAAATTTCTCTAGTTGCTATTGTTTGTTTGATCCCATATAGATAGTTCTGAAAAGAGTATAATGCTCAAAGCAGACCCTTTTTAATTAAGCTAAACTGTTGTTGAGTTTGAAGATAACTGAAGCATTTCCATTTTGTTTTATTAATTCATGTTTTTGTTGTTCACGTTTAATTCATCTCCTGCCATCACACTGAACTGTCTGCTTGATTTGTTCAACTTCTCTTCTCAAGTACTGATTGCTAATTTTTGTTGGTTTGGTTATGAAGTTGAATAACTTTGGAGTGCCTTTTACCATATTTTTTTCCCCCACAAGTGCTGTTATTTCAATGTGCTATTCTGTAGAAGACAAGGTTTTTCAGGAAACATATATCATGCTATTCCTAGTACCACCCTTAGACTTTGGTGAGAATGGTTCCTGGGACCAGCATTTTAGAGGGCCCACTTCTGGCTCTCCTCAGGATGAGACCAGTGGGCAAGGGGATATGCCTACTGTAGCTCTTTCACCTGTCTTCTAGAACATGTTCTCAGTACCCACACCTGAAATTCCCTGCCCAAATGGCCCTAATTCCACTTACTGAGCATATATGGGCTGTTTTTTGAGTCTCTTCTCCAAAGAACATACTGGGCTGTTGATAAGAAGTGCTTCACAGTAAGAGACGGAGCTGCAAATGTGAAAGAAAGACAGACAGGCCATGAGTTGGGGACTGGAGATTGGCTGTCCCCATGCCTCTGCTTTATGCTCCAGAACTTCAAGGACTTTGAGAATTCTAAATTTAAACCTGGCCTCCAGGCCTTTAGGAATGTATATTTATCAATGTAGGAAGCGAGAACATATTAATTTAACAGTTTGTTAGTGTGCTTTGTGATATTTAAACAGGGCCAAATTAAGGCAATCAAGATGTATTGATAATTACTGGTGATTCGAATGCAAAAGTTAGAAATGAGAAGAACCATCAGTAGTTGGAAAATATAGTCTTGATGATAGAAATGATGCTGGAGACTGCATAATAGAATTCTGAAAGACCAATGACTTGATTCATGGCAAATACCTTTTTTAAACAACATAAACTATGGCTATACATGTGGACCTTGCCAGATGTCATACACAGAAATCAGATAACTACACTGTGGAAAGAGGCAATGGAGATGCTTAATATCATCAGTGAAAACAAGGCCAGGAGTTGACTGTGGGATAGCCCAATAATTGCTCATGTGCAAGTTTCAAATTGAAGCTGAAGAAAATTAAATCCATGAGATCCAAAATATGACCTTGAGTATATTACACCTGAATTTAAGGGCCATCTGAGGAATAGGTTTGATGCATTGGACACGATTGACCAAAGAATAAACCAGTTGTGGGATGACATCAAGAACATCATACATGCAGAAAGCAAAGGTTATTAAAAAGACAGGAAAGGAAGAAAAAATTCAAAATGGATGTTGGAAGAGACTCTGAAACTTGCTCTTGAATGGAGAGTAGCTAAAGTGAAAGGAAGAAATATTGAAGTAAAAGAGCTGAACAGATGATTTCAAATGGCAGCTTGAAAAGACAGAGTGAAGTATTAAAATGAAATGTGCAAAGACCTGACATTAGAAAACCAAAAGGGAAGAACACACTCTGCATTTCTCAAGCCAAAAGAACTGAAGAAAAGCTTCTTGCCTAGAATTGCAGTATTGAAGGATCCTATGGCAAAATATTGAATGATGCAGAAAGAGTCAAAAGAAGATGGAAGGAATACACAGAGCCACTGTACCCAAAAGGATTGGTCGATGTTCAACCATTGCAGGAGGTAGCATATGATCAAGAACTAATGGTATGGAAGGAAGAAGTCCAAGCTTCACTGAGGGAAATAAGCCTCCAGGAATTGACAGAATACCCACTGAGATGTTTCAAGAAATGGATGCTGCACTGGATGTGCTTAGTCATTTAAGCCAGGAAATTTAGAAGACAGCTACCTGGCCAAATGACTGGAAGAGATCCATATTTATGCCCATTACAGAGAAAAGTGATCCAACAGAATGTGGAAATTATTGAACAATATGTTGTTGAAGATAATTAAAAAATGGTTGCAGTATTATATTGACAGGGAACTTTGAGAAGTGCAAACTGGACTCAGAGGAGGATGTGGAATGAAGGATATCATTGCTGATGTCAGATGGATCTTGGCTGAAAGCAAAGTATACCAGAAAGATGTTTACCTGTGTTTTGTTGACTATGCAAAGACATTCAAATGGGTGGATCATAACAAATTGTGGATAACATTACAATTAATGGGACTACCAAAATACTTAATTGTGCCCATGAGGAATCTGTATGTATATAGACCAAGAAATAGTTGTTTGAACAGAACAAGGGAATACTGCATAGTTTAAAATCAGGAAGGACATAAAATCAGGGTTGTATCCTTTCACCATACTAATTTAATCTGTATGCTGAACAAATAATCCAAGAAGCTGGACTGTATGAAAAAGAATGTGTCATAAGGATTGGAGGAATACTCATTAACAATCTGCAATATGCAGGTGACATGACCTTACTTGCTAAAGGTAAAGATGATTTGAAGCACTTACTGATGGATATCAAAGACTATAATCTTCAGTATGGATTTCATTTCAACATAAAGGAAACAAAAATCCTCACAACTGCACCAGTAAGCAACATCACAATAGATGGAGAAAAGATTGAAGTTGTCAAAGATTTCACTTGACTTGATCTGCAATCAACACTCCTAGAAGCAGCAGTCAGGAAATCAGGTGTCATATTGCACTGGGCAGATACATTGCAAAAGACCTCTTTAAAGTGTTTAGAGCAAAGATGACACTTTGAAGACTAAGGTGCACCTAACCCAAGCCATGGTATTTTCAGTTGCCTCATATGCATGTGAAAGCTGGACAATGAATAAGGAAGACTAAAGAAGAATTGATGCCTTTGGATTATGGTGTTGGTGAAGAACACTGACGATACTATGGACTTCCAGAAAAACGATTAAATCTGTTCTGGAAGACGTGCAAGTGGAATGCTTCTTAGAAGCAAGAATGGTCAGACTTCGTCTTACCTACTTTGGTCATACTGTCAGAAGGGACCATTCCTTGGAGAAGGATATCATGCTTTGTAAAGTGATGTTGACAATCACTTGGCCATCTTTTGATCCAGTAATTTACACCATGAGAAGAAAAATTATTCCACAAAGCAGTGACTGTATTTCTGTCTGTGTGTAAAGGATTTGCAAGTGTGACTATTTCAGATTCTAAAATAGTTTACTTTCTATACCCTTATTAATGTTTTACTGCAGCAAAGAACAGGTGCACAAATTTGAACAAATTCTGCTATATTCATATTGTTATAGTAATTTCAGCTCTAGCGGTACTAATACAATGATTTGCAACCATTGAATTTGAGTATTCAATGGAGGCATTAAAGAAGAAACAGCTGCAAGCATCCATTACTAATTGGAATATGGAATGTATGAAGTATGAATCTAGGAAAATTGGAAGTTGTCAAAAATGAAATGGAACGCATAAAGATTGCTATCTTAGGCATTAGTGAGCTGAAATGGACTGGGTTTGGCCACTTTGAAAGACAACCATATGATATACTATGCTGGAAATGACAATATGAAGAGGAATGGTGTGGCATTCATCATCACAAAGGATGTTTCAAGATCTGTCCTGAAGTATAATACTGTCAGTGATAGGATAATATCCATACACCTACAAGAAAGACCTGTTAATACTGCAATTATTCAAATTTATGCACTAACTGCCAAAGCCAAAGATGAGGAAATTGAAGATTTTTATCAATTTCTGCAGTCTGAAATTGAGTGAACATGCAATCAAGATGTGTTAATTATCACTGGTGACTGGAATGCAAAAGTTGGAAACAAAGAAGAATCACCGGTAGTTGGAAAATTTGGCCTTGGTGACTGGAATAATGCTGGAGATCACATGATAGAATTTTGCAAGACCAACAACTTATTCATTGCAAATACCTTTTTTCAACAACACAAATGGTGGCTATACACGTGAACTTTGCCAGATGGAGTACACAGGAATCAGATTGACTACATCTGTGGCAAGAGGCAGTGGAAAAACTTAGTATCTTTAGCCAAAATCAGGCCAGGAGCTGATTGTGGAACAGACCATCAGCTGCTCATAGGCAAGGTCAACTTGAAGTTGAAGACAATTAAAACAAGTCCATAAGAGCCAGAATAAGACCTTGAATATATCCCTCCTGAATTTAGAGACCATCTAAAGAATAGATTTGATGCATTGAACACCAATGACCGAAAACCAGAAGAATTGTTGGATGACATCAAGAACATCATCCATGAAGAAAGCAAGAGATCATTAAAAAGACAAGAAAAAAAAGAAAAGACCAAAATGGATGACAGAAGAGACTCTGAAACTTGCCCTTTAGTGGAGAGTAGCTAAAACTAATGGAAGAAATGAAGAGATAAAAGTTGGACAGAAGATTTCAAAGGGAAACTCAAGCAGATAAAGCCAGTTACTATAATGAAATGTGCAAAGGCCTGAAGTTAGACAACCAAAAGGGAAGAACATGCTCAGCATTTCTCAAGCTGGAAGAACTGAGGAAAAAACTTTAAGCCTCGAGTTGCAATATGGAAAGATTCTATAGGCAAAATATTGAATGATGCAGGAAGCATCAAAAGAAGATGGAAGGAATACACACAGAGTCATTGTACCAAAATAACTGGTTGATCTTCATCCATTTCAGGAGATGGCATATGTTCAACAACCAGTGGTATTGAAGGAAGAAATCGAAGCTTCACTGAAGGAATTTGGTGAAGAACAACAAGCTCCAGGAATTAATGGAATACCCATTGAGATGTTTCAACAAACAGATGCCCCGCTGGAGGCACTCACTTGGCTATGCCAAGAGATTTGGAAAACAGCTACCTGGCCAAGTGACTGGAAAAGATACATATTTTTACCCATTCCAAAGAAAGGTTATCTCACACAATGTGGAAATTATCGAACAATGTCATTAATATCACATGCAAGTAAAATCTTACTGAAGATAATTCAAAAACGGTTACAGGAGTATATTGACAGAAATGCGCTGATTTCAGAAGAGGATGTAGAATGAGGGATATCATAGCTGCTGTCAGATGGATCTTGGCTCAAAGCAAACAATACCAGAAAGATGTTTATTGTGTTTTATTGACTATACAAAAGCATTTGATTGTGTGGATCATAACAAATTTTGGGTAATATTGAGAAGGATAGGAATTCCAGAACAATTAATTGTACTCATGAGGAACCTGTACATAGACCATGAGGCTGCCATTTAGACAGAACAAGGGGACTCTGCATGGTTTAAAATCAAGAAGGGAGTGCATCAGGGTTGTGTCCTTTCACTTTACTTATTCAATCTGTATGCTGAGCAAATGATCCAAGAAGCTGGACTATATGAAGAAGAACATGACATCAGGATTGGACGAAGAATCATTAACAATCTGTGATACACTGATGGCACAACTTTGCTTGCTGAAAGTGAGGATGACTTGAAGCACTTACTGATAAAGATTGAAGGCTACACTTTGCAATATGAATTACATCTCAGTATAAAAAAAAACAAAACCCTCACAACTGGACCTATAAGTGGCATCATGATAAATGGAGAAAAGATTGAAGTTGTCAAAGACTTCACATTGCTTGCTTCTACAATCGATGCCATGGAAGCAGCAATCAGGAGGATATCAGATGACGTATAGCACTGGGCAAATTGGCTGCAAAGGACCTCTTTCAAGTGTTGAAAAGAAAAGTTATCTCCTTGAGAACTAAGGTGCTCCTGACACAAGCTATGGTATTTTCAGTTGCCTCATATGCATGTGAGAGTTGGACAATGAATAAGGAATACTGGAGAAGAGTTGATGCTTTTGAGTTGTGGTGTTGGCAAAGAATGCTGACAGCACCGTGGACTGCTAAAAGAACAGATTTGTCCTGGAGGAAGTGCAGCCGGAATGCTCCTTGAAGGCGAGAATGGCCAGACTTCGTCTCACCTACTTTGATCATGTTGTCAGAAGGGACCATTCCCTGGAGAAGCATGTCATGCTTGTAAGGTGGAGGGTTGACGTAAGAGGGGAAGGCCATCAACAAGATGGATTGACATGATGGCGGTGACATGGGCTCAAATATAGCAAGGATCATGGAGCTGGCTCAGGACCGGGCGATGTTTTGTTCTGCTGTGCATAGGGTGGCTATAACTAACACAATGGAAGCATGCTAATTCTCTTCTGATTCATTGCTTTATAAAAAAGAAATTAATTTTAGAATTGTCTTTAGGGATTCAAAGATCTTTTTCTTTTTATCTTCTGTTAGCTTTCATGTTTGCACTCCACCAGTTGTGACTGTTTCATTTCACCTGGATATAAAATTATGTCACTTTTTAAATTTGGTTCTACCATCACTCATGGCCGTAGAGTCAAATCTATCTCATAGTGACCCCTCCTTGGGTTTCAGAGGCAGTGTCACTACTGAAGTAGATTGCCCAACCTTCCTTCCGAGGAGTCGCTGGTGGGTTTGAATCACCAGCCTCTTGTTAGCAGGCATGTGCCTTAGGCACTGTGCCACCATAGCTCCCATAGGATGTAATATTTGAATAACTGGACATAAATAAAATTTATAGGGGCTCTAGTAACGTAGTGTCTTAGGCATTTGACTGCTAACCAGAAGGTTGGCCGTTCAAATCCACCAGCCACTCCTCAGAAGGAAGGTTGGGCAATCTATTTCCATAGTGATACTGACGCAGAAACCCAAGGAGGGGTCGCTGTGAGTCGGGTCTGACTTGATGGCATATAACAACAACAACAACAAATAAAATTTATAAAACAAGTAAAATTTATGAAATTTACATTTGAATTTGGATGTTAACACAAAAAAAATTATATTTTAAAATTAGTAAGCACAAAATTGATTTGGAATATGTAATTTTGTTCTTGAGGTCTGAGACAATGAAAAGAAATAGTATTTACAAAGCAGTGAGAAGTAATTTCATATGTTTGTCATACAATGTTTGTTGGCGGGCCCTCCATAGATCTCCCCAAGTGTTTTTCATCTTGAAAATACTAAGAATCTTGCACACTCACTTTTCTGTCTTTTGATGCTGTGTCTCCACAGTTCATTGGACTACTGCTGATACCCAGTAGTGGTGAGAGTGATCACAAAAAGCATGATACAAATACAAATGTATGCTCATTCTGAAGACAACTTTTGATTCACTTTGTACAGAATCGGATATGGTACGAGTTATGTGATTGTATTACCACTGGCACATTCTTATGTGGTTGATAAGAGAACCAAAAATGAGATTATACCCAAATGGCCTGAAATGAAAAGGAGAATATAATTAGTGTCATATACAAGCTTATATAATAGCATCAATTTCATTTAGTTCCATGCCAGTTCCCTTCTACTGCAGCACTTTCTTTTCCTTGAGTCCTGTCTACTTGGCATCAGTAGGACTTTGCTTTGAACAACTGGTGCCCCTGTTTTGTTGATGCCCTAAGCATGTACTTACCTTGCTTATTGGGTAATCCATTCCTACATTTAAATATTAGGCATATAGATTATAGGTGTCCATTGTAATCTTACACTGAGTGCTACCGATGTTAGAGTCAGACCTGGATATGACAGACATACCTGTGTTAAGAAATTGGGAATTGGAGGCATAAACTTTCCATCTGGCTTGAATGAGCCTCTGACCTATATACTAATGTATAAAGATTTAAAGAAAATAGTAGATTAAAATAGTTATTTTCATTGTGAAGATGACATTATCATTGTCATTATCATTGTGATGATGAGGATGATGATGGGTATTCCCTACCCTACTTTTTAATGAAAACAGAATTGTTATACCTTGACCATTTGTATAGACACATGAGCCACTCTGGCCAGTCATAGTCCTCTTACAACTTTCTTGAGTGGAGGCGGCAAGATTGTCCTTGCCTGTGGATACTGAGTTTAAGGAATAGATTCTAGGTATGTGGGATGACAAAGTATGTGATATAATGAAACCAACAAGACTGAACTGGAATAACAATGGAGCTGTGGAGGGACCCTAGATGTAGTTCACCTCCAGTTTGACTAACACCTGCCTTTGATAAATTTATTATTGTTGGGTGCTATCAAGTCAATTTCTGACTCCTAGCAACTCCATGTGACAGAGTAGAACAGCCTCATAGGGTTTTCTAGGCTGTAATCTTTATAGGGCGGGCTCTGGTGGGGTAGCCTAAGGCATTTGACTGTTAACCAGAAGGCTGCGGTTCAAACCCAACAGCCACTCCTCAAACCAGATCTCCAGGTCTTTCTTGATAACAACATTGCTTAAATAAGTTTGAGATGAATCGCTCACCCAGAATTCTGAGTAGCATAAGTACCTACTGTGTATAGAATATTGTGTAGATCATTGCACTGGAAATGGGAACATCTCTCCATTATTCTCACTCATTGGTCAGTTAAAAATAGTTTTTCTTACTGAAGTTGATTTTGCCCCCAGGGAACATTTGGCAATATCTGACATTTTTGTCACAGTTGGAGAGGGAACCATGAGGATGCTACTAAACATCCTACAGTAGCCCCACAGGATAGCCCCACAACCAGGAATTATCTAGCCCCAAATATCAGTAATACTGAAGTTGAATTACCTTCATGTAGCAGAAACAAAATTGAGTGAGAAACAGAAGGGATAAGTTCTAATCATATTTCTGTCATTAACCACTCTGTGCCTTGGGAAAATTATTTCATTTGGGGCAGGAAACTTGCCTGTGTAAGAAGAGGCTAAAATAAATGATTTTTAGCTTTTTTCCCTAGCACTTACTGTATTCTCTAATCTTTTCCAAAGTTGTGGTTTGTTTATTCCTGCTTGCCCCTTTTCTGTATCAGTAGAATCTGCTTTATGACTTTTTATTCCCTATAGTTTTTCTTTATGTCCTGGGCTCTTTCTTCAAACTCTGTTTTACAAACCAAATTTGCAACATACAAAGTTATCTCTAAGGACTCTGCATAAAACAGAATTCAGAGCTTTAAATTTGAAGTGACATTTAAGGATAGAAAGAGTTAGATAAAAAGATAAGTTTCCATTTTGCTCTAAAATGAATTCTCTAGATCTGCATTTCTGAAGTCTAGGGGAAATGCTTGCTTCAGTCACTATGCACAACAACTAAAATCCCTACAGCCAGGACAAATTTAATCTAAAACCTTTCCTTGTTTCTGTGAGGTACAAAATAGTTTCCCTTTCCCTCATGGTGAACTTTCTCATGAAATTTCTTTCATTTATGACTTACATATTCATGGTGACTTACATATTCCAAGTCAACTAATACAGTGACTCATTCAACTACCAGGGTTGAATGGTAGTGGGGTGGGTGGTGAAAGGTTACATTTCAACCATAGCAGCAGAAAACCTTGAGCAGCCAGAGTGCTGCTGACACTCAATTACTGTTGGAAAAGGGACATAATCATCATGAGGTAAAAATATATTATAAAACTGATATGAAAATAAGAACCATGTATGCAAGCTTACAAAATCCTAGGTTGGAAATGATAAATTGAGAAGTATTTGTCTCTGAATACTTGTAGTGCATGTAGCACTCTGTCAGTAACAGTGGAGAATTCAAAAGGGCTAGAACATGGCACTTAACTCTTGAGTTTTCGATTTGGTTGAGAAGACAAGCTAATGGAGCAATTAGAATAAAGACCGAAATAGTGAATTTTTGAATTTATTTATGAATTCAGTGAAAGAGCTGTTACATTGTAGAAAGAAATAGGAAGAACAGAGGGGGATGGTGAATTAGGTTTCAAGGAAGAGAATTTTATTAGAGTTTATAACTAATATTCTCTGTTATAGAACTGGTTTATCCATTTATCTTGATTATGTGTTCATTTACTCCTCTGAGTAAGTAACTATAGAGTGCTTTCTATGTACTCAGCAATATTTTTGGTGCTGGTGAACAAAATAGACATTTAATGCGGGTTATTGATAAAATAAACAAGTAAATAAGTCATATGTAGATGGGGCTGAGTTCTACAGGAAAAAAAAGTTAGTGTATGGAAGGTCATAGTTGAGTAAATGCCAAGAGATTGTGTAGGAGCTAGTTCCGCAGGTATATTAGGGAAGAGCATCTGAAGTCAAGGGAACAGCCAGTGTGAAGGCCTGAGGCTGGAGTTTGACTGGCATGTATAAACAGCAGCAAAGAGATCAGTGAGGTTGGAACTGAAGGATGAAGAAAAAAGGTGAGTAGAAGATACAGGGTGAGAGAGGTAGAGTAGAAGTCGAGTCATGTAAAACTTGAAAGGCACTGGTAAGAATTTAGACTTCTACCATGATTGTATTTGGAAATCATAGGAGGGTTTTGAAAAGAAGAATATGATTTATGTTTTTAAAGGATCACTCTGGGTGCTGTACTGAAAATAGACTGTAGAGGAACAGGTAGACTGTAGAAACAGGGAAGCATTTATGAAGCTGTTAAAATAATTAATCTGAGAGATAGTAGTTGCTGTGGGTTGATGACAAAGTAGTTGAGTTGTGGATATATTTTGATGGCAGAGCCAACAGGATTTGCTGACAGATTGGATGTGAAGTGTAAAAGAAAGAGCAAAATCAAAGAAGATTCCAAGGGTTTTGGTCAGTGTGTTTGGATAAAATTTTGGAGAGCCAAACTATGAGGGAAAGATAGTAAATAAACATACATGCATCTACAAATATTAAGATGCCAGATTCATGTATTGATTATTCTTTTGTAAGTAGTTTGAAGCCAAGGCATGAGCCACTTTAACTTACAGATATCAACATCTGGTTGTGACCTATCCAGAGTTGGTTGGAACATGAGTTCTTTTGGTTTGCTTTTACAAGTACACAAACATTTGTGACAATGTATTAGTTTCCTACAGCTGCCATAATAGATTATCACACACTGGGTGAATTAGCAAAAAAATTCACTCTTCCACAGTTCTGGAGGCTAGAGGTCCAAATCAAGATGTTCACAGGGTTGTGTTCCTGCCAGATCTTCTAGGAATGGATTCTTCTTTGCCTCTTTAAACTTCTGGTAACACCAGATGTTCCTTGAAGTTTAGGTAGAATATCTATAACCTCTGCCTCCATCTTCATGTTACTGTCTTCCTTCTCTGTCTGTCTCTCTTTCTGTTCTTGTAAGGACACTTGGTCATATAGTGGTTAAGCATTTGGCTGCTAAGTGAAGGCTCAGCAGTTTAAACTCACCAGCTGCTCCATGGGAGAAAGCTGTAGCCATCTGCTTTATAAAGATTACAGCCTTGGAAAACCTATGGGGGCAGTTGTACCCTATTCTATGGGGCCGGTGTAAGTCAGAATCAACTTGATGGCAGTTTTTTTTTTTTCTTTGTAGAAGGATGCCAGTGATATTGAATTAGGGTACACTGTCATGATCACATGTTAACTTGATCACAAACCCTAATCCTGGTGACACAGTGGTTAAAGAGTTTGGCTGCTAATTGAAAATTGGGCAGTTTACACCAACCAGTGACTCCTTGGGAGAAGGACCTGGAAATATGTTCCTGTAAACATTTCAGGTTAGGAAACTCTATGGGGCAGTCCTATAGGGTCATTATGAGTTGAAATTGACTCTATGGCACACAAGAACAGTCCTGGGGCACAATGGTCAATTACTCAGCTATAAACTGAAAGCATGGTAGTTTGAACCCACCTACCAGCACCTTGGAAAATCTCCTGGTTATTTGCTTCTGTAAAGATTACAGCTAAGAAAACCCTATGGGGAGGTTCTACTCTGTCACATGGAGTCACTATGAGACAGAATTGACTTGGTGGCAGTAAACAACATACCAAATGAGCTCTCATTCACAAGTAGTTGGGGTTAGGACTTCAACAAACCTTTTGTTTTTGTTAGCTGCCATTGAGTAGGCCCACAACTCATGGCAACCCATGCCAGGCTCTATTTCATTCTCATTTTTTTCTAAATGAATTTTTTTGAGATCATTGTAGATTAATATATAGATTTAAGAAAAAAATACAGAAATTTGTTGGAACAGAATTTCCCTGATAAGATGAAAGACAAGACTATATCCATTTAAGAAGTCAACAAACCCCAAACAGGATAGACCCCAAAAGAAAATCTCCAAGACATATCATCATTGAACTCACCAAAACAAAGACAAAGAAAGAATCTTGAAAGCAGCATGGGAAAAACCAAAAATTACCTATAAAAGGCAACCAATAAGACTAAGCTCTAATTTTTCGGCAGAAACCATGCTGGTGAGCAGGCAATCTGATGGTATATATAAAACCCTAAAAGAAAAAAAAAAATTCCAACCAAGAATTATATATCCAGCAAAATTGTCCCTCAAATATGTTGGTGAAATTAGGACATATCCAGATAAGCAGAAATTAAGGGAATTTGTTAAAAACAGACCAGTCTTACAAGAGATACTAAAGGGAGTCCTTTTATTTTCTCTTCTTTTTATTGTGATTTGGGTGAAGATTTACAGAGCAAATTCACTTTCCATACAGCAGTTTACATATACTTTGTCTCATGACATTGACCACAGTTTACCACAATGCAACAGCTCCCCTCCCACTTCCCCCCCATAGTTACCTCTTCCCTGTGTCCATCCCTCTATGCACTCCTGCCCCCTGAGCTGTCTTCCTGTGCATAGGCAGCCCTTCTTTCTCGATGATTGTTCTCTCCAAGGAGTGTATCTACCTCAGGTAAATGTTCAACTCATATGCCTGTCTTTTGTTTGGCTGGAAACCACAGGTGTGGGTTCAATTCCAGACCTGAAGGGCAGCTAGAGGCCATAGTCTCAGTGGTTCCATCAGGCTCTATTGGACCAGCAAACCTGGTCGCCCCCACCATTTTTTTCCCCTCCAAATGATTTTGAGTTTTGTTCCACATTGTTCTCCCTCTCTATCAAGGATCTCCTACATAGATCTAAAGGGACCCTTTGGACAGAGAACCAACAACAATAAACAACAACCGACCATTAACACACATGATGACATAACCACATAACCCAGAAGCCAACCCAGTTATGGGAGTATCCAAAGTAAAATAAACTTACAAGATTGTAACCAAGGAACCAGAGACATAAATTGACAAATGAAGACAACTATAAGCCAAAAAAGATGGAAAGAATAGTGTAGTTCCAGGACTTCTAAATGGTGAGGAAGTCAAGATAATGGCAAGATAGAATGAACTGTTCAGCACTTGGGGGAGGAAAATGATAAATCACAGGATAACCGCAAAGAAAAAAGATAAACCTTCACATCACAATAAAAAAGAGGACAAGCACAAATATTTAGCAAATAGTAAAACAATAGCAACAAAAGAAATTATAAGACAATTCCTAAACAAAATGACTTCAGCACAGAAAATTATATGGAACAAAGAAATCAGCAACATCACAAAAAAACATACAACAAAATGACAGCAACAAATTCATACTTGTTAATAATAACACTGAATGTCAATAGTTTAAACGCACTACTCAGGAGATGGAGAGTTGCAGATTGTTAAAAAAAACATAACCCATCAATATGCTGCCTACAAGAGACACACCTTAGAGACAAAGACACAAATAGACTAAAAATCAAAGGTTGGAAAAAGATATATCAAGCAAATGGCAATAAAAAAGAGCAGGAATGGCCCTATTAATTTCTGATAAAATTGATTGTAAGACAAAAACCACCATAAGAGGCAAGGAAGGATATTATATATCAATTAAAGGATTGATTGAACAAGAGGATATAACCATAATAAATATCTATGCACCCAATGAAAATGACCCAAAATGCATAAATCAAACTTTAACAGAACTGAAAAGACAAATGTTGTTGTAGGAGACTTCAATACACCATTTTCAATGAAAGATAGAACAACTGGAAAGAAACTCAACAAAGATGCAGAGGAACTAGACAATACTATTCACTAACTTGACTTTATAGTACAGAGCACTTCACCCAACAACAGCACAATTTACATTCTTTCCCCATGCACATAGAACATTCTCCAGGAAAGACCATATGTTAAGCCACGAAGCCAACCTCAATAAATTTTAAAACACTGAAATATCGCAAAGCATCCTATAAGATCACAATGCTATAAAATTAGAAATCAATAGGAAGATCAAAGGAAAAAGAGCAAACACATGGAAACTGAATAATACCCTTCTTAAAAATGAGTAGGTAATAATCCAAACCAAACTCACTGCCACTGAGTCTGTTCTGACTCATAGCAACCCCCTCCTTGGGTTTCCATGTTTATCTCTATAGAAGTAGATTGCCCAACCTTCCTTCTCAGGAGTGGCTGGTGGGTTTGAACCACCAGCCTTCTGTTAGCAGTAAATGCCTTAAACACTATGCCACCAGAGCTCATGCCTAGGTAATATGTAATTACCTGACTAGGTAATAGAGGAAATAAAAAATGAAATTTAAAAATTCCTTAAATCAAATGAGAATAAAAACACAACATACCAAAATCTCTCTTATCTCTAAAATTTATAGAGAACTCCAACACCTCAACAGCAAAAAGATGAAGAATCCAATTAAAAAATGGGCAGAAGACATGAATAGACACTTCACCAAAGAAGATATTCAGGCAGCCAACAAACACATGAATACATGTTCATAATCATTAGCCATTAGAGAGATGCAAATCAAGACAACAATGAGATACTAATCTTGTCCCAGCACTAGTAGTGAAGTTCAACAAGACAGATAATAAGAAATGCTGGTGAGGATGTGGAGAGATTGAGACTCTCATACCTGTTGGTGGGACTGTAAAATGATACAACTGCTTAGAAAGCAGTTTGGCAATTCCTTAAAAAGATGTAATTAGAAATACTATTTGACCCAGCAATCCCATCACTAAGTATATATACTAAAGAGCCAGAACAAGAACAGATATTTGCATATCCATTTTCATTGTAGCACTATTTACAATAGCAAAAAGAGGGAAACAACCCAGGTGCCCATCAACAGAAGAATGGATGACCAAACTATGGTACATACACACAATGGAATACTATGCAACCCTAAAGAATAACTTAGAATCTGTAAAACACTATGTAACATGGATTAACTTGGAGGATATTGTGCTGAGTGAAATAAGTCAATCACAGAAGGACAAATATTGTATTAGTTCATTATTGTAAAAAGACAAGCAAAGTTTATATATGGCAGGATGCTTTCTTTGTTGATTACCAAGGGTGGAAGGAGAGGGGAGGGAACAATGCTAGACAGGTAGGGACAAGTATTGATTTGGGTGAAAGGAGGGGCAGTGTACCAAATGTGAGTGATCAACACAGTTATTGAGGAGGAGGAAGACAGAGAGAAGTACATGGGAGGTACAGACAACAAAGATGAATCCTTTTGCATATACAATACTGCATTGTCTGTGAAGGAAAGCTTTGATCTGTGGGTGGATAGATGGGTGGACAGGCTGAACGATCAGATATGTCTGGGCAGAGGGAAGTGTGCCTATGACCAGGTATAGGGTTAGCAGGCAATGTTTCTATGTGCTTATTTGTATGTGCTATAAGAATGTCCAGGTGTGTAGTAGAGCTGACAAGCTTATGGTGACTTCTTGGCCATAGCCAGCTACCCAAAGAGAGCAAGTAGTTGGACCTGTGGGCTTGGGTTCATGGTCACAAGGGATATCAACCTCAATTGGCATAACATACTACACAAAAACATTGTTCCACATACTACTTTGATGAGTAGTGACTTGGACTTTAAAAGCTTGAAAATGGCCATCCAGATGCAACAATGGGTCTCTCCTTATCCAGAGGAAAGAAGAATGAAGAAAACCAAAGGTGCATGGAAACAATTAGTCCAAGGGTCTGGTAGACCATGTGATCCTCAGCCTTGAAACCAGAAGAGCTAGATGGTGCCTGGCTACCACTCTCAACTACTCAGAGAGGGACTGGTGCAGGAGATCCAGGATAGAGTGGGACAACACTGTGGAACAAAACTCAAAATCATGAAAAAAAGACCAGGTTTGCTGGTCTGATAGAGCCTTATGAGAGCCCTGAGACTATGAACCCTAACCATCCTGCAGGTCTGAAATTGAACTCATTCCTGTGGCCAAACAATAGGCAGGCGCATGGGGTGAAAAGTTACATCAGGTAGAAACACTACTTGGAGCGATCAATCATGGGAGAGCAGAAAGGCAGTTTTGGCCCAGGGAGACAGTAGGGGGTGGGAGTGCATGGGAGGGAAGGACACAGGGAAGTGGTACTATGGAGAGGAAGGAAGAGAGCTGTTATATTGTGGGGACAAACAAACAAACAAACAAATAAATAAATAAGAAAGAATAGAGAGATAAAATGTACCTTTTACTCTGTTACCCCCAATGGAAACATCTTGCAATACATAGTACATTGTCACAACCAAGACACTGATATCAATAAAGTTAAGGCACAAAACAATTTCACCACCACACATATCTCTAATATTGTCTTTTTTTAACTGCCTTTCCCAGTCCTCCCTGTCCATAATCCTCGTAAATCTACATCTCTGTTGTGTATATCACACTTGAAACACTACATTATTGTTATTTGCTGTCAAGTTGGACCTGCCCCATAGTGACCCCTCCTTGGGTTTCCAAGGCGATATCACTACAGAAGTAGATTGTTCAACCTTCCTTCCGAGGAGTGGATGGTGGGTTTGAACCACCAGCCTTCTAGTTAGCAGTCAAGTGCCTTAGGTACTACACTATCAGAGCTCCTATGTTGTTGTTGTTTTTATGTGCTGTTGAGTCGGACCCGACTCATAGCGACCCTTCTTGGGTTTCTGAGGCAGTATAGTCACTGTAAAAATAAAATAAAATAATTAGTGACATTAGAATGTATTCAGAGAAGAACTATTCAGGATGGTGAAGGACAACAAAAACATGGCATATGAGGGAAAATAAATAAAAATATTGAACATAATGACAGTCAAATCAGAGCAAAATATATAGTTCTTTCTGGTGGCATAGTGTCTAAGGCAGTATCTTCACTATGGTGGTAGATTTAAGTATCTACACATCTGATAAAATTGTACAGAAGTCAAATAAAACTGGGGAAAATCTGAATAAAATTGCTATTATATGTTTGATTGGTTATAATATTACACTATAATTTTGCAAAATGTTACCATTGAGGGAGAGTGAGCAAAATGTACATGACTTCTTTCTGTATTGTATCTTACAACTGCATGTTAATCTACAATTATCTCAGAAAATTTCAATTAAAAATATTAACTAAATAAAGTCATTAATAAAATAATTTTTAAAACTTTATATAATGTCAGTGTTGAAAGGTATTTATAAACTTCAAACCCTTAGAAAATGCTTGAACTATTTCCTGTTTTTGTTGTTGTTGTTATGTGCCGTCGAGTCAGCCCTGACTCATAGTGACCCCTCCTTGGGTTTCCGAGGCAGTATCACTACAGAAGTAGGATTGCC
>NW_006921736.1:1594885-1611101 GCF_000298275.1 Orycteropus afer afer
TCCGCCATCTTGCCCCGCCTCCTCTGCTTAAGTCTTGACAACATCTAATGTATCCTCAATTTCTAAAATTTTGTCATTTCAGAAATGTTACATAAATGGAATCAACAGTATATACCCTTCAGGGATTAGCTTTTTTCACTAAACATAATTCCTTAGAGATTCATCTAAGTAGTTGCTTGTATTAATAGTTCATTTCTTTTATTGATGAGTAGTATTCCATGATATGGCTGTACCACAATGTGTAACCAGTTGTCTGTTGAACATCTGGGCTGATTTCAGCTTTTGGCTTACTACAAGTAAAGCTATTATAAATATTCAGGTACCTAAACTTTTCCCAAAATCACAATAAAAAAGATCGACCTTAGTATGAACATATGTTTTCATTTCTCTGGTATAAGTGCCTAGGAGTGCAATTGCTGGGTTGTACATTAATTGCATGTTTAGTTTTATAAGAAAATGCCACACTGTTTTCCAGGGTGGCTATACCATTTTATATTCCCAATCTCTCTCTTTTAATATCATGATTTGTCTTCTGTTCATGGAATTCTAATTGGGCTTAATGAACCACAATGTGAGAAGAATTTTAGAAGCCTTGCTGAGACACAAAAAATAAAGTATGTTCTGTACTAATTTGCAGAAAAGAAAGTGCTGTTTAACTAACCCTCTCTATATAATATTGTCATAAAAGAGGGTACATAATAATACAGAAAGTATAGTTCCTTTGAGTTTTCATAGAAGCCTTTGTTAAAATTCCACATGACCCAGCACTACTTGAAACCAAAGCCATGAGGATTAAGGGAGAACTATAAAGAATCAAAGATCTAATTCACTGTGAATTGAACAGTGCACTTATGCCTGGATTCTTAGGTACTTACAGCTGCTTATAGAATACTCTAACTAGAGTTTCTAGAAACTCTCTTTGAAGTTGTTTGCTTTCCCAGACCTGCTTTGATGACCTAAAATCACCAATGTGGACAGGATGAGGTGAGTGGAAGGGGAGCTGACGATGTAGGAGAAGAATCATACCTTCATCAGATACCAGCAGTATGTCTCCTTGGAATTAAAGATAAACTTTAATCATGGTTTCATCCTGGGAACAACTTAACACATATTATTAATAGCAATATTAATGATATTTATAGTTATAGCCACTATTTTTGAGTATCTTGTATATGCCAGGAACAGTGTTAGGTAAATCATATAGCTTATATGTGATCTTCAAAATAAGCCTGTAAAAGAGGTATTGTTTATCTCTAATTTACAGATGAAGAGGTTAACTACGTATATTTATTTATATAGGCTAACTGCATACATTTATCCATGAATCTGATCCAACAGATATTATGAAATTCCACGCTGATTTCTCTCTATGCTGCTATTACTCTAATCAAGAAAAAAACAAAACAAACAAACAAAACCAAACACATTTGCTGTCACGTTGATTCTGATTCTTAGAGACCCTATAGAACAGAGTAGAACTGCCCCATAGAGTTTCCAAGGCTATGATCTTGGAAGCAGACTGCCACATCTTTCTCCCATGGAACAGCTGGTGAGTTTGAACCTCCAATCCTTTAGTTAGCAGTCAAGCGCTTTGATCACTACTCTACCAGGGCTCCTGCTGTTACTGCAAAGGGCCCTCAGTTCCCATCTTTTGCCTCCTCTTAATGCTTCTCCACCCACTGGGACTTAGTACAGATGTGGGAAGGGAAAAGAGTTGGGAGCATGTATGGTGGAGGAAGAGTGGCTTAGGATACAAAAATATCATAATCATAATTATAATAATGTTATTATGTTTATATATTTATTGACCTTCTTCTATAAACCACATTCCCTGTTAAGAGTTTAACATGTAATATCTTGATTCCAAATGGCAACCTAATAGGGCATATGCTATTCTTGTGCGGTTAAAACAGCCATATAAATAGATATGAAACCAGACATTGGGAGAGAAGTGATTTTCTGGAAGGTCACACATCTAGAGAGAAATTATGCTAAGATTCAAATTTTGATCTCTGTCACTCCAAAATCCTTGCTTTGTTTGTTTACTTCTTCATTCATATCTATATTGGCGTGAGCATAAACAAACACACACACATTTGTGTGTTTCCAAATATTAGAAGCATTAAAGACTTTCTGTTATTAGTTGTTTTAATGTTTCAAAGCATGGTTCATATAATTATAAAAGGCTTACAAGCATGGTTACTGTAAAAATTAATGTACCGGTTGATATAAAAAATTAGACTACTTTTTTTGTTGTTGTTATTTGCCATCCAGTCGGCCCCGACTCCTAGCAATCCCTCCTTGGGTTTCTGAGGCAGTTATCACTATGGAAGTAGGATTGCCCAACCTTCCTTCCGAGGAGTGGCTGGTGAGTTTGAACCGCCAGCCTCCTGGTTAGCAGTCAAGTGCCTTAAGCACTATGCTACCAGAGCTCCTTTTTTTTAGGGTAGATTTTTTTTTTGTTGTTGTTAGATACCATTGGGTCGACTGTGACTTATAGCAGCCTCAAGTATAACAGAGCAAAACGTTGCCTGATCTTGTGCCATCTTCATGACTGTTAGTAGTTCGAGTCCTTATTGCATTATAAAAACTTTTCTTGATGACATTAAGATGAATGATTCACATTATCATCTTCCTGCAGCAAAAAGGAAAAACTCTGTGATTGCAAGAGTTTTGTGACCTGTTTGCCTGAAGCAAAAACTTATGTAATTGTCTTCAACAGTTAGTGGAATATTGAGAAATAGTATCAATAGAGTATTATGGTTATTGATGTAGTTCTTTTTCATGTGCGTCAAGCCCTTCTCAATTTCAACTACACTTTTTACTTATTTAATCGTCATGTTTCTTTGTGGCTAGTAGTCAATAACTCATTTCCTTGTGGCAGGTGGTACATAGAGGATCACTGGTTGTGTAGTAGTTAAAGAAGTCAGCTGCTAACTGAAATGTTAGCAGTTTTAACCTACCAGCTGATCCATGGGAGAAAAGATCTGGTGATATTCTCACATAAAGAGTCAGCCTAGGAAACCATGTGTGGCAGTTCTGCTCTGTCCTATAGGGTTACTGTGAGTCGGAATCAACTCAATGGCACACAGCAACAACAACCACATAGAAGTCCTGGGTAGTGCAAATGGTTAAGCACTGGGCTACTAACTGAAAGATTGGTGGTTCAAAGCCACCAGGAGGTGCTTTAGTAGTAAGGGTCAGTGATCAGCTTTTGAAAGGTCACACACTTGAAACCCTATGGAATACACTTCTACTCTGCACACACGGGGTTGCACTGAGTTAGAATGCATTCAGTAGCAACTAATAACAACCACAAAAATCAGTATATGAACTCCATGTCCTTTCTTGTTCTCCCTTGTCTTTATGATAGACGTAATAAATATTGAATGATGGATGGAAGAATGAATGATTAGATCTTTCCTTTCCTCACTATTAACTTTTGGTATCAATTGTGTTAGTTTTCACATCTCCAATTCTCTAATAGCAACTCTGAAGACTATCTGGCTTATAGGGTGACTCCTGTGTTTGTGATTACACAATCTGTTTAGTGCAGTTCAACAATATTTAGTGAATACATTCTCTAGGCCAGGAATTTTGCTAGGTGTTCAGGGCAAAGAAATGGCTGATGCATCAACTGGCTTTGAAGGAGTTCCCCATCTGGTAGAGGACACATGGTATGTTAGACTGGGTTCTCTAGAGAAAAAAAACCAGTAAAGCTTTTATATATGTATATATATATATATATATATATATATATGAGAGAGAGAGATAGAGAGAGAGAGAGCGCGCGCGAGAGCGCTTTAGGAAGATTGCTTGCACACTTAGAGAAGCTGGCAAGTCCAAAGTTCCTGGATAAAACATCAAGCTGGAGGCTTTTCCATGTCAAGCTGAAGGCTTTTCTCGACTCTTACAGCTGCAGGGGCTGAGGTGCTCAGAGCTGGCAGGCAGTACACCAGCTGTTAACTGCAACGAATGACGAATCCAAGATCTCCAAGCCAAAGTTCACTCACGGACAGTTGTAGGCAGACAACAGAATCCCGATCCACAGAAGAATATCTTCTCTCCCAGGATGTCCACAGATATACTGGAAGAAGACTGCACCCCTAGGGAAACTCCCTTTCAGCAGATGGGCCACTCAAAACATAGTCATCTGATCCCATGATGGGAACAACCACACTGCAACAGCTCAACCACAGAGAATTGTGGTCCAGCCAAGTTGACACAAAGCTCCAACTATCACAGTCCACCCCTTGTCAACTTGGAAGTTGTACACATCTTCTTAACTATGTTGTTGTTGTTGTTATTTGCCGTCGAGTCGGCCCCGACTCATAGTGACCCCTCCTTGGGTTTCCGAGGCAGTATCACTACGGAAGTAGGATTGCCCAACCTTCCTTCCGAGGAGTGGCTGGTGGGTTTGAACCGCCAGCCTTCTGGTTAGCAGTCAAGTGCCTTAGCCACTATCCTACCAGAGCTCCCCTTCTTAACTATATAATCTCTAAATAAGGACAATTATAAAGTCATATTTGTGCCTAACATGATACGCTAACACTCGTGCATCTCTCTCAGCAGTGAGAAATTCCTTCTGCCTCCAGGAGGGCTCCTTTTGAACCTGGCAGTGGCCAAACTAACCAGTCCCAACAACAGAATGCTATACACCTGAGAAAGAGAGAGAGAGAACTTCCCAGAAAATTATTTCATGCTGATACCAACAGAAATTCCCCAGGTGCATAACTTTAACAATCAGGAGATACTCAGTTGCTCATAGCACATTCCACCATGGAGTTTACAAAGACTTATGGCTAGAAAAGTCACCTTGTGTAACTTACTACACCACACTCTGTTAGGTAGAAATGTGTCAGGGAAGGAAAACCCTAATATTTTCCATTAAAAGGAGCAATAGAAAAATAGTAAGACTGTACCCTGTCACAGAAATCTTGTTAGACATGGAAAAATAAGGCAATCCTGTTTAGTGCTGGATCTTCATAGATTTCCCTGTATTAAGATTTTACTTCCACAGTATTTGAAGGTATGGATTGGGTGGTATAAGTATATCTTTTTGTAACTAACAGGTGCTTCACTTTTTTGCTAATTTCTTGAAAAACTTGGAAAATAGAATGGAGATAAATTGTAAAATATACAATAAACTTGTTTTAAAAATATTTTAAATCACAGGATTAAACCCAAAGTTTCTTAGTTCAAGACACTATTTTTTTTACTGTTGGTGGAATATAGATTCATAATGTATGTTGTTGTTGTTATTTGCCGTCAAGTCGGCCCTGACTCATAGCGACCCCTCTTTGGGTTTCCGAGGCAGTATCACTACGGAAGTAGGATTGCCCAGCCTTCCTTCCGAGGAGTGGCTGGTAGGTTTGAAACGCCAGCCTTCCTCAAGGAATTGAAAAACTATGTTTTTCAAAGAGTTTAAGAACCGCAAGATCAGCTATAAATATATTTATATCCTTGATTAAGATTTGGTATCTGGCATTGTGTGTGGTAGCTCTGCAAAAAACTTCAAATGCTGAAAGGAGAATGGAGAGTAAGTGCTTTCTCAAGAAATATAGGATGGATAAAAATAGATATAATTGGTAAGTAACCATCTAGGATGAAACTATTGCTCTCCCTCTGTCGAGTGAAAAGAAGAGTGAAGAAAATCAAAGACTGAAGGAAACAGTTGGTTCAAAAGACCAATGGACCACACAAAATCATAGCCTCTACTACCTGGAGACCAGAAGAACTAGATGGTGCCTGTTGCTCCTACTGACTGTTCTGATCAGGATCATGATAGAAAGTCCTTGACAGAAAGGGAGAAAAAGTGTAGAACAAAATTCAAAAACATAAAAAAGAGCAAACTTACTAGAACCCCCTGGACTGTGGCCTTTGGCACTCTTCAAGCTTGTAACTCATATACTGCCCCCCTCACATTTTGGGGTCAACTTTCAACCAAACAATAAGCAGGCTTATAGAGTGAATAATAACATCAAGGATAAATGTATTCCTCAATAAAGTCAACTGAATGGGATGAAAAGGTCAGCATTTGCCCCAAAACAAAACTCAGAAGGTAAGAAAGGGTAGGAAAGAAGGGCAAATGGAAATAGTATTACTGTTAGAGGGGATTACCCAATGTCATGAAACAAAAGGTATTTATATTGTCAGATGGAAAACTGTTATGCTCAGTAAATGTTCACCCAAACTGCAATAATAATAAGAAAGGATAAAATTGCATATGTCAACACTAATAGTATAAGGCATTTCCTGGAGGGCTGCGTTAAGAGGATTCTGAGGCAGTGTCAGTATTCAGTGGGAGAGAGTTCAATGACCATCAGTGTATGTGTGTGTTGGGAGTGAGTCATGTGTTGCTTTTCTGCTATCCCTTAATCAGGAAATAATGGACCCTTAAAATAACTTGTGACACTAGAACACTTCATAGTTGAGTATATGCCCCCTGGATACTCATAAGGAATTGTTGTCAGTGTTAGGTGCCATTGAGTTGGCTCTGACTCATAGCAGCCTTGTGTACAACAGAATAAAACACTGCCTGAATAGATACTGTATTTAACAGCAAATCAATGGAGAAGATTTTCCATTGTCCTTCATTGCTATGGTAGAGGTAGTTTCTGACTTAAGAGTGGGCTCCGTTCTTACAACTCTGCTATAAGTTGGTTCTGACGTAAGTTAGATATCACATTTTTTTTTTCCATTTTCATTATTATTGCCTTTAATTATCAGTACCTTTTAAAATCAGATCTTTATTTGTCTTTGGGGGTTGCACAAAAATGATAATATAAGCAAATTATTTGCTGCAACATTGTATGTACACATTACTATTGTAAGATGTACAAAAGAAAACAAAAACTGATGGTCATAAGTGTACTTTGTCATAACTTGAATATGTTGTAAGTCAGGGGCCACCTCTATTATCATTTTCACAACTGCAATCATGAAATCAGTTAATGTTTAGTCTTAATGTACATAAAATAATAGTGTTATTTAAAACCAAAACCAAACCCATTGTCATCAAGTTGATTATGATTCACAGTGACCCTATAGGACAGAGTGGAACTTCCCCATACGGTTTCCAAGGCTGTAAATCTTTACAGAAGCAAACTGCCATGTGTTCTTCCTGTGGAGGAGCTGGTGGATTTGAACTGCCAACCTTTTGTTCTGCAGTTTGAAATTGACCACACATGCAATCAAGATATGTTAATTGTCACAGGTGACTGTAATGTAAAAGTTTGAAACAAAGAAGAATCGCCAGTAGTTGGAAAATTTGTCCTTGGTGACAAAAATAGCCCTGGAGATCGCATGATAGAATTTTGCAAGATCAACAACTTATTCATTGCAAATACCTTTTTTCAACAATATAAATGGTGGCTATACATGTGAACTTCACCAGATGGTGTACACAGGAATCAGACTGACTACATCTTGGCAAGAGGTGTTAGAAAAGTTCAATATCTTCAGCCAAAACAAGGCCAGGAGCTGATTGTGGAACAGACCATCAACTGCTCCTACACAAGTTCAACTTGAAGTTGAAGACAATTAAAACAAGTCCACAAGAGCCAAATATGACCTTGAATATATCCCTCCTGAATTTACAGACTATCTAAAGAATAGATTGGATGCACTGAACACCAATGACCGAAATCCAGAAGAATTGTGGGATGACATCAAGAACATCATCCTTGAAGAAAGCAAGAGGTAATTAAAAAGACAGGAAAGGAAGAAAAGACCAAAATGGATGTCAGAAGAGACTCTGAAACTTGCCATTGAGCGGCAAGTAGCCAAAGCAAATGGAAAAAATGACAAGATAAAAGAGCTGGATAGAAGATTTCAAAGAGTAGCATGAGCAGACAAAGCCAGTTACTGTAATGAAATGTGCAAAGACCTGGAGTTAGAAAACCAAAAGGGAAGAACAGACTCAGCATTTCTCAAGAGCTGAAAGGACTGAGGAAAAAATTTAAGCCTCAAGTTACAATATTGAAAAATTCTACGGCAAAATATTGAATGATGCAGGAAGCATCAAAAGAAGATGGAAGGAATACACAGAGTCACTGTACTAAAAAGAACTGGTCAGTCTTCATCCATTTCAGGAGGTGGCATATGATCAAGGACCAATGATATTGAAGGAAGAAGTTGAAGCTGCACTAAAGGAATTGGTGAAGAGCAAGGCTCCAGGAATTAACAGAATACCCATTAAGATGTTTCAACAAATGGATGCCCCACTGAAGGCACTCACTCAGGTATGCCGAGAGATTTGGAAGACAGCTACCTGGCCAACTGACTGGAAGAGATCCATATTTGTACCCATTCCAAAGAAAGGAGATCCCACAGAATATGGAAATTATCAAATAATATCATTAATATCACATGCAAGTAAAATCTTAGTGAAGATAATTCAAAAACAGTTACAGCAGTATATTGATGGAACTTCCAGAAATGCAAGCTGGATTCAGAAGGGGACATGGAGTGAGGATTATCATTGCTGATGTCAGATGGATCTTGGCTCAAAGCAAAGAACACCAGAAAGATGTTTACTTGTGTTTCATTGACTATGCAAAGGCATTCAATCGTGTGGATCATAACAAATTATGGATAACATTGAGAAAAATGGGCATTCCAGAACACTTAATTGTACTCATGGGGAACCTGTGCATAGATCAGGAGGCTTCCATTTGAACAGAACAGGGGGACACTGTATGGTTTAAAATCAAGAATGTAGTGTGTCAGGGTTGTATCCTTTCACCATACTTATTCACTCTATTTGCTGAGCAAATAATCTGAGAAACTGGACTACATGAAGAAGAACATGTCATCAGGATTGGAAGAAGAATCATTAATAACCTGTGATATGCTGACAACACAACTTTGCTTGCTGAAATTGAGGATGACTTGAAGCACTTACTGATGAAGATTGAAGACCATAGTCTGCAATATGGATTACATCTCAATATAAAGAAAACAAAAATCCTCATAACTGGACCTATAAGCAGCATCATGATAAATGGAGAAAAGATTGAAGTTGTCAAAGACTTCACATTGCTTGGTTCTACAATTGATGCCAATGGAAACAGCAGTTAGCACATCAGACGACATATGTTGTTGTTGTTATATGCCTTCATGTCGACCCTGACTCATAGCAACCACTCCTTGGGTTTCTGAGGTGGTATCACTACGGAAGTAGATTTCCCAACCATCCTTCCGAGGAGTGGCAGGTGCATTTTACCCACCAGCCTTTTGGGTAGCAGTCAAGTGCCTTAGGCACTATGCTACCAGCACTGGACAAATAGGCTGCAAAGGCCCTCTTTCAAGTGCTAAAGAGCAAAGATGTCTCCTTGAGGACTGAGGTTGTGCCTGACATAAGGCATGATATTTTCAGTAGCCTCATATACATCAGAGAGCTGGACAATGAATAAAGAAGAGTGAAGAAAAGTTGATGCTGTTGAGATGTGGTGCTGGCAAAGAATGGTGAAGGTACCATGGATTGCTAAAAGAACTAACAAATCTGTCCTGGAGGAACTTCAGCTGGAATGCTCCTTGGAAGTGAGACTGGCCAGACTTTGTCTCACCTACTTTGGTCATGTTATCAGAAGGGACCATTCCCAGGAGAAGGTTGACCTGCTTGGTAAGGTGCAGGGCTGACGAAGGAGGGGAAGGCCCTCAATGAGATGGATTTACACAGTAGCTGCAGTGATGGGCTTAAGTATAGCAAGGATTGTGGAGTTGGCATGGGACTGGGCGGTGTTTTGTTGTGCTGTGCATAGGGTTGCTATGAATTGGAGACGACTTGATGGCACCTAACAACAACAACAAAACAACATTTTGGTAACTACTGAGCGCTTAACTATTGTGCCACCAGAGCTCCTTGGTGTTGATTAGAGAGTGATTATACATAACATATAATTTTTGCTGGTTCTCTATTATACATCTTTTATAACAAGAAAACATTTTAAGTTAGTGAGACATCCGTGGAAATCACCATTGGAGCTTGTACTTTTACCTTGACAATGCCCTGTAGGGACTATTACACAATACAATATAGGAGGCACTCAATAAATATTCATTAAATGAAAGAAAAATCCCAGAGTCATCTGGCAAGGAGAATAAGAAAGAGCCTAAAAGAGGGAAAGGATTAAGATAAAATTCCTGTGTTGAATCTATCTGTCATAAATTAAATACAGGATTGTGAAGGGTGCTCTGTTGTTTTATTGCCATTTCTTGGGAAAGGCTTGTGTAATTCATTTGATGCTTCCCTTCCTGTGACTTATGCTGCCATCCCAGATTCATGGTAATGTAAGCTTACAGCACTTCATACTGACATATATTCTTCTCTGTGTTTTCAATCCCTCTCTAGTTTGGCAGCTTCCCCTGGAGAAGAAGCTAATCTCCAAAAGTCACCGTATAGGGGAATGCTATGAATGGCATTGTTGCAGGTAAACATTGTCTGTAATACAGGCATCCAGATATGAATTACACAATTAGTCTTTGCATGTTTGGCCTCCTCATGTGTACTTTGCTGGTGGCCTTGAGGACAGTATGTGTGTTTAAGTTTGGAACTGCATGGAGCAAAACTTTGAAAACTAAACTGTATTTCTACTCTATTCTATTCAGAAAAAAAATTATTTTATTGATTACAGATAACACTTAGTGAGTGTTCATTCTGTTACTAGACACCACATAAGCTTTATATACTTGTTGTTGTTGTTGTTGTTATGTGCCGTCGAGTCAGCCCCGACTCATAGTGACCCCTCCTTGGGTTTCCGAGGCAGTATCACTACAGAAGTAGGATTGCCCAACCTTCCTTCTGAGGAGTGGCTGGTGGGTTTGAACTGCCAGCCTTCTGGTTAGCAGTCAAGTGCTTTAGCCACTATGCTACCAGAGCTTAATCATATTTATTTCCAAGCTCTATCAGGAAGCTAAAACCTATTGTCTCTAGTTTTTATTTGGAGAAACTGAGGCTTTTATTATTATTACTATAATCTTAACTTTTTTTGTGATTTGGGTGAAAGTTTACAGAGCAAATTGGTTTTCCATTAAAAAATTCACGTATGTTTTGTTTTGTGACATTGATTGCAATCCCCTCAATATAAGAGCACTCTTCCCACTTCCTCCCTGTCTTTACATCTGCCCTTGTTTGCTATCCCTTTTGCCTTCTAGGCATTATCACTGGGCAAATGCTGCACTTTTGATCTCATATGGTTGATTGTTCTAAGAACTGTGTACTTCTCTAGTGATCTAGGCTGGCCTATTTTGTTGGCTGAAACTTGAGCCATGAGAGTGAGTGAGTTCAGTTCAAGGCTTGCAGGGTACCATAGTCTTGGGGGTTCTACCACTCTCTATCATACCAGTCTTTTTTATTTTTTTTTAATGATTTTGAGTGTGTTCCACATTTGTCTCCCACTCTATCCAGGGAACTCTTACTGTGATCCCTTTCAGAATAGTCAGCTTTTGTAGCTGGGCACCATCCAGTTCTTCTGGTCTTGTGGTCATGGAGGCTGGGGTTCATGAGGTCCATTAGTCCTTTGGGCTAATTGTTTCTGCGCATCTTTGATTTTCTTTACTCTTCTGTGCTCCAGATGGGGTGGGAAAATTGAGTCTTAGGGAGGCTAAATAGTTAATCTAAGTTTGCACTGAGAATAAATATCAAGGTTGAATTTAAACCAAGGACTGTCTGATAACCATGTTTGTGCTCTGTATACTGTACAAGATGGTTACCAGTACAAAAACTGTGGTTTGTGCTTACCTGGTTGATTTAATAGTCATTCCAGGTAGCCAACCTCTTGTGGAGGTGTGTGAACCTTATAGAATAAACATTGGGAATTTCATTTATAACTTGAACAAAATCTATACATGACAAGGAGAGTGTCAGAGAAATAAGAGAGCAGTTTATTCCTCCCTTTTCCCTCAATTTTTTATTCTGGTCTTAAAACTGCTTGGCTATAACTAATAAATGTTATTGGGTGAATAAATGTTCACCCAATATACTGTTTTTGACATAAATAATGTAATGTCCAAACCATGTAGGAACTGCCTTAAATAAAACATGTGAATACTGGTAATAATTTGAAAAAATATCAGTAATGTTGTCAGTTTAACAAAAGAACATGCTATCTGCCCTTTTCATTTTTCTGACTATATCAGAAAAGGAAAAATGTACCTCTTTCATCACATAAAAAAAGTGTAAATTCTACTGCCATTGTCTTAGGAATTGTTCTAGGAACCCATATTTAATTTTAGAAATGATCCAAGATTATTTGTGTCATGTACCAAAACCTTAAGGAGGGTAATTTTGTTTAGTGGATGAGAACATTGGGTTTAGAATCAGATTACTTGAGTTTTAATCTCATCTGGGAAACTTTGGGCCACACACTTATCTTCAGGTTTCCCTTTTATAAATTAGGGATAATTACACTACTTCAGAAAGTTGCTGTGAGAATTAAATGAGATAATGAATGGGTATCAGTTTATTAAATTTCATGGAACTACAAACAGTACCTTTATTATTATTTTTGTCTCCAAAACCAGTCTTCAATTCTTTGCTCCTTGAGACTACCTTAGTTGGAATCCATGCCTGCAGATAGCTTTCAGTGATAAGAACAGTCTCATTCTTCTTGTCTTGGTTTGGGTTTTTCCCTAAAATGATTTTAAGACAAGAATTTGAATGCAGTTGGTTTATCTGGGAGGTGGCCCCAGGTAGAACAAGTGATAAAATGGGAAACAAGACAGGGAAAAATAAAAGCCAAAGGTCTGTTATAGCACTTAAAGACTGAGTAACCAGGACTCAATCCTACTAGGGCCCCTCGGAAACACTAAGTGGAATATTCCTTAGAATACTCCTTTTAGAGGAAGAAGAGTGTGGTAGACACTACTGGTTCCCCACCTGGATCCCCTTTATCTGGCCGGTGTACATGTACCAAAGTTGCTCTGAGGGCTGGGTGTCTCAGAGCTGGTACCTTCTCCTGAGAATTGTCCTTGGTTAAGCCCATCCTGTCTCTCCATTTGTCAACTGCCAATGGCTGACTGCCATGGAGATTCAACAGTTCAGCTTCTTGCCTCAAGAGGAGACAATTCGGCTGTGTAGTTTGTGCTATAGAAACCTCCACCACCCATGATCAGGACAAGGCTATACTTATAAGGACCACACCCTAGCTTGGTTCTTTCTCTTTTTTCATTCCCTTTTTTCCAGATTTCTCCTTGGAGCTCTCCATTGCTAAATCTCATGCATCTGGATCCCTTTCTCAACCTCTGCTTCTAAGGAACTCAACCTAAGTCAGGAAAGTTGAGGAATGCTCATCTCCCTTTGCTTGTGAGTTCAGTGACAGTGACCAATTTCTGCCTTCTGTGGCTCATACCAGAGCCTCTTTGTGATGGGGTTCCCCTGATCCCCTCAGGAGTATGGCTGTTGGGTATGGCCCCATCAAGATGATTTGAGCTAGGTAACTAAGTTACACAGTGCATGAAAAACTTGCCATGCTGAGTATTCAGGCTGTTCCCAGTGAGGCCTTTCTCCTCTCCATGTGGTTGTGATTGGCTCCAAACCAAAAACCAAACCCACTACCACTGAGTTGATTCTGAGCCAAAGTGACTCTATAGGACACAGTAGAAGTTCCTCCATACAGTTTGCAAGCCTGTAAATCTTGAGGGAAGCAGACTGCCTCATGTTTCACCTGTGGAGTGGCAGGTGGGTTCGAACCACCAACATTTTGGTTAGCAGCCAGATGCTTTTAAACACTGTGGCACCAGAGCTCCTTGTGGTTGGCTCCAACCAGCCTTATATTCTCAGAAAACTATACAGGAAGCAAATATCAGCTGCTTATTTCGCATGTGCTCTCAAACTTAGGGAACACATATAAGACTCCTCCAAGAATTTTGTCACTAACCTCTGTATTGGGTGGATGGGCTGAAGATTTTCAGTAGATTTGCAAGAATGTTGCGAAAGAATGAGACCTTATTCTCCCCATCTTTTAATTAGCCCACAATCTCTTTAAGTAGCCTTCTTGGTAAATTTCTCACTTGGCTTGCAGTGTAGCCAGCGGACCAACAGCTATCCTAGTTCAATAAATCTCCCTTAATGTACTCAAGTAGTCTGCTTATATGGGGGTGGATGATAGGATAAATGTGAGGGTCAAAGGGCCAGTCAAAGGGACTTCTTGGGACTTTAGGACTTAACTTGATTTTCAGAAATCACAGTAAACATTCTGTTCATATCATTTTATATATCTAAATTCATTCTTTAATGCTCATTAATCAGTAGCTACTATTTTAATTTTAAAATGGATTTCTGATATCTTGGAATAGTTATTCATTTTAGTGTTAATTTTAACATAAGGCTGTTAACAATGCAACTCAGCCTGTGTAATAAAAAAGACCATGATTTTGTGAGTCAGGGAAGCTGAGTTCATTGTATTCTCAGGTCTGTAACCTTTGTTAAATTCTTTCACCATGTACAACTTTGACTCTGTAGCCACCAAACAGGACAAATAAAAGCCACTATATGTATCCCACAGAGTTATTTTATGTCTGAAATGAAAAGAGACATGGGAGTCATATTTTGAAATGTAAAGCAATGAAATATCAGGCAATAATTATAAAATAATACACATTTAAGAGAAACTACAAAAAGGCACTTCCCCTCCCTGTAGATACTCCTGTGAATCTTGACAAGCTGCTGTGGCTGAGACCTGACTCATTTTCGGCAAACAGATGCCAATGCTAAATGATGACAAAGTGATAAATATATGTAAATATTTCATATGGAAGTGAAGTCAATATGGACAAATGAAGAAGATATGGTTCCAAGACTGGAAAAGTCAGGCTATGCATAGTCACAGCAGAAAAAGACTTGGTGTTGGAGTGGGTCTTAAGCTTAAAACAAGTCCTATGTTCTCATTCAAAAGCTTACCAGAAACTATTAATAAGCATGTACCATGCAAAATTTTGGCTTTTGACTCAGACTTCATGATGCTGTCAATTGAGTGAGTATGTAGTATAGAGGAAAATGCCCTAGATTCCAATTCTAATTTCTAATTCTTGTTCCACATGACATCTCCAGGTTCTTTGCTGGTCAAACTGAGATTGTTATCTATATCATCTGTTCACTGAATGGTTATCAATGGTCTGAAAATTTCTTGAAAAACACAGATGTGCATTAGAGATGTTATTGTTAGCTGCTGTGAAGTTGGCTTCCAACTTATGGCAATCCTGTACACAATGGAATGAAATGATGCTGTGCCATCCTCGTGATCACTTGTGCATTGACTTGTGATCCATCGGTTTTATTGGCTGATTTTCAAAAGTAGATGCCCGACCTTTCTTCCTCATCCATCTTAGTCTGGAAGCTGTCCTGACCTGTTCAGCCACATGCAAGCTTCCACTGATAAATATGTGGTGGCTGAGCATGAGGTGCATTGACTGAGAGTCAAACCCAGGTCTCCTGCATGTGAGACAAGAGTTCTACCACTGAACCATCGTTACCCCCAGCACCAGTCTTTTTGTTAGCAGCTGAATGCCTTAACCAATTGCACCATCAGAACTCCTTGTAACCCATTACTGTAGTTAACTGTTTTGGTGATCTAATATGACCCCAGATCAAATTTGGTTCCAGACTTCTCTAGTGGGAGAACCTTCAAGGTCTTCCATGTCTTTTCCATATGCCTCCATCAATTTTTTGAGCACTTCTTTTACGGGAGAACAGAAAGTTCCAGACTAATCTTGTATCCATTAAATTCAGCCCTGGAGTCAGTCATTTCTCTAAGGAGCTCTAGATCCTTTTGCTGGGAAATGGTATTAGAGACCAAGCTCTAGACACTAGTTGGGCTTATTGCTTCTAGGCTGTGGCATTTCAGCCCTTTCAGTGTACAGAGCTAGGAAATATATGTATGCACACATATGTTTATATATACACACTTATATATGCATCCATAGATGCTTGTCCATATGCTCATATATAAACATATTTTAGAATCATGAATTTACATCAATAACCCCAATTTCTAATAAATGCACACAAGGTTTGTTCTTATTTTTCCCAATTTCATATTTGTATGTACTGTATCCCTCACTGAGAATCCTTACTCCCAAAGGTATTCATTTGCTCACTTCTATGTTGTTGTTGTTATTTGCTGTCGAGTTGGCCCCGACTCATAGCGACCCCTCCTTGGGTTTCCGAGGCAGTATCACTACGGAAGTAGGATTGCCCAACCTTCCTTCTGAGGAG
>NW_006921736.1:1611801-1634670 GCF_000298275.1 Orycteropus afer afer
CTTCCTTCCGAGGAGTGGCTGGTGGGTTTGAACTGCCAGCCTTCTGGTTAGCAGTCAAGTGCCTTAGCCACTATGCTACCAGAGCTAGTTATGGCATTTATTTGAAATACAGTACAATCCATGTGGTACTCTTTGCTTTCAGGTTTCTTCTTCTTCTTTGTTCATTCTTATTGATGTAACTTTCTTAATATGTAGGAGATTAAGTGTTTAATAACATCAAAGTGATCTAAAAAGGAATATTCAGAGGTATTACTTTGTTCCCTTCCCCTATGGCACCAAAAGAAAGTACATGAACAAAAATATAAACATTTAATACAACAATATGGTTATTTTAGGGAATGGAGATGAGATATAAAGAATCTATTATTAATCAATTAATTAAGATAGGATCTTACATCATGAATCAGTGATGATAATGTATATGAACTGGTTATGTCCTCAAGTATGTGAGATTAAAAAAAAATTCTGAAGTCATTAAGATTTATAAGAGCATTTCCCAGTGTATGTTTTGCCGAACACTAATCTCATGATATATTCCGTGAAAAATTTTTTAAAAAAAGTATTCCTATCAGAAGGGCAAAGCACAAATGCAAGTGATCAACACAGTGGCTTTGAAGAAGAGGAAGACATAGAGAGGTACATGGGAGATACAGACAACAAAGACGAACCCTTTTGCACATACAATACTATGTGTCAGTGATGGCAAACTTTGATCTACAGGTGGATAGTTGGGTGGACAGGCTGAATGATCAGGCATGTCTAGGCAGGGGAGAGTGTGCCAATGACCATGTATAGGGTTGGCAGACAATGTTTCTACAAGTGTATTTTTATGTTCTGTAAAAATGTCCAGATATATAGTAGAGCTAACAAGGGACTGAGTTGTGGTGACTTCTTGGCCACAGCCACTTACCTGGAGGGAGCAAGTAGTTGGACCTGTGGGCTTGATACCATGGTGACAGGGGACATCAAGCTCAATTGGCATAACATACTACACAAAAATATTGTTCCACATCCTACTTTAGTGAGTAGCGACTGGGATCTTAAAATCTTGGAAGCAGCCATCTAGATGCAACAATGGGTCTCTCCTCATCCAGAAAAAAGAAGAATGAAAACCAGAGGTGAAGGGAAAAAATTAGTCCAAGTGACTGGTAGACAATGTGATCCTCAGCCTATATGACCAAGAGACCAGAAGAACTAGATGGTGCCCAGCTATCACTATCACCCCCTCAGAGGAGAATGTGTGTAGGAGATTCTGGATAATCAACCCCGCAGAGGAGGATCTGTGTAGGAGATTCTGGATAGAGTGGGAGAAGAATGTGGAACAAAACTCAAAATTATCTATCTATCTATCTATCTACCTATATATAGACCAAGTTTTCTGGTCTGATAGAACCTGGTGAAACCCCTGAGACTATGACCACAAGCTGCTATTCAGGTCTGGAATTGAACTCACTCCTGTGGCTTCCAGCCAAATAAAAGACAAGCATGTGGGCTGAACATTTACATTAGGTAGATACACTCCTTGGAGAGATCAATCATGGGAGAACAGAAGGGCAGTGTACACACAGGGACACTGCTCAGGGGACAGGAGTGAATGGGAGGGAAGGACACAGGGAAGAGGTAACTATGAGGAGGAAGTGGGAAGAGAGCTATTACATTATGGGAGATTGCAGTCAATGTCACGAGACAAAATGTGTCTCATTTTGCGTGGAAAATGAAATTGCTCTGTAAACTTTTACCCAAATCACAATAAAAATTAAAAACAGAAAAAGTATTCCTATCAAAGAAGTTTAGGTAAAATTACATACTCGATCCCATATTTGGAAGTTTTTCTGCCAAGAAACTAACTTTGAATAAACCAGTATGTTTCCTTATTTGGCTGGAGATCATTTTATTTAATAGTTACTCCACATACCTTTCAGAAGTCGTCTTTGTTGTTGTTTGGTACCTTCAAGTTAATTCCAACTCATAGTGACCTCACGTGAGAGAGCAGAACTGATCCATAGAGTTTCCTAGGCTGTAATTTTTATGGAAGCAGATTGCCAGATCCTTCTCCCAAGGAGCTGCTAGGTGGGTTCGAACTGCAGACCTTTTATTTTGGAGCTTATCCCTTAACTGTTGCACCACCAGGGCTACTTAGAACAAGCTTTAGGAGAACAAATTTTGTGAAATTTAGATTAATTCATTCATTCAACAGATATTTGCTGAGGATCCACTTTATGCTGGATGCTATTTTAGGAGCTATGGCTAGCACAGGAAGCATGATGGATGAACCTTGTGAAACTTATATTTTGGAAGGATTGTGGTGGGGTGAGGCAGTAAACCAAAAAAATATTGTGTCTGGCAGTGACATATGCTGTACACTCTTCTGTCTACTCAAGAACAATGAATAAAGCCTGCCAATTTGCTTTCCTTCTTTGAGGAAACTTCAAAATGGTGACCCCAGAAGATAGAAAATGGAAGAATAAATGTTTGACCAACCTGCATGTTAACCATCCGGTCAAGAGGGTACATAATGTGAGGCTTCATTCTTTTACTCCATCTAAATACATCTAAGCACAAGCTGAAAATTAGGGAGGATAAAATTTCAAAAATCAAGGGAAAAATTGTTGAGTTTTTAATCTCATCCCCATGTTGATAAAATATTTATGAGCTCTCCTTCAATTAATTAGAATAAACTATGTAACACTGCAGGAAACAAATTGAAAATTTAATAAAGTAAGTTCACTTCCAATTTCTTTTGAAGAAAGAACCTAATTATATTTAGTTCTGTAATTATAACTTTAATTAAAATATAATGCAAAATATTCCATAAAGTGAAAACAGTGCTGAGTAATAAAATGCAGCCTTTAAGACAATATGCTCTTTAAATGAAAATTTATAATTTAAAATGAATGCTTTAGTGTACCATTTTCCAACAATTTCATCCTTTCAATATAATTTTAATGTCCTTGTTATAAAGACTAATTAATGTTTATTTATGGTTATAAACCTATTTCCTTCTGTTTATTGTGTATTGAAATCTCTTTTCATTAGTTTCATCCATCTTCCTTTTAGAGTTTGTTTAGAGACACTGATATTTCCCCCTTGCATATCATAATCTATAGCACAGCACCTTTGAGTTAGAACATGGCTTGGAACTTTCAGTGACTTAAAACTTGAAAGCTCAAGTGCTCTTAGAAGTGTGTTCACATATCAGTCCCCTTCACCTGGCTGGCATGGAGATGATTTGATTGCTCCAGGCAGGCATCCAGGTAGAAGGAAATTTAGGTCCTCTAAAATGAAATGAAGGTGATGGAATGACCTCTGGTGATATTTTTAATAATCATTTGCTCTCAGACACTTCTCAGGGAAATAGAATTGACTAATAGTTTGCCCAGATGTTAGACTTAAAATTCCAAAGTCTACTGGAATTTGAGGCCATTTACCATGATGGTAAAGTCATATCCATTTCTAAAGACCTTTTAGACTGCTCTTTAATATACTGCTTTCACCTAACTCACAGAAGTTTATGGAAGGAAAATGCCTAGCTTGAAAAAATTGTACTTTTTCAACTCAACATTTCTTTATACTTTCACATTGATCAGTGGATTCACTTGGTTTTCAGTTGAATCAATTTAAAACTATTTAGTGAATGCATACTTCCTATGCAAAAAGAAGTCTCCCAAAATAGCTGTTAAAAATCTGATTCCTGCATTACTACTTTTCCCACATCCCATATTCAGATCTTATAGGTCTCGTGTAGATTACAGGTGATTTTTGTTCAAGTATTTTGGGAAATACAGTAGTAGGTATTTGTAGGTGTATGGGGTTGAGTAATACAGTCCTTAACTGAAAGAATGTACAACTGTAGTGGATGATGTTGCTAACTGAATGAAGGAGCACAAAGTCAATGATTAGTTTTGCTTTCCAGGGGGACAGAATTTATCTTGCTGGCAGGGGTAACAAGGGACAGGGGATTGCCACCTCTTTGGGTGTGAGGAATAAAGGAGAAGTTCTATTGTTTATGATTTGGGCTTAGTGACTTGGAAGGTTGAGGTACAAGATAATCCAGAAAATATGTTGATTAGAACAGTTAGGACATAGGGTGATGATGCACTCAGGATTAATTCTTTGCTTGGTGGTTTATGCTAGGTTCCACAGACTTGGGTGATGATTGCTAGAACAACCAACTGCTCACCTAGATATTTACAGCTCCTGATCTTTGTCTTAAGGATTGGTGACTTTGGACAGCGACTTCGAGAGGTTCATCTTGCTTTTCTTCATGGTGCCTAGCTTAAGGTCTGCACTTACCAGATGCTCTAGTATTTGCTGCATGTTTGATATTTGCTGTATGGTAAACATACTGAAAAGTAAATTTTGCTTGTGATAGTAAGGGATCCTCAATAGAAGCACATTTCGAAAAAACTCATCTCTCCTACTGCTTCTCTAGCCCCACTTCCATGAAGTAGTGATTGCGAATAATTGAAAGTGCCTCTTTCTGTACCTTTTGTTGAATGTTGGCTTTATTTATTTATTTTTAATCAAATGGTATCGTATCGAACACATTACTCTGCATCTTCTTTTTAGTCATTGTAAGAACTTGTACTTCCCTGCAGAGCCCATCTGCTATTAGATAGCATAGAAACCTTAAGGTCATAAAAATGTTAGCTGAATCTGTGGCCATTATAGATCAAGGCCGGGAGTGGGAAGCTTCTAACTCAGTGTTCTCAACCTGGAGGTGTTTTTGGTTTTCACATCTGGTGGAAGATGCTACTGGCATCTAGTGGGCAGAGATCAGGGATGCTCCTAAACACTTTACAATGCACAGGACAGCCCCCCACAACAAATAATTATCCAGCCCAAATGTTAATAGTGTGAGGATTGAGAAACCCTAGGATTGAAGAACTCTGAGAACCCTGTCCCTGAAGAAGGAATAGTTTGTCCTTAGCCTTGTGGGAAATTATGTTGGGAAGACATATATAGCTGTACACCTTCCACTATATAATGCTTTTCATTGCATATTGTGCTTTCTTGTTTAATCATAGTTTTGGTGCTTATAAATTATGTGACCTGGGGCAAGGTACCCTTCTAAGCCTTGGTTTCTGTATCAACGATTATTATTAGTTGTCCTCAAGTCATTTCCAACTCATGTCAACCCCATATGTGCAGAGTGGAACTGTGCTCCGTAGTGTTTTCAAAGATGTAACCTTTTGGAAGCAGATCATCAGGCCTTCTGAGGCACATGTAGGTGTGCTATGACTGCCAGCTTTTTGGCATCTTCTCTGCAGAGCATACACAAGGAGGTGGCAATGATGTTGCAATGACAATAGGCAATTCACCATATTTATTTTTGTGACTGCTAACTCTGTAATTCTTTGAAGTATGTATTACCCTCCCTTTTGCCACTCAGAGAGGTAAAATTAAAGTCTAATTTGTGGCAGACTTGGATTCCAAGTTAGTGTTTCTTCTATTACAACATCATCCCCTAGATGTAGTCTAAAAATGTAGCTACCACTTTGGAATCATTATCAAATCATTAAAGAGAAATGAAAGCCTTATTTTCTCAAACATTTCTACTGTAAGTCTAAATTTATTCTTTACACTCTTTTGGGTTTAAAGGACTGAATTCATCTATTACAGTAAAAATAGATAAGGATAACCATAAAGATATTGTTTATTATTGACACCTTAGTCCAAAAATTTTTTATCTCATATTAGCGTATTAGTCTAAGGCTTCCTACAGACCTCCTGGGTGGTTTCCCTACAAAGCAATGGAATGATAGAGCAGCAGACTTTGGAGTTAGGCCTGTACATTGTAAATGCTTTCTAAGTGATTGTAGGCAAGTTATTAGCTTCCCTGAGCTGTGGCATTCTCATAAATAGCATGGAGATTACATCATCTACCTTAGAGATTGGATATGGTGATTAAATAAGATATCAAGAGAGCATAATCCATACTTGTATTAATAAATATTTGAGGGTTATCACTGTGCTGGGCACAGTGATAGCTAAACACTATGACTACAGTTGAGATCCTGGCCTTTATGGGTTTTGTGATCTAGTGTCTATGGAAGGAAAACATTATACAAAAAGAACAAATCCACTGACATAAAATTGATCCCGACTCAGTGACTCTATAGGACAGAGTGAAACTGCTTCATAGAATTTCCATGGCTGTAAATCTTTATGAAAGCAGACAGCCTTGTCTTTCTCCTGTGGAGTGCCTGGTGGGTTCAAGCCACCACCTTTTTGGATAGCAGCTGAATGCTTTACCCACTGAGCCTCCAGAGCTCCTTAGTATTTGTAAGAGGAAGGTATTTTACAAGTAAATAAATGTATGCGGTTCCTCACAATTGCAATAAAGAAATAAACAGGGTAGAGAATGGGTGTATAAAAGGACATTTTGTGTGGGCTTAAGCCATCCATGTGGAGGTGGATATTTGATCCGAGACTTGAAGCATTAAGTTGAGTCTATCAGCAAATAATAATTCAAAATGTACTACATGCCAGGCACTGTTCTAGGCACTGGAGGTAAAGCAGTGAACAAAACAGACAGTCTCTATTCTCAATGAACTTCCATTGTAGGATGGGAAATTGATAATAAATGGCAGCTGGAATAGCAAATACAAAGGCTATGTGGTAGGAGCATGCCTGTTTGTTTGAGGAAAGGTAGGAGATCAATGTGAATGGAATGGAGGGAATGAGGGAGAGGGTGGTGAAAGACAAGGTCAGAGATGTCCCAGACCATATGGGACTTTAGTTCTTTAAAAAATCTTTGTGTTTTTCTTTGAGTGAGATGAATGACTCTAGTTTCTAGGTGGAGAAGAGTATAGGAGAGCAAGTATGAGAGAAGTGAGACCCATTAGGATAGTACAGCATTCAAGTAAGAGATGATGGTGGCTTGGACTAGGATGGTAGTGATGGCAGTGTTGATAAGTAGCTGGATTCTAGATATATTTTGAAGGCAAAGCAAACAGGATATTTTGAAAGATTGAATATTGGTCAAAAAGAAGAGTCAAAGATGACACCAAGGTTTTTGGCCAGAGCAATCCAGAAGGTGGAATTGTCCTTTTCTGAGATAGGGAGTCAGGTTGATGAGAAAGAACCAGAAGCCGTATTATAGTCTTGTTAAGTTTAAGATAGGGTGCCTTGGTGGTATAGTGGTTAAGTGCTTGGTTGCTAAACTAAAGGTCAGTGGTTCGAACCCACCAGTTACTCCATGGGAGAAAGATACCCAAAAGATAAGTACTTAGGAATAAATCTAACCAGAGACACAAAAGACCTATACAAAGAAAACTACGACGCACTATTACAAGAAACCAAAAGAGACTTGAAAAAATGAAAGCATATACCATGATGGACAGGAAGATTTAACATCATGAAAATGTCAATACTACCGAAAGTTATCTACAGATACAGTGCAATCCCAATTTATATTCCACCATCTTTCTTTAAAGAGATGGAAAAACTAATCATCAACTTTTTGAAAGGAATGACACTCCAGATAAATAAATTACTATTAAAGAAGAAGAATGAAGTAGGAGACCTCATACTCCATGATCTCAAAGCCTACTACATAGCCATGGTATTAAAACAGGCTGGTATTGTTACAATGGCAGGCATATAGACCAATGGAACAGAATTGGGAACTGAGAAATAAATTCATCCACCTATGGACAGCTGATCTTTGACAAAGAGCTAAAACTCATTAAATGGGGAAAATATTGTCTTTAATAAATGATGCTTGTAAAATTGGATATCTATTTGCAGAAAAATGAAATAGGACTCATATCTCACACTATGTACAAAAATAAATTCAAGTTGGATCAAAGACCTGAATGTGAAACCTAAAACTACGAAGACCATCAAAGAAAAATAGGGACAAACTTAGGGGCCCTAATATAGGACATAAATACACTATCAAACATAACTAAAAATACACGAACACCAGAAGACGAAATAGATGACTGGGACCTCCTAAAAATTAGACACTTATGCATATCAAAAGATTTCACCAAAAGTGTACAAAGAGAACCCATAGCCTGGGAAAGTTTTTTGGCAATGACATATTATATGAAGGACTAATCTTCCCTTGAGGTTTTGTGGAAAACTTCAAAACCTTAACAACAAAAAGACAAATAATCCAATTAAAACATGACTGGACAACATGAACAGACACTTCACTAAAGAAGACATCCAGGCACTAACAAACACATGAAGAGATGCTCATAATCATCAGCTATTAGAGAGATGCCAATTAAAACACCAATGAAATATCATCTCATCCCAGAACTAATGGCAAAGTTAAAAACAAAAACAAAAACAAAAACAAACCAGAAAACAACAACCTCTGACAAGGTTGTGGAGAGACTGGAACTCTCATATACTGCTGGTGGGATTATAAAATGGTGCAACAACTGTGGGAAATGGTATGGCACTTACTTTAAAAAACTGGGAATAGAAATACCATGTAAGCCAGCATTCCCACTACTAGTTATATATCCTAGAGAAATAAGAGCCATCACACAAACTGATATATGCACACTCATGTTCATTGCTGCACTATTCACAACAGCAAAAAGCTGGAAACAACCTAAAAGCCTGTCAACAGAGGAATGGTTTAGCGAACTATGATACCTACACACAATGGAGTACTGTGTGATGTTAAAAAATAATGATGAATTTGTGAAACATCTCTTAGCATGGATGAACTTGTTGCTGTTGTTGTTATGTGCCGTCGAGTCGGCCCCGACTCATAGCGACCCCTCCTGGCGTTTCCGAGGCAGTATCACTACAGAAGTAGGATTGCCCAACCTTCCTTCCGAGGAGTGGCTGGTGGGTTTGAACCGCCAGCCTTCTGGTTAGCAGTCAAGTGCTTTAGCCATTATGCTACCAGAGCTCCTATGGATGAACTTAGAGGATACTATACTGAGTAAAATTAGTTAATCACAAAAGGAGAAATATTGCATGAGGCTACAATTGTAAAAAGTCAAGCAAAGGGTTTCACGAAAGAAATATTCTTTGATGGTTACTGGGGATAGGTACAGAAGGGAGGGTAAACCACTAACTAGAGGGTAGACACTTATTGGGTGAAGGTGAAAAAAAAATCTCTTTGACTACTTCTCACATTACCATGATATCTGTGATAAATTATTTTATAGATAATATTAGACTCATGGCTTGAAAACATCCACATTTCATGAAGAGTTGAATGCTTTAGCATTCATAAGTGTAACTACAACTCTCAGACAAAATAGACATGGATTGTTTAGTGTGGGAAGTAGGGTGATCTTGGTAAGGCCTTTAAGTTATGGATAAGGTAACTCAGCCTCAGAATTGTAAATGGGCTCACAAATCCACACAAGAAGCCAAGTAGATTCCCAAATTGCTGCCTCCTAGTCCAGTGATCTTTGAGCAGTTTATCCATTATGGTAATTATCACAGTACTGAAAACAGTCAAGTCTTGGGATGAGCTCAAAGTAGCAAAAACATTATGGATTTTTTTCCCATACGAGAGGATTTAGTGATTTAGAGTTAAATCAATGAAAAGACAATTACCAGAAATATTCTTTCTTTTACGTTGCAAGGAAAAGACTTTTTCTGTAAGTGATACCTGTGAAGACCAATCAACAAACAAACAAACAGAAAAAAAAAAAACAAAAAACAAAAAAAAAACAGTGGTTCTCAAAATACAATGGTATATCAAAACCATCATCTGGAGAGCTTGTTGAAACAAGATGATTGTGCCCTACCTCTCAAGTTTCTGATTTGGTAGATTTTAGGTCTTTGGGTGTTATAAACAACACACTCTGCTGCTTATCAAGAGGTTGGAAGTTCAAGTCCCCTCAGAGGTGCCTTGAAAGAAAGGCCTGGGGATCTGTCAGCCAATCAAAATCATGTCGAGCCCAGTTCTACTCTGACATACATGAGATGGCCATCAGTCAGAGTCGGAATTGACTGTAGGGCAACTGGGTGTTTAGATTTGGGGTGAGGCTTGAGAATTTGCATTTTCACTGAGATCTTAGGTGATTCATGTGTTGCTGGTTGAGGTTACACACTCTGAGTACCACTGCTTATGAGCATGAAGCCTTTTGCTGACCCTCCTTTCTAATGTACAGCCCCATCCTCCTTTCTGTTATTCTCTCCCTAGGCGAAATTACCTTATTTATTATTATTTTAAACCATAAGGAGCTCTGGTGGTGCATTGGTTACAGCATTCGGCTGCTAACAAAAAGGTCAGAGGTTTGAACCCACCAGTTACTCTGCAGGGGCAAGATGAGGCAATCTGCTTTCGTAAAGATTTACAGACTTAGAAACCCTATGGGTCACTTCTACTCTGTCCTACAGGGTTGCTATGAGTCAGAGTTAACTCAATGCCAATGGGGTTGTTTTTTGGTTTTGGTTAGGTTTTGTTTTTGTTGGAATATTGTCTTTGTAGGAATGGAAGCCTGTCTGCCTTGTTCATCATTGTTCTCCCTGTGCCTAAACAAGTGCTTAGCATATAGATACAGTTTAAAAATATTTTTTGAATGAGTTAACAAATGAAGGAATAAGTGAATGAAAAGTTCTGACAATGCTAAGTATTGCTTTATACAAGTTCTAAGATGTCTAATGTTTCTTTGGGATTATTCTTTTAAAAAATCTTATTTTGTCAGAATACAAGTCAAAATATTAAGAGTTGAATCCTAACCTCCAAGACATGCTGAAGAATCAAAGTTGATTATTCAGTTTTCAAAATTCATCGTAACCAGACCAGAGAGATCCTTAATGTACCTCTTACGTGGTATTTCAAATATGATCACAAACTTTCAAAGAACACAGTGCTTGAAAAACAATGAGATGTTTTGTTGTTAACTGTTTACATCTAAGTTCCTACCTGCTAATGACTTTGAAAAATCCAATAATTGAAGGAAGACAGTAAAATCATGCTTTGGTCTTCAATGCATTAATTAGCCTATAAGCTAACCCCTTGATAAAATAAAACTCACCACCATTGAGTCCATTCCAACTAATAGCGACCCCCTTTGGTTTTCCCAGGAAGTAAATCTTTATGAAAGTAGATTGCCCAGTCTTCTTTCCGCAGAGCGGCTGGTGGTTTTGAACTGCCAACCTTCTGGTTAGTAGTCAAATGCCCTAGGCAGTGTGCCACCAGAGCTCCTTAACCCCTTGATAGTGGACTCATTTAATGCATTGGAGTTTTACAAGGGAGATATTTAAGGCCAATTCAGTTGGAAAAATTTACCTGTCAATCCAAGCCTCTTTTTATAAAACCAAAACTGGTCTGCCAGTTTCCTGTTAAGTGTTTTTTTCAGAAGTGTTAAATGAAAACATCTCTGCTTGATATTCATCATTTGGCAATGACCGTTTCATCACTCAGACAGCATGAATAAAAGATATTACTCTTAGTCATTAGCAACTCGGTCAGGGAAAAGAGAAAAATTGGACATTTAAGAACATTTTACTTTTCTGTCATTTCAGACTAAATGACACTCTTAAATGATGGCTAGTCAAACCTACAGAATCTATTAGTAACTTGAAAATAAGTGTGAAGGGATGCCAAAACCCAAAGGAATCTTAAACTTGCATTTATCTGGCTTGTCACATCATTGCTACTGGTAATAAAAGTATTTTTGTTTTATGTTGCAATGTCTACAGAGAATAATATTTTTTTGGCACTGGAGTAAAAAGTGATATTGCAACATTCATCACATTCTTTGAAATATAGTATCCTAAAAAGGTTGGAAATTGATATTCATTATTTTAGGACTAATTTAAAAATGGAGTATATTTATAGAAGTTTTCCTGTTTGCTTTCTATAAAGATTTAGTATTCAATGATCATTCAATTTTCAAAAGCATTTCTTTACATGATTTTCATGGATTTTGTTGGGGTCCTCAGAAGGAAATGCTCAGGTTTTAATGGTGGTCTTAGCTCCTGACCAATTTACTGGTATATTTATTTTCTTACAATCATTCAGCTGCTCGTCTTGTTGCATCCTCATGACCAAAGAAACAAAGGTTTGTCATTTTTCACATTCTGTAAGATTTCATCGGGGCACAAACTTTCACTTGCTTCTATTTTTTTCCCCTCAGACTCGCCAATGCACTGATCCAATGAAAGAAAACTCAATCTAGGAGGTGAGAGAGAAGCCAAGACTCCTAGGCAAGGTTGAAATGGATTGCTACATTTATATGTACATTGATTTTTTGTATCTGTATTCAGAAACCAAATACTACCCTCTGTGATCAATTGATGCAGAGTTCCCCTTACAGATAAATTAAAAATAAAGTGAATACAAAACACCAACTCTCCTTTTCAATTAGTGTTCTGAAACATCTCTCAAGAAGCAAACATTTATTTATCCCTCACTCATTTGATTTTTTGTTTATTTCATTTGATAAGTAGCTAGGACAACAGTTGAATTCTCTTGACACCATAGGGAATTTGCACAGTAAAACAGTGCAATTTCTCTTCGAAATTCAGATGTAAGACAAACTGCTACTTTGGCAGTCAGGGGAGGGGCTGTTGTTGTTGTTATGTGCCATCAAGTCAGACCCGACTCATAGCGACCCCTCCTTGGGTTCCCGAGGCAGTGTCACTACGGAAGTAGATTACCTAACCTTCCTTTTGAGGAGTGGCTGGTGGGTTTGAACCACCAGCCTTCTGGTTAGCAGTCAAGTGCCTTAGGCACCATGCTACCAGAGCTCCCGTCTTAGTCTCTAGAGGTGTTGTAACTGAAATACCACAAATAGGTTTTTTTTTTTTTTTTTTTTTTAAACTGTGATTTGGGTGAAAGTTTACAAAGCAAATTCATTTGCCATTAAGCAGTTCATACACATTTTGTTTCATGACAAGCCTGAGTATATTCCCATTTGCCTAGACATACCTGATCTTTCAGCCTGAGAAGACTAACTCTTTGAAGGACAAGCTGGTGGCACAACATTTTCCTTGTATTATAAGTAATCCTGTCTATTTTTTTTTTTAAATAATGCCTAGACATACCTGATCTTTCAGCCTGAGAAGACTAACTCTTTGAAGGACAAGCTGGCGGCACAACATTTTCCTTGTATTATAAGTAATCCTGTCTATTTTTTTTTAAAATAATGCCTTAATTATCTTAACTCAGTATTTTAAACAATCTAAATTAATGTATTATGAACAAGATATTGTGAGTTTAAATAAAGACAGGGTCTGACAGTTTCAAGAGGTGAGTGAGGAGGTTGGGCAAGAAACTTGTTTGTTTTTTTTTTTAAAAAACTATATTTTAAATCAGTGTTGTTTTTTTTTTAATTTTTATTCTGATTTGGGAGAAAGTTTACAAAGCAAATTCATTTTCCACACAGCAGTTCACATACACTTTGACTCATGACTTTGACTGCAGTTTTCTGCAGTACAACAGCTCTCTTCCCACTTCCTCCCATAGTCACCTCTTCCCTGTATCATTCCCTCCCATGCACTCTTGCCACCCCCCGCCGACCCTTACCATCTCCCTGTGCATACACAGCACTTCTGTTCTCTCATGATTGATCTCTCCAAGGAGTGTATCTACCTAATGTAAATGTTCAGCTCATATGCCTGTCTTTTGCTTGGCTGAAAGCCACAAGAGTGAGTTCAGTTCCACAGTGGGTGGTTTTAAAGAACAGATATTTATTTTCTCATAGTTCTGGAGACTAAAAGTCCAAATCAAGTTCTCATGTGATTCCTTTCTTTTAGGTAGTTCTATGTGTTCTTTAGTTCTTTGGCTTGTAGAGATCCTCACATGGTGTCTCTGTGCATGCTTATCTATGTGTCTAATACTGGTGTGTGCATATCTCTTTGTCTAAACTGCTCTTTTTGTGACTCAGATATGATTAGATTTAGAACCAAGCATGCTCAGTGTGATCTAATTAACTTAGCCAAGAACACCCTATTTCCAAACAGGAGTACATCCACAGGTAAAGGATTCCAACAAAAATTTTGGGGGCCACAATTCAATCTGCAATAATGACTTTTATTTTTAAAAGCAATATTGGGGCTTATGTGCCAAGCATTATTTCTTAGACCATGCCAAACATAATTCTGGGAAAATGCAATTTGATTTAAAGAGGTACATGAATGAGTGCATTCATTTTATTTTGGTGGTTAGGAATTTATTTATGTATGTATTAACCATTGAACTAAAACCTTTGGTCTCACAGGTAGTATTCTTAGGGCAAGGAGCCCTGGTGGTACAGTGTTTAAATGCTTGGCTAAGGTTGATGATTTAAGCCCACCAGCTGCCTCTTGGAATAAAGATGTGGCAATCTGTAAAGTTATAGACTTGGAAACTCTATTGGCAGTTTTACTCATCCTATTAGGGTAGCTATGAGTCAGAATTAAATTGAAAGCAACAGTTTTGATTTTTTGGTTTGAGTATTCTTAAGGCACAGTGAAGGAAAAGAGTCAAATAGAGTTAAAGAAAATGTTAGGGAAAATAATAAAATGGGTGTGTGAGATAGGCCAGAAATTAAGATGACGTGTAAAGGACTGATGTGTAGGAAGTACTGCTGGGGCATAGTTATTTTTATTGCTCTTATGACACTGATAAGCCTTGTCCACCTTTTATCAGCTATTTGGAGAAGAAGTTGGGAGGGCAGAGGGAAGGCGAGAGAGAATGGATTGTAGCCTGATGAAGAAATATAGCTGTTGGAGGGAAGAAAAGACTTTCAAAATTTAATTTTCAGATATTGAAAACAAATACAAAAGTAGAGAGAATAATATAATTAATATCAATGTACCCACCACTCTCAGCTTCAACAATTATCAACTCATAGCAACCTTATTTCATCTGTATTTTGAAGTAAATCCAAGACGTTATATCATTTTATATATAAGTATTCTTGTATCTTTAAAAAGTCTTTTTCAAAAAACAAGCTGGCAATGTGATTCTTACACCAAATAAATAACACAATGCATCCTGAATATCATCAAATATTCTGTCAGTATCCAAATGTCCCTGATTAGCTCAACTTACATTGTTTTGTTTGTTTGTTTGTTTTTTAACCATTTGCTTGCATCAAGTTCCAAACTAGATCCATACATTAATATTAGTTTATTTGTCTCAAGTCTAAAGATTAACCTCTCCTTCTTATGTTTTTTTCCTGGATATTTATTTGTTTAATTAATGTAGAGTTCCTTGGCCTGAGCTTAGCTTGTTGTATCCCTGTCCTATCGTATATTTGTTCTCTGTCCCTTGTATTTCATCTAAATTGGTTGTTAGAGTTGTATATTAGATTAGATTTAGTTTTGATCTTTTTGGCAAGAATGTTTTATAGGTGTTATTGTCCATCTACTGCCTGTCTGCCAGTTTGTCATACTGTGGTGGCTTGTGTGTTGCTGTGATGCTGGAAGCTATACCACTGGTATTTCAAGTACAAGCAAGATCACCCATAGTGAACAAGTTTCAGCAGAGCTTCCAGACTAAGACAGACTAGGCCAAAGGACATGGCGATATACTTCTGAAGAATTGGCAACTGAAAACCTTATAAATAGCAGTGGAGCATTGTCTGATGTAGTGCTGAAGATGAGACCCTCAGATTGGAAGGCACTCAAGATACAGCTGGAAAAGAGCTTTCAGGACCTTCTTTGCATGGCTCAAAATGAGAAGAGACATCTGCAAACATCCATTAATAATTAATCATGGAATGTATGAAGTATGACTCTGGGAAGAGTGGAAGTTGTCAAAAATGAAATGGAACACATAAAGATTGATATCATAGGCTATCATGAGCTGAAATGGATTTGTATTGGCCATTTTGAATTGGACAATCATATGTTGTTCCTATGCCAGGAATGACAAATTGAGGAGGAATTGAGTCATATTCATTGTCAAAAAGAACATTTCAAGATTTATCCCCAAATACAGTGCTGTCAGTGCTAGCATAATATCAAAATACGTAAGAAAGACCAGTTAATAGACTATTATGCACATTTATGCACCAACCACTAAAGTCAAAGATGAAGAAATTAAAGATTTTTTTAATCTTTAAACTTCTGCTGTCTGAAATTGATTAAACATGCAATTAAAATGCATTGATAACTACTGGTGATTCAAATGCAAAAGTTGGAAACAAAGAAGGACCTTGGATAGTTGGAAAATATGGCCTTGGTGATAGAAATGACCCTGGAGATCACATAATAGAATTTTGAAAGATCAGACTTATTGCAAATACCATTTATCAGTAACTTAAATGGTGATTGTACATGTGGAGCTTGCCAGATGGAATGCACAGGAATCAAATAGACTGTATGTGTGGTAAGAGGTGATGGAGAATCTCAATTTCATCAGTCAGAACGAGACTAAGGACTGACTGTGGAACAGACTATCAATTGCTCATAAACAAGTTCAAGCTGAAGCTGAAGAAAATTAAAACATGAGAGTCAAAATACAACGTTAATTATATCCCACTTGAATTTAGAGACTGTGAAGAATAGATTTCACAATGAAACAGCAATGACTGAAGACCAGACAACTTGTGGAATGATATCAAGAACATCATCCATGAAGAAAACAAATGGTCATTTAAAAGACAGGAAAGAAGAAAAGACAAAAATCAGTGACAGAAGAGACTCTGAAACTTGGTCTTAAATGCAAAGAAACTTAAGTGAATGGAAGAAATTATGAAGTAAAAGAGCTGAACAGAAGATTTCAAAGGGTGGCTCAAGTAGACAAAGTAAAGTATAATGAAATGTATAAAGAATTGGAGTTAGAAAACCAAAAGGAAAGAATATGCCTGGCATTTCTCAAACTGAAAGAACTGAAGAAAAAATTCAAGTCTCAAGTTGCAATATTGAAGGACTCTATGAGCAAAATATTGAATTATGCAAGAAGCATTGTAAAAAGATGGAAAGATACACAATCACTGTACAAACAGAATTAGACAACGGTTAATAATTTCAGGATGTAGCATATGATGAAGAATTGGTGGTATTGAAAGAAGTCCAATTTGCACTGAAGACGTGTGAATAACAAGCCCTCAGGAATTAACAGAATAGCAATTGATATATTTCAACAAGTGGATGTAACATTGGATGTGCTCACTCATCTATTCCAAGAAATTTGGAAGACAGTGACCTGGTCAACCAACTGGAAAACCAAAAAAAAAAAATTGATAACCAAACTCACTGTTGTCAAGTTGATTTGACTCATTACGAACCCTCCTTGGATTTCTGAGGTGGTATCTCTACGGAAGTAGGTTGCCCAATCTTCCTTCCTAGGAGTGGCTGGTGGGTTTGAGCCGCCAGCCTTCTGGTTAGCAGGCACATGATTTTGGCACTAAGCCACCTGCACTCCCAACCAACTGGAAGAGATTTTTATTTGTGCCAATTCCAAAGAAAGGTGATCCAACAGAATGCAGAAATTATCGAACATTGTCTTTAATATCACAGGCAAGTAAATTTTGCTGAAAACAATTTGAAAATGATTGCAGAAGTATATACACAGGAAACTGCCAGAAATTCAAGGTGGATTCAGAAGAGGATGTGGAACTAAGATTATGATTACTGATGTCAGATGGATTTTGACTGAAAGCAGAGAATACCAGAAAGATGTTTATCTGTATTGTTGATTATGCAAAGGCATTTGACTGTGCAGATCATAACAAATTATGGATAACATTGCAAAGAATGGGAATTCCAAAACACTTAATTGTGCCCATGTGGAACGTGCACATAGACCAAGAGGCAGTCATTCAAACGGGACAAGGGAATACTGTGTGGTTTAAAATCAGGAAGTGTGCATCAGGGTTGTATCCTTTCACCATACTTAATAATCTGTACCTTGACTAATCTGAGAAGCTAGAGTATATGAAGAAGAATGTGGCATCAGGGTTGGAGGAAGGCTCAGTAACAACCTGTGATATGTAGAGGATACAACCTTGCCTGCTGAAAGTGAAGAGGACTTGAAGCACTTAATGAAGAAGATCAAAGACTACAGCCTTCACCTCAACATAAAGAAAACAAAAATCCTCACAACTGGACTAATAGGTAATATGATAAATGGAGAAAAGATTGAATTTGTGAAGAATTTCATTTCATTTGGACCCACAATCATTGCCTGTGGAAGCAGCAATCAAGAAATCAAACAACATATTGCTTTGGGAAAATCTGATGCAAAAGTGTAAAAGAGCCAAGATGTCACTTTGAAGACTAAAGTGTGCCTAACCCAAGCTATGATATTTTCAATAGCATCATATGCATGTGAAAGCTGCACAATGAATAAAAAAGACCAACGGAGAATTGATGCATTTGAATTATTGTGTTGGTGAGGAATATTAAACATACCACGGACTGCCAGAAGAGCAAACAAATCTGTCTTGGATGGAGTACAGCCAGAATGCTCCTTAGAAGTGAGGATGGCAAGACTTCACCTCTCGTACTTCGGTCATATTGTCAGAAGGGAGCAGTCCTGGAGAAGGAGATCATGCTTGATACAGTGGATGATCAGCAGAAAAGACAAAAACCCTCAATGAGATGGATTAGCACAGTGGCTGCAGCAACTGGCACAAAACCAGGCAGTGCTTCATTTCATTCTGTGGTACCTTGGGTCACAGTGAGTCAGAACAGACTTGATGGCATCTAACAACAATTGCCTGCATCCATCAGGAGGGCTATACTACTTGGTTTTGCCGTATTTTGTGACGTTAATGACCACTGATGCTTATTACCCATATCAATTTTTTCAGGTGTTACAAAATAATGATATTTGAGTTCTTTTTTTTTTTTTAAATTATTAGCTAGAATACTTCCATGAAGGGAACACAACTATTTGATTACCTGGAACTGGTTGTTACTTGGAGCTACTTAGTACCTCACTTGGTACTTGGAGTGATTTGGTACCTAATTTAAACTCAAAACTCACTGCCATTAAGTTGATTCCAACTTATAGCAGCAATCCACTTTGGGTTTGCAAGGTGGTAAATCTTTATAGAATTAGATTGCCCAATCTTCTTTCTGCGGGTGGCTGGTGGGTTTGAACCACCAACCTTCTGGTTAGCAGTCACATGGCTTAGACACTACGCCAGCAGAGCTCCTTTTTGTACCTTCATTTATTAGTTTTCAGTTATATGCTCTTGCTTCCCTGGCATCCTCCAGTGGCGAGCAACAATTCAAGAGTTGACCCCATCAAATTCTTGCTGGTACACTTGGTATCTGAATTGTGATTTCAGTCAATAATCAGTTGTGTTATATCAATGTGCTCTTGATTTGTATTTTTATTTTCCATTTTAATCAAAATGAGAGGAAAATTTTAAACTATTGCAGAATGATTATTATGTGGGCTTGATTTCTCATGTGTCAGATACCCAAATAAGTCCAGGAGCCCAGCATGTTACATACATGAGTCAAGTGGACTCGGCATGGACCAATAAGGAGGCTGCAGGTTGTCTCTAAAAAGCCAGCAGTTACTCACTTTTGGCCACCATTACCCTGTTGACTGGGTGCAGGGGAGAGAATATAGCCAGCACATTATTTCTCCTTTAAAGTGATTTAATGCACTGTTGTCATTTTTATTGTTTTCTGTCCTTTCTTTTGGGAAAATAAGGGGGCTTAGGTTCTTTGTGCTCTAGTCTCCCAACCAGTTCTAGGATGTGACCAATACCTTAGGAGGAGCTAATCTAGCTGAAATATTTTATTGATAGGGAACCTAATGTCTGGGCATACATGCATCTCCTCATGTGTACCATTGCCCCTTATTCACAAAGCATTGGTCTTGCAACATCATAACATTGAACACATCTTCCCACTAGAAGTATCAGCTTTGCCATGTCTTGACCTCCTGTGGTCTGGTTTGTCCTACTGCTGGGAAGCAGAAAAGAGAGGTAACATTGACCTGTAACCGCAGAGCTCTAGAATCTGCCCCAGATGCATTACGGTTGTTACATAAACTAACCATCACACAAAATTCCTAATATATGCATACTGTTACCTTCTTTAACAGATGAAAAACTGATGCTCAGAAATGTGAGTAAAATTCTCTGGGCTACATAGTTAAGTGACAGACCCAGGTTTTTGTGACCTTGAAGCTTGTGTTCCTTCCATAACTCCATACTGCTTTCCTCTCCAAGCTCCTGATGACACCCAATGCCATTTTCTTAATTTCTGTAGCACTGTAACCTAAGCCAGATGGCTTAGGTAGATAGTGCTGTTTTTCTAGAGGACAGCCAAGGACCAGGAACAGCATGTTGTCTTGGAGGCTTCTCCCACATCATCACTACTATTCTCTTTCCTCCTTTTCAAATTACCTTTATGGACCTCATTTCTTAGCCAGGAGAAATTCACTGTATTAATTAGGGTCCTGTCAAGAAATAGATAAAACATTCAAAATTGGGAAGATTTGTGAGAGGATAGTGCTAGAGGTATGGGAAATATTAAGATAAACCAGTAGATGATAGAGAAACACTCCAGGTCTAGCAACAGCAGGGAGCAGTCACTCCCTTCTGACAGCAACTATAGTCTTGGAAGAACACAATCACTGCCACCCCACAGCCTGGGAAAGGGAATAAACACCGTGACATCTCCCCACTTCAATTTCTGGTCTCCTGCCAGTGCCTTCCAATGGCCAATCCTTTTGGAATCTGGGTTAATGCAGTCTAACAGGCTTCCTAGGAGCTCTGGTAGCATGGTGCCTAAGGCACTTGACTGCTAACCAGAAGGTTGGTGGTTCAAACCCTCCAGCAACTCCTGGGAAGGAAGGTTGGGCATTCTACTTCCATAGTGATACTGCCTTGGAAACCCAAGGAGGGGTCATTATGAGCTGGGTCCAACTGGACAGCAAATGACACTAACAAAGGCCTTCCTGGGCCAAAAGAGGGAGACAGAGCGAGAGAGACGTAAAGAGTGGATTGAAATGGACAGGCACACAAAGAATATCCAGAAAATTCTCCTGATTTTCCACAGGTTATTATCAACTGAGAAAGCAGGAGCCCTGTGCTGAAGGGCACCTCTGTTGGAAAAGATGAGGATGCCTCTATTTCATGCCCAGCTTCACTTCTGTCTCCCTGGCTGGAGTCCCAGTCTGCTTGCAACCAGACACACCTTCAGCTCTGAGCTGGCAGACGTGTCTCCACCATCTGGGTCAGGCAACTAGGTTTTCCAAGTTCATGCTATAGTATCCTGATAGAAAAGCTGTGTACTTTCTGAAGCACAACTGTACTGTTAACATCTGTACCTTCTAGTTCTTCCCTGAAGCCTGACCTCTCTTTTTATTTTATTCTCTGGCTTTTTTTAGCCTTGCTCTTTCTCTTAAAACTCTAGGGATATTGTTCCCCAAACCTGTCTGCTTCCAGGCCCAGAGTGCCAGCAAATCAAGTTATTTTCATTTTATGAATATGCATATACAAAACCCAAGATATTTTTCGAGAGAAATTGCAAATTTGATCCGCAGGAAATGTGTTGCTATTTCTACCAATGGGTAAAAGCATTGCCACATTACACCAAGGGCAAGTTAATTTTGTGCTCTCAAAGCATTTTGCCTTTTTAGGGAGCAGAAGTACTTTTCAACATGCTAAGTGTTGGTTTTGTTGCTTTGAAACAGTGGCTTTTTCATTTTTTTGAACAACCAGGAGGTGTTGGTTTTTGCCCACCTCCAAAATACCTAGAGAAGATCATGTGCAACCTGCTTCACACACATGCCCAAGTTAAGCATTTTTCTTTATAAATCCTAGTTTCTTTCCTTGACCCCATCAGAACTAGCATTCCTTCCTTTATGTTAGATCTTCTCCCACGCGATCAGCAAAAAAGTTACCCTTTGGTAACTTTTTAGTTTCTTGTAGCAATTTTTCTTCTCATACTGGTCTGACCTTGTACAACAGCACACAAAAGAGTATATAGTTTTTTTCTACTCTCCATCTATGAGATGCAACATGGTACAAATAGGAGCAAATAAAAAAGACCAAGAACAAAGGGTCAGAATCTTAGCCATGATATTAAAATAAAAGTTTCAAGCTTATGTCGATTGAACTTTCAGTTGCTCATTTTTTTTTTAATGGTAATCAGCATGTTTTGCCTTTTTTCATTGTTGTTCTAAGGCTTATTCCAACATCATTATGCAATATGCATTTAAGAAATGATAGGCTCATTTTTAACCTTCAATTATGTGTTTCCTTTCACCTTTGTTCTTATCTAACATTTCACTGCTTTTTTGTCTCTAACTATGTTCACATAATTTCTTCTGTGTTATCTGACACAGTTTATATAGAAGCTGAATGTAAATTCTAATTTTAATTGCTAAATACATTTCCTATTTTTATGAGAATATTCAGCACATATTACTGATGGTTGTGGGATTTTTCTTTTTTTAATTTCTAGTTTATTTGTGCACTGAAAATATCAGTCAGAAAGGAATTAAAATACAGCATTTTTTAAAAAACTTTTAAAAACAACTTTAAAATTTCAAATTTTAACTTGATATAATTGATCTCATTGAATTGTATATGTGAAAAATGTGGAACTGGCAAATGTGGTGCTGTCTGTCATTTCAAAACAATACAAAAACTAAAGTAAATTTTAAAATGTTAAGTATTTTCAAAAGAAGTCTGCATTTATTAATTTATGTTTAAGGTATGAAGAAGAATGATAGAGGGACTACCTGTGTACCTACCTGTCAGCTTAGGGGAAAAAATAATTACCTTTGCTTTGAAAATCTGTTAAGTGCCTATTCCTGAAACCATCTCTTTCTCTCCTTTTCAGAGGTAGTACTCTCTACTGAATTTATTATCTTTTGCTTGCATCCCAATGAATATATGAATATATATCAGTTTAATTTTGCATTTTTTTTTATTTTTATTTATTAGGATTTGGATGAAGATTTACAGAGTAAATTCACTTTTCATACAGCAGTTCACATATACTTTGTCTCATGTCATTGACCAA
>NW_006921736.1:1643125-1643784 GCF_000298275.1 Orycteropus afer afer
CTGTGTCTGTATTAATTGGTTTCCCTTTTCTTTGTTGAAGAGGGTCTGTGCAATCCTTCTGCCTAGTCCGCCATCTTGCCCCGCCTCCTAATTTTGCATTTTTATAGTGATGGGCATTTGAGTTCATTCCTTTTTTTTTTAAATTAAACTTTTTGTTTTGAAGTAATTGTAGATTAACAGACACTTGTAAGAAATAATACAGTGAAAATCCCTTTATCAGGTTTCCCACAATAGCAATATCTTTCAAAAAACATATTAGAATGGTATAGTAAAGATATAGTAAAGATAAGGAACATTTCTATCACTAGAATCTCCAATGTTGCCCTTTCATAGGCACACCTACTTCCCTGCTACTTCCACTTCCATCCTTAACCTGTGGCAACCAAGAATCTGTTCTGCATTTCTATAATTCTGGGAATTCCAGAATGTTATATGACTGGGATCATGTAATTTGCATTCTTTTGAGATTGACTTTTTCACTCAGCATAATTTTCTGGAGATTATATAGGTTGTCACATGCTATCAGTAGTTCTTTTTTTGTTGCTGAGTATTATTTAATAATATTATTAATAATAATAAAATAAACTCACTGCTGTCGAGTCGTTTTCTGACTCATAGCAACTGCTCCTTAGGTTTTTGAGGCAGTATCTTTACAGAAG
>NW_006921736.1:1644519-1646095 GCF_000298275.1 Orycteropus afer afer
AACAACAACATAACTGGGTTGGTTTCTGGGTTATATCATCATGTGTGTTAATCATCTGTTTTTGTTGGCTTTCTGTCAGAAGAACTCTTTTTATCATCTCTTGTAAGGGTACTCTGGTTTTAACAAATTCCCTTAATTTCTGTTTATCTGGAAATGCCCTAATTTCATCATCATATTTTAAGGACAGTTTTGCTGAACATATAATTCTTGGTGGGGAATCTTTTTCTTTCAGATTTTTATATATGTCATCCCATTGCTTTCTTGCCTGCATGGTTTCTGACATGAAATCAAAGCTTAGTTTCATCAGTTGCCCTTTGTAAGTAACTTTTCATTTTTCTCATACTGCTTGTAGGATTCTTACTTTGTCTTTAGTTTTTGAGAGTTTGATTATAATATGTCTTGGTGATTTTCTTTTGGGGTCTATCCTGTTTGGGGGTTCATTGAATTTCTTTAATGGACATATTCTCATCTTTCATCATATTAGGGAAATCCTCTTACAACAAATCTTCGACAATTTTCTCTGTGGTTTTGTAAGTCTTTCTGTTCTAGAACTCTAATTACACGTAGGTTATTCCTTTTGATGATATCCCACATGAATCTTAGGGTTTCTTCTTTTTATTTTGATCTGTTTTTCTAATTGACCTCTTAACAAAGTAGTATTGAGGTATTTGTATTCATTCTCATTAATCCTTTCTTCCATTGATTCAGTTCTACTCCTTTGAGCATTCAATGTGTTACCTGTTTCTGAAATATTAGTATTAATTTTCTGTATTTTTATTTGTTGTTTCTAATTTTTATTTTGTTAGTTTGTTTTTGTATTGTTTTCCAAAATTGTTCTATAATTTTTTTGAGTTTTCCTTAATTTTGTCAGTGTTTTCCTTGATCTGTCTCTCAATCCATTGAAGGTAGGTACCTAAATATAATTCTTTTGAATCCGTATCATGGAATTTCACTGCCGCTTTTTCTTTGTGAATGTTTTCTAGGTCTATATCCTACTCCCTTGTTTGTACTACTTTATCTTGCTTCTTTGTGTGGACTGGCATGGTCAGTTTTCCCCAAGACATTGTGATGCTGTTGTATTTATTTTTAACTGGTTTGCATGTTGGTGTTATTTCCCCAAGATTTTTTTCTTCTTCATTTTGTTTTGATACATCTATGTTAGCAGGGTACTGTACTCCTCTGTTCACTACTTGTAAGCACTTACATACTCATCACCTGTCTTCTGATGAGTGTGATAGAGGACAGTGTGTGCACACATCTGTTAGCTGTTTGTGAAGAGCAGCTGAGGGTGTTGAAGGTAAGTTGGACTGATATTGGCTGCTGTCTATCATTGGTTGATCGGTGAAGAAGCAAGTGGTAGCCCTCTCTCAGTGGGTGGTGCTTCAGGAACTGCAGGTATGTTTGGGTTGTGTGGGAGTGATTCCTGTCTCCCGCTCAGTTAGACAAAATAGGAAAAAAAAAATTAAGAAACACTGGGGAAAAAAAAGAAAAGAACATAAAACACAAACCATGTGAACAAACAGGAACAATTGTTGGTGGGGAGAAGGAAAGACAATATATGAGAAGAAAAAAAAAA
>NW_006921736.1:1646502-1652481 GCF_000298275.1 Orycteropus afer afer
TAAGGCCCAGGTCTTGGAGGCTGCTTTTCGCTTGGGTGTGGTTCTCTTAAGACAAGGCCCAGAGGTAAGTGGACCTGGGGCTGGGGGCTGCTTTTCACTTGGGGGTGGCTCTATATTAAGGCAGGGGGCTGAGGTATGCAGGCTGGGGGCTTGGAGGCTGCTTTTTGCCTGGTTGTACCTCTATATTAAAGTGAGGACCTGGGTTTGGAGGCTGCATTTTCCTTGGTTGTGGGTCTGTATTAAGACAAGGCCTGAGGTAGGCAGGCCAGGGGCTTGGAGGCTGCTTTTTGCTTGGGTGTGGCTCTATATTAAGGTAGGGGCCTGAGATAGGGAGGCCGGGGGCTTGGAGGCTGATTTTTGCTTGGCTGTGGCTCTATATTAAGGCAGGGCCTGAGGTAGGGAGGCCCAGGCTTGGAGGCTGCTTTTTGCTTGGGTGTGGCTCTGTATTCAGGCAGGGGCCAGAGCTAGGTTGGCTCAGGGCTGAGGTCAGCTTTTCCTTTGGAGGTGGCTCTGTATTAAAGCAGGGGCCTGAGGTAAGCAGGCCCAGGGCTTGGAGCCTGCTTTTTGCTTGAGTGTGGTTCTTTATTAAGGCAGGGACCAGAGGTAAGTGGGCCTAGGGCTGTGGGCTGCTTTTCCTTTGGGGGTGGCTCTATATTAAGGCAGGTGCCAGAGGTAGGTGAGTCCAGGGCTTGTAGGCTGCTTTTCACTTGGGTATGCCTCTATATTAAGGCTGAGGCCTGAGTTAGGCAGGCTGGGGCCTTGGAGGCTGGTTTTCATTTGGTTGTGGCTCTATATTAAGGCAGGGGCCTGAGGTAGCCAGGCCAGGGGCTTGGAGTCTGCTTTTCACTTGGGTGTGGCTGTCAATTAAGGCAGGACCCAGAGGCAGGTGGCCCAGGGCTGGGGGCTGCTTTTCACTTGGGGAAACTGAAGAAGTTGGGTCTGGGGCTTGGAGGATGCTTTTCACTTGCGTGTGGATCTGTATTAAGACTGGGGCCTGAGGTAGGCAGGTGCAGAGGGGTTAGGAACAACTAAGGGAGGCAAACTTGCCTGTCAGTTTGTGATCCTGTGGTGGCTTATGTGTTTCTGTGAGGCTGGAAGGTTATGCCACTGTGTTGAAAAATGCCAACAGGGTTACCTGTGTTGGAGAGATTTCAGCAGAGCTGGGCTTAGACAGACTCAGAAGAAGAAAGAGGACGACCACTTCTCAAAGATTTGTCCAGTGAAAACTTTATAAATAGCAGTGAAACACTGTCTGATATATTACTGGAAAACTTTATGAACAGCCCTGAAATATTGTCCAACATAGTGCTGGAAGATGAGCCCATCAGGTAGGAAGACACTCAAAATTTGACTGGGGAAGAGCTGACTCCTCAGAGTAGAGACAACCTTAACGATATGGATAAAGTAAAGCTTTTGGGGCCTCCACTGTAGTCAACATGAGCAGAAACAGATGCAAACATCCATTAATAATTAGAACATGGAATGTACAAAGTATGAATCTAGGAAAATTGGAAGTTGTAAAAAATGAAATGGAATGCATAAAGATCAATATCTTAGGTATTAGTGAGCTGAAATGGACTGTTTTTTGCCATTTTGAATCAGACGACCATATGATCTACTGTGCTGGGAATGACATATTGAAGAGGAATGGTGTGGCATTCATCGTCACAAAGAGTGTTTCTAGATCTATCCTGAAGTACAATGCTGTCAATGATAGGATAATATCCATATGCCTACAAGGAAGACCAGGTAATACTACCACTATCCAAATTTACACACCAAGCACCAAATCCAAAGATGAGGAAATTGAAGATTTCTCCCAGCTTCTGCAGCCTGAAACTGATTGAACAAGCAGGCAAGATATGTTGATTATCACTGGTGACTGGAATGCAAAAGTTGGAAACAAAGAAGAGTCACTGGTTGTTAGAAAATACGGCCTTGGTGATAGAAATAACACTGGTGATAGCATGATAGAATTTTGCAAGACCAATGAGTTAATTGTTGCAAATACCTTTTTTTAACAACACACATGGTGGCTATACACATGGACTTCACCAGATGGAACACACAGGAATCAGATTGACTACATCTGTGGCAAGAGACTATGGAGAAGCTCTGTATCTTCAGCCAAAACAAGGCCAGAAGCTGATTGTGGAACAGACCATCAACTGCTCATATGCATGTTCAAGTAGAAGTTGAAGACAATTAAAACAAGTCCATGAGAGGCAAAATATGACCTTGATTACATCTCTCCTGAATTTAGTGCCTTAGGCACTACCCATTTAAAGAATAGATTAGATGCATTGAACACCAGTGACTGAAAACCAGAAGAATTGTGGAATGACATCAAGAACATCATCCATGAAGAAAGCAAAAGGTCATTAGGAAAAAAAAGAATGGAAGAAAAGACCAAGATGGATGTCAGAAGAGACTCTGAAACTTGCCCTTGAGTGGAGAGTAGCTAAAGCAAATGGGAGAAATGACAAGATAAAAGAGCTGAACAGAGGATTTCAAAGAGCAGTTCGAGCAGACAAAGCCAATTACAATAAAGAAATGTGCAGAGACCTGGAGTTAGAAAACCAAAAAGAAAGAACACGCTTGGCATTTCTCAAGATGAAAGAACGGAGGAAAAAATTTAAGCCTTGAGTTTCAATATTGAAAGATTCTATGGGCAAAATATTGAATGATACAGGAAGCATCAAAGAAGATGAAAGGAATTTGCAGAGTCACTGTACCAAAAAGGATCGGTCAATGTTCATCCATTTCAGGAGGTGGCATATGATCAAGAACTATGGTACTGAAGGAAGAAGTTGAAGGTGCACTGAAGGAATTGGTGAAGAACAAGGCTCCAGGAATTGATGGAATATCAATTGAGATGCTTCAACAAATGGATGCCTGGCTGAAACATTCACTCAGTTATGCCAAGAGATTTGGAAGACAGCTGCCTGGCCAACTGATTGGAAGAGATCCATATTTGTACCCATTCCAAAGAAAGGAGATCTCTTCCAAAGAAAGATAATCTTCCACAGAATGTGGAAATTATTGAACAATATCGTTAATATCTGCATGCAGGTAAAATCTTACTGAAGATAATTCAAAAATGGTTGCAGCAGTATATTGACCAAGAGCTTCCAGAAATGGAAGCTGGATTCAGAAGAGGATGTGGAACAAGGGGTATCATTGTTGATGTCAGATGGATCTTAGCTGAAAGCAAAGAATTCCAAAAAGATGTTTACTTATGTTTTATTGACTATGACAAAACATTAGATTGTGTGGATTATGACAAATTATCGATAACGTTGAGAATAATGGGAATTCTGGAACACTTAATTGTACTCATGGGAAACCTGTACATAGATCAGGAGGCTGTCATTTGAACAGAACAAAGGGATACTGCATGATTCAAAATCAAGAAGGGAGTCCGTCAAGGTTGTATCCTTTCACCATACTTATTTAATTTGTATGCTGAGTAAATAATCCGAGAAGCTAGATTATATGAAGAAGAATGTGACACTAGGATTGGAGGAAGACTCATTAAAAACCTGCGATACACAGATGACACAAGTTTGCTTGCTGAAAGTCAAGATGACTTGAAGCACTTACTGCCTCAGAAACCCAAGGAGGGGTTGTTATGAGTCAGATTCGACTTGACAGCAGTGAGTTTGTTTTTTTTTTTTTTTGGTCATATAAGACTTACCACTCTGAAAAATTTCCGTCTTCTGTTCACACCTTATGAGTGCATGAGAAAACTAACCCCTGCTGATCAGGTTGGACTCCTGTTTTTGCTTAACTTTAGGCTTCTGTTCTCTTACATTATTGACAACTTGTCAATGTGTTAAAACAGATACTTACATTTTCATTTTTATTTATTTATATTTAGTTTAATCAAAACGGTCAGATATTTAGTTTCCTTGTTGCCAGAAACTGAAATACATATATTCAAATATACATACCAAAACCAAAAATACAAACTCAATGCCATTGAATCACATATGACTCATAGCGACACCTCCTTGGGTTTCCAAGGAAGTATCACTATGGAAGTTGATTGCCCAATCTTCCTTCCGAGAAGTGGCTGGTGGGTTTGAACTGCTAGCCTTCTGGTTAGCAGTCAAATGCCTTAGGCACTACCCAAATATACATACACATACATATTTTTAAAGACCTTTAAAATATAATATTATAATTTCAAAACTATGGCTCTATAATTATCTTTAAGTGATTAATTGAAATAGATTTGATCGAATGAATTTTAACTCTGGGTAACGAAATCATTGTCATTTGATCTTCTTTAACTAATTACTTTTTCCCTTTCATTTGTCTTTCCTACTTTGCTGTTATTAAGTCAATAAAATAAGGTTTGTGGTCAACAAAGCTAGCTTATGCTTCTTGTTAGATGAATTGACATTTATAAAAAATCCACTCAGCTTTTTAACATTGCACCTTTTATAGTGTAGGTTCAGAACAGCTTGAGTTGATGGTAACCCTGCTAAATCTTGCAAAGTCAAGTTGTCTCTGAAATAGCCTCTTACCCCTTCCTGCTAATTAATCCAACAAGTCACTCTTGAGATTCTACCAAGAGTCTGTTACTGTGAAAATGGCAAACTTGTTCTGCAAGACATGTAGTGATAAACTGATTTCAATGAGACTAAAGATACAGTTAAGGAGCTCTGGTAGTGTTATGGTTAAAGCATTTGGCTGCTAACCAAAGGGTTGGTGGTTTGAACCCACCAGCTACTCTGTGGGAGAAACATGAGGCAGTCTGCTTTGGTAAAGATTTACAGACTTAGAATCCCTATGGGGCAGTTCTACTCTGTCCTGCAGGATTGCTATGATTCAGAATTGACTCAGTGGTGGTGTGTGGGTGAGTTTAAAGGTATATTGTGGTAGTTAAAGTTGTGTGTCAACTTGGCTGGGCCTGATTTTGAGTGGCTGGGCAGCTGGATGTAGTTATTCCCCATGATGAGACTGGGAATCAACTCCATGGTGGAATCTACAAGAGAAGATGAGTAGCTGCCTTAGGGATGTGGTCTGCTTCCAGTATATAAGCTGCAAGTTTTAGGAAGGTCTTGTGTTTTTGGCATACTTGAATTGTGCATGTAACTGAGTAATTATTCATCAGCCTGCCATGTTGTCTTCCAATCTTGGGACTGTAATAGACTTGAATTAGGGGCCTGCCATGTGGTTTGATAATTTTGGGATTGTGCTGCTGTACTTGTCGTCTTTGTGTTTGTCAGCCCCAGCAGTCAGGAGCTCCCTGAAAATTAAGCCTCAAGTTGCAATATTGAAAGATTCTATGGGCAAAATATTGAACGATGCAGGAAACATCGAAAGAACATGGAAGGAATACACAGTCACTGTACTGAAAAGAATTGGTCGATGTTCATCCATTTCAGGAGGTGGCATATGATCAAGAGCCAATGGTATTGAAGGAACAAGTTGAAGCTTCACTGAAGGAACTGACAAAAAACAAGCCTCCAAGAATTGACAGAGTACCCACTGAAATTTTTCCACAAACTGATGCCAAACTAGAGGCACTCACTTGGCTATACCAAGAGATTTGGAGGACAAATACCTGGACAACTGACTGGAAGAGATACATATTTGTACCCATTCCAAAGAAAGGTGATCCCACACTGTGGAAATTATCGAGCAATAACATTAATATCATATGCCAGTAAAATCTTACTGAAGATGATTCAAAAATGGTTGCAGCAGTATATTGACAGAGAACTTCCAGAATTGCAAGCTATATTCAAAAGAGGATGTGGAATGAGGGATATCATTGCTCATGTCAGATGGATCTTGGCTCAAAGCAAAGAATACCAGAAAGATCTTTACTTGCGTTTTATTAATTATTCAAAAGCATTTGATTATGTGGATCATAACAAATTATGCATAACAATGAGAAGAATGGGAATTCCAGAACACTTAATTGTACTCGTGAGAAACCTATACATAGACCAGGGTGCTGTTGTT
>NW_006921736.1:1652581-1660882 GCF_000298275.1 Orycteropus afer afer
TTTGAACTGCTAGCCTTCTGGTTAGCAGTCAAATGCCTTAGGCACTACCCAAATATACATACACATACATATTTTTAAAGACCTTTAAAATATAATATTATAATTTCAAAACTATGGCTCTATAATTATCTTTAAGTGATTAATTGAAATAGATTTGATCGAATGAATTTTAACTCTGGGTAACGAAATCATTGTCATTTGATCTTCTTTAACTAATTACTTTTTCCCTTTCATTTGTCTTTCCTACTTTGCTGTTATTAAGTCAATAAAATAAGGTTTGTGGTCAACAAAGCTAGCTTATGCTTCTTGTTAGATGAATTGACATTTATAAAAAATCCACTCAGCTTTTTAACATTGCACCTTTTATAGTGTAGGTTCAGAACAGCTTGAGTTGATGGTAACCCTGCTAAATCTTGCAAAGTCAAGTTGTCTCTGAAATAGCCTCTTACCCCTTCCTGCTAATTAATCCAACAAGTCACTCTTGAGATTCTACCAAGAGTCTGTTACTGTGAAAATGGCAAACTTGTTCTGCAAGACATGTAGTGATAAACTGATTTCAATGAGACTAAAGATACAGTTAAGGAGCTCTGGTAGTGTTATGGTTAAAGCATTTGGCTGCTAACCAAAGGGTTGGTGGTTTGAACCCACCAGCTACTCTGTGGGAGAAACATGAGGCAGTCTGCTTTGGTAAAGATTTACAGACTTAGAATCCCTATGGGGCAGTTCTACTCTGTCCTGCAGGATTGCTATGATTCAGAATTGACTCAGTGGTGGTGTGTGGGTGAGTTTAAAGGTATATTGTGGTAGTTAAAGTTGTGTGTCAACTTGGCTGGGCCTGATTTTGAGTGGCTGGGCAGCTGGATGTAGTTATTCCCCATGATGAGACTGGGAATCAACTCCATGGTGGAATCTACAAGAGAAGATGAGTAGCTGCCTTAGGGATGTGGTCTGCTTCCAGTATATAAGCTGCAAGTTTTAGGAAGGTCTTGTGTTTTTGGCATACTTGAATTGTGCATGTAACTGAGTAATTATTCATCAGCCTGCCATGTTGTCTTCCAATCTTGGGACTGTAATAGACTTGAATTAGGGGCCTGCCATGTGGTTTGATAATTTTGGGATTGTGCTGCTGTACTTGTCGTCTTTGTGTTTGTCAGCCCCAGCAGTCAGGAGCTCCCTGAAAATTAAGCCTCAAGTTGCAATATTGAAAGATTCTATGGGCAAAATATTGAACGATGCAGGAAACATCGAAAGAACATGGAAGGAATACACAGTCACTGTACTGAAAAGAATTGGTCGATGTTCATCCATTTCAGGAGGTGGCATATGATCAAGAGCCAATGGTATTGAAGGAACAAGTTGAAGCTTCACTGAAGGAACTGACAAAAAACAAGCCTCCAAGAATTGACAGAGTACCCACTGAAATTTTTCCACAAACTGATGCCAAACTAGAGGCACTCACTTGGCTATACCAAGAGATTTGGAGGACAAATACCTGGACAACTGACTGGAAGAGATACATATTTGTACCCATTCCAAAGAAAGGTGATCCCACACTGTGGAAATTATCGAGCAATAACATTAATATCATATGCCAGTAAAATCTTACTGAAGATGATTCAAAAATGGTTGCAGCAGTATATTGACAGAGAACTTCCAGAATTGCAAGCTATATTCAAAAGAGGATGTGGAATGAGGGATATCATTGCTCATGTCAGATGGATCTTGGCTCAAAGCAAAGAATACCAGAAAGATCTTTACTTGCGTTTTATTAATTATTCAAAAGCATTTGATTATGTGGATCATAACAAATTATGCATAACAATGAGAAGAATGGGAATTCCAGAACACTTAATTGTACTCGTGAGAAACCTATACATAGACCAGGGTGCTGTTGTTCAAGCAAAACAAAGGGATACTGCATGGTTTAAAATTGAGAAGGGAGTGCATCAGGGTTGTATCTTTTCACCATACTTATTTAATGTGTATGCTGAGCAAATAATCCAAAAAGCTGGACTGTATTAAGAACATGGCATTAGAATTGGAAGAAGACTCATTAAAAACCTGTGATACTCAGATGACACAACTTTGCTTGCTGAGAGTGAGGATGACTTGAAGCACTTACTGATTAAGACTGAAGACTGCAGTCTGCAGTATGGATTACATCTCAATATAAAGAAAACAAAAATCCTCACAACTGGTCCTGTAAGCAGCATCACAATAAATGGAGCAAAGATTGAAGTTTTCAAAGACTTCTTATTTCTTGGTTCTACAATCAACACGAATGGATGCAGCAATCAAGGCATCATATAATGTATTGCATTAGGCTATTCTGCTGCAAAAGATCTCTTTCAAGTGCTGAAGAGCAAAGATGTCTCCTTGAGACTAAATGTAGCCTAACACAAGCCATGTTTTCTCAATTGCCTCATATGCATGTGAGAGCTGGACAATGAATAAGGAAGAGCGAAGAAGAGTTGATGCTTTTGAGTTGTGGTGTTGGTGAAGAATACGGAAAGTACCATCAACTGCTAAAAGAACTAACAAATCTGTGCTGGAGGAAGTGCAGGCAGAATGCTCCGTGGAGGTGAGAATGGCCAGACTTCATCTCACCTGCTTTGGTCAAGCTGTCAGAAGGGACCATTCTCTGGAGAAGGATATCATGCTTGGTAAAGTAGAAGGTTGACAAAAAAGGGGAAGGCCCTCAACAAAGTGGATTGGCACAGTGGCTGCAAAGATGGGCTCAAATATAGCAAGGATCATGAGGCTGGCACAGGACCAGGCAGTGTTTTGTTCTGCTGTACATAGGGTCACTATGAGTCAGAGACGACTTGATGGCACCTAATAACAACAGCAACAAAAATTCAGATTTCATCAGGTTTTTTTTTTTTTTTTGTGTGTGTGTGTGTTTAATACTATGTTTTATAACAATTTTGCCCTTATCTTGGGTTCAGTCAAGAATCATGTATAGAATTGTCATGTCTCTGTGGCCTCTCTTTAATTTGGAATGTTTTCTCACCCTCTCTTAGTCTTTCATTGCCATTTTTATGGAATACAAGCCAGTTGAATTGCAGAATGCCTCTCACTTTGTCTGATATTTCTTCATTTTGAGAGAGTTTTGAAAGAGTTGTATAAACTCATTATCATCCCTGCCTTCCTATTCTCTCTTGAGATCCTAATTTGCTCAGACTTTTGTCTCTGTCATTCTTCCAAGATTACTCTTATTTGGGTCACTAGTGACCTACATATCAACAAATTCAATGGTCAATTCTCAGTCCTCCTTTTATTCAAACACTTATCAAAATTTGATGATCTCTTCTTTCTTGGGAGTATCATACATTCTTCTCTAGGCTTCCTTGCCATCACTCTTTCATTTATTATCCTCCTTGCTCAGTGGTCCCTCCTAAGTAATTTTTTCTGGACACTCCTAATCTTCCAGACCGTTATATGATAGAGTACCACAGGATATGTATAAAACCAAAAAATCCAAACTCACTTCCATGAAATCAGTTCTGACTCATAGCAACATCCTTTGGGTTTCTGAGGTGGTAAATCAAGTGCCTAAGGCTTTAATTGCTGATCAGAAAGTTGCTGTTCAAACCCACCAGCCACACCAGAGACAGAAAACTGAGCAATCTACTTTGGCAAAGATTTACCACTTCACCTTGGTTAGGCCGTGATTCTCTGTATTATGTAACTATCCTCCATGTTGTGATCTGATGTATTTATCCTATGTGTTGCAAATACTGACTAACCTCTATGATGTTAATAAGGCAATATTAGAGGCAGTTATGTTAATGAGGCAGGATATAATCTACAAGATTTGCTTGTAATCTTAAATCAGTCTTCTTTGAGATAATAGAACAGGTTGAACTAGCAAACAGAGATCAGAGAGAAGAGCTGGAAGTGAGTGCATCCTCTGGATCTGAGTTCCCTGTGCTGAGAACACTCTAGACTCAGGGGAAGATTGATACCAAGAGATCTCCAAGGGACATTGGACCCACAGATATTGAAAGGATAGAAGAACCTTCCCCTAGGACCAATAGAGAGAGCAAGGCTTCTCCCAGAGCTAACACCCTGAATTTGTACTTCTGGCCTCTTAAATTGTGAGAAAATAAATTTCTGTTTGTTAAAGCCATCCACTTGTGGTATTTATATACAGCATCACAAGATAATCAAGACAACATCTCTCCTCTTACTTATTTTATTCCACCACCACAACTGTACTTGTATTCAGGACTTTTACACTTACTGTTCCCTCTACTTAGAATCCCATTCCTCCAATAGGTACAGGGCTTATTCTTTCATTTCATTCAGATTGCTTGGGGGTGGGGGTGGAATAAACCTTCATGAGAGAGGTGTTTTCTGAACATATTATACAGTATAGAATTCACCAGCCCTATCACTCTTTTTTTTTTCTTCCCAATTTTATTGTGATTTGGGTGAAGGTTTATAGAGCAAATTCACTGTACATACAGTGGCTGACATAAACTTTGTCTCATGACATTGACTGCAATTTCCCACAGTGGAACAACTCGCCTTCTCCTTCCTCCCCATAATTACCTTTTCCCTGTGTGCTTCCCTCCCATGCACTCCTGCCCTAAGAGCTGTCTCCCTGTGTATGCACAGCCCTTATATTCTCCTATGATGGATCCCTCCAAGGAGTGCATCTACCTAATGTAAATGTTCAGCTCATATGCCTGTTTTTTTTTTTTTTTTTGGCTAGAAGACACAGGAGTGCGTTCAATTCTTAGCTGGAAGGCAGCTAGGGGCCATAGTCTCAGGGGTTCCACCAGGGTCTATCAGATTAGCAAAATTGGTCTCCACCCCCCCTTTTTTTTTAAATGATACTGAGTTTTGTTCCACATTGTTTTCCCACTCTATCCAGGATTGCCTACATAGATCCCCCTCTGAGTGGTTGACAGTGGTAGTCAAACACCATCTTGTTTTTCTGTTCTCATAATTGTATAGGCTGAGGATTGCATGGTGTACCAGATGCTTGGACTAATTTTTCCCAGGTGTCTTTGGTTTTCTTTGTTCTTCTTTGCTGTGGGTGAGGAGAGACCCCTTGTTGCATCTAGTCGGTCACTTGCAAGCTTTTAAGATCCCAGTCGCTACTCACCGAAGTAGGATGTGGAACAATCTTTTTGTGTAGTATGTTATTGCCAGTTGAGCTCAATGTACACGGTGACTGTGGTCTTGAGCACACAGGTCCAACTACTAGCTCCCTCTGAATGGCTGGCTGTGCCCAAGAAGTGACTATAACCTTGTCCCTTGTCAGCTCTACTATATGGGTAGGAATTCTTAGAGAACATACAAATACACTTGTAGAAACATTATCTGCCAAATTTATACATGATTATGGGCACACTACCCCCTCCATAGACATACCTAATAGTTCAGCCTGTCTACTCATCTGTCCACCTGTATCAATGTTTGCCTTTGCTGACAATGCAGTACTGTATGTGCAAAAGTGTTCATCTTTGTTGTCTGTACCTCCCATGCATGTCTCTGTGTCTTTGTCTTCCTCAATGCCATGGTGTTGATCACTCACATTTGGTGCATTGCCCTTTTCTTCACTCAAATCAATACTTGCCTCCACCTATCTAACAGTGTTCCCTCCCTTCACCTCTCATGCCTGGTAACCAACAAAGAAAATTGCCTTCCATATATAAACCTTTCCTTGACTTTTTACAATAAGGGACTGATAAAATATTTGTCCTTCTGTGACTGACTTATTTCACTCAGCATAATGTCCCCCAAGTTCATCCATGTTATACAGAGTTTTGCAGATTCTATGCTATTCCTTAGAGTTACACAATATTCCATTGTATGTATGTACTATAGTTTGGTTATCCATTCTTCTGTTGACAGGCACCTAGGTTGTTTCTGTCTTTTGGCTATTGTGAATAGTGTTGCGATGAACATGGGTGTGCAAATATCTGTTCTTGTCCTGACTCTCATTTCTTTAGGGTATATACCTAGTAATGGAATGGCTGTGTCAATGGTATTTCTAATTGCAACTTTTTCAGGAATTGCCATACTACTTTCCACAGTGGTTGTATCATTTGACAGTCCCACCAGCAGTGTATGAGAGTTCTGATCTCTCCACATCTTTGCCAGCTTTTCTTATTTTCTGTCTTGTTAAACTTTGGTATTAGTGCTGGGGCCGGATGGTATCTCATTGTTGTTTTGATTTGCATCTCTCTAATGGCTAATGATCATGAGCATTTCTTCATATTTTTGTTGGCTGCCTGAATATCTTCTTTGGTGGAGTGTCTTTTCATGTATTCTACCCACTTTTTAATTGGATTATTTGTCTTTTTGTTGTTGGAGGTGGAGTTTTCTATAAATTCTAGAGATAAGTTCCTTGTCAGATATGTCATTTCCAAATGTTTTCCTCCCAATCTGTAGGTTCTATTTTTTACTCTTTTGGAGAAGTCTTTGGAAGCACATAAAAATTTAATTTTTAGATTTCCAGTAAGATGGCCGAATGGGCAGAACAACTGCACAGACCCTTTATCAACGAAGAAAAGGGGAACGAATTAACACAGATACAGAAATAGTCCTGGAACCCTGAGCTTTGAAGGGAAGGATATAGAAGTGGACTAAACTCCAACCAGCAGAAGAATTTGCATGAAAATACCAAAAAAGGAGACATACAGAGCTGCAGTCTGGCAGCGATCCTGATGGCACAGACAGCTTAGATATTGCCGAGTGGTGGTAGGACCTAAGAATTAACCTAAAAATCAGCCCTGCTAGCCAGAGACTACAGAGAGGACTTCTCTGTTGCCTGGGGAATAAAAGGGGAAGCAGCGAAGAGGAAGGCGAGCTGAGCTGGGGACTTTTGTCTGTCCGGAGGATGCAGTCATTTTGAATGTTTACAAGTGGCTTGACCATTTGGATATTTAAAGCAACAGTGTTCTCCCAGATTCCAGGGACTTAAGAACAGGCTCTGCTTGCTGGGAATAGCAGGGACATTCTGGACGCATGGACTACTGGAAAGGTGCAACATTCCCCTGCTTACTCCTATATCTCAAACCCTCTTGGTGAATGGAGGTGCAGCCATCCCTCTCTCCCACCCAACTTCTAGGCTTCCAGGAATTCCATCCTAGTCTGTGGGCTCCCATGGAGTCTGGGTGCCCTGCCCTGCCCTGTCCAGATTATTTTCTTCTTTTTTCTAATTTTTTTGTTTTTGTCTGTTTTAAAACTACTACTATTATTATTACTTCTGTTCTTTTTATTATCATACTTTATTCTTCCCTTCCCAGGTTCTCGTTTTCAGCTTTTTTTTCTTTTCCCTGTTCCTTTTCTATTTTTTTTTTCTTTCTTGTGGTTAACCTCGTTACTTGTTTTTCTTTTTGCATTTCTCTTCATTATTCTCCTTCTCTACCTTTTTTCCCTTATTGCCCTCTTCCCAGATGTTGCAGTGTTTTTTTTTTTTTTTCTTCCTTTTTTGGTTATTGTTCCTGTGTGATTACATGGTGTGTTTTTTGTCCTTTTACTTTTACTTTTTTGATGGTTATTCAGTTGTTATTTTGTCTAACAGAGTGGGAGACAGCAACAGTTCCCATATGACACAACTAAACCCACACCTCCTGCGGTTTCACTTATTGACTGAGAGTCACCACCTCCTTCTTCATTGACAGACCTACTATAATCATTCACCAAGAACAGCCTGAATCACCCTTAGTTGCTCTTCACAAACAGTTAACAGAGATCCAATACAACAATGTCACAATGTCTCAGAGACAACAGACCATCAGAATCCACACAAACAAGCAAGATAAAGGGGTAGAAACAAGGGATCAGGATACAGACCCAGAACACAACCCTGAGGACCCCTTTGATTAGGAATTCAAAAGAATTATATTTAAGTATCTTCAGATGATTGAGAGACAGACCAAGGAAAACAAAGACAAAATTCTGAAAAAAAAATTGGAAGAAAATACAAGAACAAAATGAGAGAATAAATGAAAAATTAGAAATTATTAAAAATCTACAGATAGAAATCCAGAAGATTAATACTAAACTGTCAGAAATGGACAACACATTGCAAGGGCAAAGGAGCAGAATTGATGCAATGGAAGACAGAATTAATGAGATGGAAGAAAAATACCTGAATACTTCTTTGAAAAGGGATTAATCAGAAAAAAAAGATCAAAACAAAATGGAGAAAGCCTAAGGTTCATGTGGGACATCATCAAAAGGAATAACCTATGTGTCATTAGAATTCCAGAACAGGAAGAGAAAAATAAAACCACAGAAAATTGTCCAAAGTTTGTTGGAAGAGAACTTCCCTGATAA
>NW_006921736.1:1662127-1664052 GCF_000298275.1 Orycteropus afer afer
ATCTATGGGCACAATGAAAGAGCCCCAGAATACATAAATCAGATTTTAAAAATGTTGAAAAGGCAAATAAATGACTCCACAGTCATAGTAGGAGACTTTAATACACCACTTTCAATGAAAGATAGAACAACTGGAAAGAAACTCAACAAAGATGCAGAAGAGCTAAACAATACAATCCACCACTTGATCTTATAGACATCTACAGAGTACTTCACCCAACAATAGCACAATACACATTCTTTTCTAGTACACATGAAACATTTGCTGAGATAGACCATATGTTAGGCCATAAAGCAAGCCTCCATAAATTTACAAACATTGAAATACTGCAAAGCATCTTCTTAGATCAAATTAGAAATCAATGGTAGGAATGTCAATGGAAAAAGAGTAAACATATGAAAACTGAACAACACTCTCCTTAAGAAAGACTTAGTAAGAGAAGAAATAAAAAGTAAAATAGAAAAATTCATTGAATCAAATGAGTATGAAAATACAACATACCAAAATCATTAGGACACAGCAAAAGGAATGATCACAGACCAGTTTATAGCAGTACATGCACATATCAAAAAAGAAGAATGAGCCAATACCAACACTTTAAATCAATATCTCCAGCAATAAGAAAAAGAACAGCAAGAAAAGCCTAGAAGAAAGAACATAATCAAGATTCGAGAAGAAATCAATGAAACAGAAAATAGAAAGACAATAGAAAAAATAAAAAAGACCAGATGTTTTTTAAAAAGTTAATAAAATTGACAAACACTGGCAAATTTAACAAAGGAAAAGAGGGAGAGAATACACATAACCTGAATAACAAATGAAACAGGTGACATCACAACAGAACCAACTGAAATTAAAGGGATAATATCTGGATACTCTGAAGAACTGTACTACAAGAAATTTGAAAAACTGGAAGAAATGGACAGATTTCTAGAAACACACCACTTACCTAAACTAACACAGACTGATGTGGAAAAGCTGAATAGATCCATAACAAAAGAAGAAATTGAGCAGGTCATCAAAAAATAGCCAACAACAACAACAAAAAAGTCCTGGCCCAGATAGTTTACGGGAGAATTCTGCCAAAATTCAGAGAAGAATAAACACCAATCCTCCTCAAACTATTCCAAAACATAGAAAAAGATGGAATCCTCCTTAACTCATTTTATGAAGCAAGCATAATCTTGATACCAAAACCAGGCAAAGACATCACTGAAAACGAAAACTACAGACCAATATCCCTCATGAATATAGATGCAAAAATCTTCAACAAAATCCTAGCCAGAAGACTGCAACAACATATCAACAAAATAATTCATTATGACCAAGTGAGGTTTATATCAGGTATGCAAGGATGTTTCAACATTAGAAAAACAATCAACATCATCCACAGCATAAACAAAGAATAAGAACCACATGATTATATCAATTGATGCAGAAAAGGCATTTGATAAAATCCAACACCCATTCCTGATCAAAACTCTCAGCAAAATAGAAATAGAAGGGACATTCCTCAACACAATAAAGGGCATCTATGCAGAAACAACAGCCAACATTATTCTTAATGGAGAGAGACTGAAATCATTCCCCTTGTGAACAGGAACCAGACAAGGGTGCCCTCTATCACCATTTCTATTCAACATTGAACTGGATGTCCTAGCCAGGGCAATAAGGCAACAAAGGGAAATCAAAGGTATCCAAGTTGGTAAGGAAGAAGTCAAACTATCCCTGTTTGCTGATGATATGATCCTTTACCTAGAAAACCCAAGAGACTCAGTCAAAACTCTACTGGAACTAATTGAGAGATTTAGCATCATAGCAGGATACAAGATCAACGTCCAAAAATCAGTTGGATTCCTCTACACCAGCAAAGAGATTGCTGAAAAAGAAATAAGGAAATCAATACCATTTACAATAGCTTCCAA
>NW_006921736.1:1665805-1666370 GCF_000298275.1 Orycteropus afer afer
AAAGCTCAGGGCTCCAGGATTATCTTCTGTATCTGTGTAATTGGTTCCTATTTTCTTTGCTGAAGAGGGTCTGTTTAGTTTGTCTGACTATTTTGCCATCTTACCCCAGGCCTATCACTCTTTAGTCAATTTTCTGGTTATATTATTATGTTATTGCACTTATTGTTGTCTTATATATAGCTTTTCTGTATTCCTCCACTAGAATATTAACTCTATATGCATGGAGACTTTCTTTTGTTTAATTCTATATATGCAGCTCTTAGAATAGTCCCTGGCATATAGGAGGTGATAAATAAATATTTGGGAAGTAAATAAATCGATAAGTTTTCAGATCTTTTCTATACATAGAAATATTTCTTTCACAAATAATCAAATAATACTCTCTATATGGTTTTGGCAATTGCTTTCTCACTTAGTAATGTGACCATGAACATCTTTTCTATATTACCAAATATAGATGTATCTCATTTTTAATAGTCTCAGAGTATTCCATTATATGGAGGTAGCATAATTGATTCAACCCAACTGATAGTTTGGTTGTTTTCAATTTTTTTTTTTTTTTTTT
>NW_006921736.1:1666642-1667225 GCF_000298275.1 Orycteropus afer afer
GAATGTTGATGGGATCTGGATTGGGATTGCATTGAATGTATAGATTGCTTTGGGTAGAATTGACATTTTCATATCATTCAATCTTCCTGTCCATGAGCATGGTATATTCTTTCATTTATGTACACCTCTTACAGTTGCTTGAAGTAATTTTTTATATTTTTCTTTGTACAGGTCTTTTGTGTCCCTGGTATGATTTATTCCCAAGTTTTTTTTTTTTTTTTTTGTAGCTAGTGTAAATGATATTGATGTCCTTATTTCTTTTTCAGCAATCTGTTTGCTGGTGTAGAGGAATCCAACTGATTTTTGGATGTTGATCTTGTATCCTGCCATGCTGCTAAATCTCTCAATTAGTTCCAGTAGTTTTGACTAAGTCTCTTGGATTTTCTAGGTATTTGTTCATATCATTAGAAAATAGGTATAGCTTGACTTCTTCCTTACCAATTTGGATGCTTTTGATTTCTCTTTGTTGCCTTATTGCCCTGGCTAGGACTTCCAATATGATGTTGAATAGAAGGGGTGATAGAGGGCATCCTTGTGTGGTTCCTGTTTGCAAGGAGAACGGTTTCAGTGCCTCCATTGAGAA
>NW_006921736.1:1667370-1669251 GCF_000298275.1 Orycteropus afer afer
ATTATTTTCTTGATAAGCTATTGGAGTCTATTGGCTAGGATTTTGTTGAAGATTTTTGCAACTGTATTCATGAGTGATATTTGTTTGTAGTTTTCCTTTTGAGTGATGTCTTTGCCTGGTTTGATTTCATTCACAAAATGAATTTGAGAGTATTCCATCCTTTTCTATGTTTAGGAATAACTTGAGTAGAATTGGTGTCAGTTCTTCTCTGAATGTTTGGTAGAATTCTCCAGTGACATTGTCTGGTCCAGGACCTTTTCTCTGTTGATAATTTTTTGATAACCTGTGCAATTTCTTGTTTTGTTATGGATTTATTCAGCTTTTCCACATCAGTCTGTGTGTGTTAGTTTGGGTAAGTGGTGTGTTTCTAGAAATCTGTCCATTTCTTCCAGATTTTCAAACTTCTTGTAGTGCAGTTCTTCAGAGTATCCTGATATTATCCTTTTTATTTCCGTTGGCTCTGTTGTGATGGCACCTATTTCATTTCTTATTTGTGCTAGCTGTATTTTCTCCATCTTTTCCTTAGTTAAATTTGCCAGTGGTTTGTCAATTTTCTTAATCTTTTTGAGAAACCAGCTTCTAGTCTTGTTGATTTTTTCTATTGTCTTTCTATTTTTTGTTTCATTAATTTCTGCTCAAATCTTTATTATTTCCTTTCTTCTGGTGACTGTAGGCTTTTCTTGCTGTTCTTTTTCTAGTTATTGGAGATGCTGGGTTAAAGTGTTGATTTTGGCTCTTCTTTTTTGATGTGTGCATTTATTGGTATAAATTAACCTCTGATCACTGCTTTTTCTCTGTCCTAATGATTTTGGTATACCAGAAGGCTGGCGGTTCAAACCCACCAGCCACTCCTCAGAAGGAAGATGGGGCAATCTACTTCCGGAGTGATACTGCCTTGGAAACCCAAGGAGGGGTCACTATGAGTTGGGTCCGACTCTACGGCACATGACAACAACAACAACAACAATGATTTTGGTATGTTGTGTTTTCATTGTCATTTGATTCAAGGACTATTTTAAGTTCATTTTTTATTTCTTCTGTGACCCAGTCATTTTTTAGGAGATTGTTGTTCATTTCCATGTGTTTGCTGTTTTTCTGTTGATCTTCCTATTGTTGATTTCTAATTTGATAGCATTGTGATCTGAGAAGATCCTTTGTGGTATTTCAATGTTTTTACATTTATTCAGGTTTACTTTATGGTCTAACTATGGTCTATCCTGGACAATGTTCCATGTGCAGTGGAAAATAATGTATATTGTGCTGTTGTTAGGTGAAGTGCTCTGTACTTGTCTATGAGTCAAGTTAGTGGATATTATTGTTAAGCTCTCCTCCATCTTTGTTGAGTTTCTTTCCAGTTTTCTATCTTTCATTGAAAGTGGTGTATTAAATTCTTTCACTATGACTATGGGGTCTTCTGCTTGCCCTTTCAACTCTTTTAATTCTGATTTATGTATTTTGGGGCTCATTCATTGTGTTCATAGATATTTATTATGGTTATAGTTTCCTGTTCAACTGTGTCCTTTAATCATTGTAGAATGTCCTTCCTTGTGTCATATTATGTTTGTCTTAATGTCAGTATGATCAGAAATTAATATTGCCACTCCTTATCTTTTTCTAACCTTTCATTTTAAATCTATTTTTGTCTTGGTCTCTAAGGTGTGTTGCTTGTAAACATAATGATGTGTTATGTTTTCTTATCCAGTATGGAACTCTCTGTCTTTTGATTGGTGCATTTAATCCATTCACATTCAGTGTAATTATCAACAAGTATGAATTTTTTACTGTCATTGTGTTAGGTTTTTTTCATGGTGTTCCTGTTTTCTTTGTTCCATATAATTTTCTGTGCTGAGCTCGTTATGTTTATGAATCGTGTTATCATTT
>NW_006921736.1:1669351-1672433 GCF_000298275.1 Orycteropus afer afer
CTGGTTAGCAGTCAAATGAGACTTCTAAATCTGGGTTGGTTTCTGGGTGATGTTGTAATGCGTGTGAATCTCAGGTTGATGTCTGCTATTGCTGGTTTTCTGTCCTAGAGAACTCTCTTTAGCATCTTCTGTAAGGTTGGTGTGGTTTCTACAAATTTCTTTATTTCTTTTTATCTGGAAATGTTCTAATTTTACCATGATATTTTTGGATAATTTTGCTGAATAAATAGTGCTTGGTTACTCAACTCATTGCTATCGAGTTGCATCCGACTCATATTGACCCCTCCTTGGGTTTCCAAGATGGTATCACTCTGGAAGTAGATTATTCAACCTTCCTTCTGAGGGTTGGCTGGTGGATTTGAACTACCAGCATTCTGGTTAGTAGTCAAATGCCTTAGGCACTATGCCACCAGAGCTCCCAATTCTTGGTTGGCTGTTGTTTATTCTTTCAAGGTTTTATGTATGTCATCCCATTGCCCTGTCACCTACATGGTTTCTGCCGAGAAATCAGAGTTTTGTCTTATTGGTTGTCCTTTGTAGGTAATTTTTTTGTTTGTCCCAAGCTACTTTCAGGATTCTTTGGTTTTAGAAAGCTTGATTATGATATGTCTTTTTGTCTTGATTATTTTCTTTTGGGGTCTATACTATTTGTTTTTCCCTGAGATTCTTGAATACTTATCTTCTTATTACTCACATTAGAAAAGTTCTCTTCCAACAAAACTGACAATTTAATCTCTCTTTCTCTCTCTTTTTTTTTCTCTCTTGTTCTGTAATTCCAATCATCTGTAGGTTCTTTTTGATGGTGTACCATATATATCTTAGGCTTTCTTCATTTTTAAAATTCTTTTTCTGATTGTTTCTGTAGCAAAATAGTATTGAGAGATTTGCCATCAATCTTGCTAATTCTGTCTTCCACCAATTCACTTCCCTTTGCCATTCAATGTTTTATCTATTTCTGAAATTTTAGTATTAATCTTCTAGATTTCTATTTGCTATCTTTGTATGATTTCCAATTTTTCATTTATTTTTTCAGTTTTTTTCTTGTATTGTTTTCCTGAATTTGTCTAGAGTGTTTGCATTTTCTCTGACTTTGCCAATGCTTTTCTTGACCCATCTCTAGATCTGTTAAAGTTACCTAAATATAATTCTTTTGAATTCCTTACCAGGTAGTTCCAGGGCTTTTTCTTACACAGGACAGTTTTTGGCTCTGTATTTCATTCCTTGTTTGTACTGCTTTATCTTGTTTCTTTCTGTGTGCCCGAGATATTATGATGTTGTTGTGTTTTTATTTAACTGGTGATTGTATGTTGGTATGTTTGTTATTCCCAAGTTTTTTTTTTTATTTTTGACTTTGATATATCTGACTTGTGGGGCTGATAAGCTAATCTGTTTGCTATTTTGGAAGCACTTAGGTACTCAGCAGTTCTCTCCTGTTGGGTGTGCTAGAAGCTGACAACATGTGCACATTTCTTTGTTCACTGTTTCTGTAGAACCATTGAGGGCTGGTTGAACTGGTGTTGGCCACAATTTATCATTGATTAGTTGGTGAAGATGCAGGTGGTGGCCTTTTCTCAGTGGGTGGGACTTGAGAAGGTATAGATGTGGTGTGGTGGTGTTGGCATGGTTACTACCTCTTGTTGGGTAGGACAAAAAAAAACAAGAGAAAAAAAAAACTGCACACACAAAAAAGAAAATAATAAATAAAAGAGAGGAAAAACACAAGTAGAAAAACAAACAGCAACAGTCAAAAAAAGAGAAAAATAAGCCATAAGAAAAACAAGGGAAGGATAAAATGGACAAGAAAGAAAACTTAGGAGGTGGAAAAAGAAAAAGAGCAGAAAAAGGAAATAGTAATGAAAAAATAAGGAAAAACAAAGGATTGGGAAAAAGAAGGAAAAAAGAAAAAGGGGAGCAAAAAAAAAAAGGACAGAAGAAAACAGAGAAGAGAAAGAAAAGAAAAAGGAAAAAGAGAGAGAAAGAATTTAAAAAGAAAGGAAAAAACTGGGAGTCAGGGCACTCATGTGATGTTCCTTCTGGCCAAGTGTACAGCAGGGATAGGGTATCTGGTGCCAGAATGAGTTCCTGCCAGGCTAAAATGTGCCTGGAGTCAGGGTGACTGGTCTTGGAATAGGACGAGTCTCTGCCTTCCAGAAAGTGCCTTGGGGTAGGGCGCTCAGTCTGAGGTGGAATTCCTGCCAGTTCACAAGGGGGGTAGGGGAATATAATACCTCTTGTCACCAGGAGAGTTTGAGGAATAAGGGGAATATCACACCTTCCTAGTTACCAGCTACTGGTGTGGGTGCCTGTGCAGTCCTCAGCAAGTGGAACCGCTTAATGATCCTTGCAAAAGTTCACAATGGCCACCGTATCAGGCCAGTTGACAATCACAGCTTTGGTTTTTTTTTCTGTATGATTAGAATATTTTTTTAAAAAAATTTTATTTTTATTGTGATTTGGGTGAAAATTTACAGAGCAAATACACTTTCCATACAGCAGATCACATGCACTTTGTCTCATGACATTGATGACAATTTAGCACAATGCAACATCTCCTTTCCCACTTAAAAATATGGAACGCTTCAAGAATTTGCATGTCATCCTTGCACAGGGGCCATGCTAATCTTCTCTGTATTGTTCCAATTTTAGTATATGTGCTGCTGAAGCGAGCACAATAACAGTTTTGTTTGTCTCCTTGTTTCCTGTTTTCATTCAGTTTCTTCTATCAGTATTTGATTCACTTTTTTATCCTTTCAAGCTCAGGGTTCTAGGATTGTCATCTGTATCTGTTTTATATGGTTTCTCGTTACTTTGTTATAGGGAGTCTAGGTAGCATGTCTGCCTATTCTGCCTATTCCACCATATTGCTGGAAGTCTTTCCCTCTCTCTCTATGTATATATCTGTGGTAGTTCAGTTGGTGCATCAATTTGGCTGAGCCTGGTTGAGTAGCTGGATAGCTGGATATAGTATTCCCCATGATGAGACTGGTAATCAACTCCATGGTAGAATCTACTGGGAACAGCTGAGTAGCTGCCTTAAGAAATATAGTCTGCTTCCTGCATATAAGCAGAAGCCTTGTGGAAT
>NW_006921736.1:1672533-1673772 GCF_000298275.1 Orycteropus afer afer
GTGAGGAGAGGGAACCCAGGCCATGCCCCACAAGCAGTGAGGTGGGAAGCAGGTAGAGGACAGAAAAGGCAAAGGGGACCAGAACAGATCAAGGAGTCAGCTGCAGGGACCCAGGTGAGGAGAGGGAACCCAGGCCATGCCCCACAAGCAGTGAGGTGGGAAGGCAGGGAGAGGGCAGTACAGACAAAGGCGATAGGAACAGATCAAGGAATCAGTTGCAGGGGCCCAGGTGAGGAGAGGGAACCCAGGCCACCCACCACAAACACCAAGGCAGGAAGCAGGGAGAGGACAGAAAAGGCAAACTGGACTGGAACAGATCGAGGAGTTAGCCGCAGGGATCCAGGTAAGGGTGGTTGGAGAGGTTTCCAACAGGTAAAGGAGACAAACATGTCTGTCGGTTTGTCCTACTGTGGTGACGTGTTGCTGTGAGTCTTGAGGCTGTGCCATGGGTGTTTCAAACCCAGTGGGGTGCACCTGTTACACAGGTATCATCCTGGCTTGCAGACTGAGACAGACTAGGAAGAAGGAGGAGGCCATCCACTTCTCAAAGTATTGGCCAGGGGAAACCTTATGAATAGCAGAGAATCACTGTCTGATACATTACTGTGCATCTTTATGAATAGTCCAGAAACATTGTTCAGTACAGAGGAGGAAGATCAATCACTTAGCTTAGAAAGCTCTCAAAGTAGGACTGGGAAAGAGCTGCATTATCAGAGTAAAATCAGCCTTACTCATAAGGATAAGGTAAAGCTTTCAAGACCTCCATTTGCTGACGTGTCACCACTCAAATTGAGTAGAAACAGTGGCAAATGTCCATTAATAATCAGGACATGGAATGTATGACGTATAAATCTAGGAAAATTGGAAGTTGTCAAAAATGAAATGGAATGCATAAAGATTGATATCCTATGCATTAGCGATCTGAAATGGACCAGTTTTGGCCATTTTGAATCAGACATATGATGTACTATGCCAGGAATGACAGTTTAAAGAGGAATGGTGTGGCATTCATCATCAGAAAGGATGTTTCAAGATCTGTCTTGAAGTACAATGCTGTCACTGATAGGATAATATCTATACACCTACAAGGAAGACCCTATAATACTACTATTATTCAAATTTATGCACCAACCACCAAAGCCAAAGGTGAGGAAGTTGAAGATTTTTATCAACTTCTGCAGTCTGAAATTGACTGAACTTGCAATCAGGATGTGTTAATAATCACTGGTGAAAGGAATG
>NW_006921736.1:1678437-1680925 GCF_000298275.1 Orycteropus afer afer
GGCTGGTGTGTTTGAACCGCCAGCCTTCTGATTAGCAGTCAAGTGCCTTAGGCACTACGCTACCAGAAGAGTAACTAGGGGCCATAATTTCAGGGATCTCACCAGGCTCGATCAGACCAGCAAAACTGGTCCCTTTTTTTTTATGATTTTGAGTTTTGTTTCACATTGTTCTCACACTCTATCCAGGATCTCCTGCACTGATCTCCCTCAGAGTGGTTGACAGTGGTAACCAGGCACCATCTAGTTCTTCTGGTCTCATGGTCATATAGGCTAAGGATCAAATGGTCTACTAGACCCTTGGACTAATTGTTTCCATGTGTCTTTGGTTTTCTTCGTTCTCCTTTGCTGTGGATGAGAAGAGATCCATTAATGCTTTGAGATGGCCACTTGCAAGCTTTTAATATCCTAGTCACTACTCATCAGAGTAGGATTTAGAACAATATTTTGGGGTAGTATGTTGTGCCAGTTGAGCTTGATGTTCCCTGTGACCATGGTCCTAAGCCTACAGTTCCAACCACTCACTCCCTCTGGGTAGCTGGCTGTGAGTTATACGACTCTAAAACACACTGTACCAACTACAATGCCTCTTTATTCATCCAAATCTGTACTGCTTTATAATATCTCTTAAAAACTCGTTTCCATTGAGTCAATTCTGATTTATGGCAACCTCATATGTGTCAGAATAGAGCTATCTTCTATAGAGTTTTCAGTGGCTGGGTTTTTAGAATTAGATCACCAAAACTTTTTTTCAAGTAATAGCTCTTAGGAGTTGTCTTTTCATATGTTTAGGATTTGTAGGAGCCAGCTTAAGTATAAATAGCTTCTTGGCAGTTTCTCTTCCTTTCTCTTAGACCCAGAGTCTCAGTAGACACAGCAGGTATTCAACAAGATGACTTTGGAAGTAGGGCCTCTGAGAATTCACACAAGTCAGCTTTCATATTCTCTGTCTCGACAGCTTTGGGCATATAGCTCTATTCCCAGATTTAACTGGTACTTGGGAGGAAATAATAGATTTGAGTTAGGAAACATTTGTGTCTAGCTCTCCCAGCTTTCCTTCACCAATGTGCTATTGAATCTCAGCTTCAAACTGAGATCTTCCCAAGGCCAAATTAGTTCAGCTGATTTCTACCTCCTACCCTAAGTCCAGTCCAGGTCCTAGTTGGTGGGTTGATTATGAAGGGCAAATCATAAAAACCATATTATGTTAAGCTTCTGGTTACTAAGAAACAAATGATTTTTGTGACCTTGGAATTAAATGTAGCCCAGAACATTCAGCGTTATTCAGGTCATGTTGCAAATGAGCCACTGTACTCATAATGAATGTAACTCCATCATAAATTTGAGAAAAGGACATTTTCAAAAAGATGATTATCCACACTGACTGGAGAAAAATATAAGCTCAAGAAATTAGAATTCTCACTACTGCCTTGCCTCTCTTTGCTTTGCATTATTTAGAGATCTCTGGTGACTTGACTGAAGCCCTTCCTGCCCCCTAAAGCCCACAGTGCTTCAGCTTTTGGAATACACACAATCCTGATATCAAAGGAAGCACCCCTGTTGGAAGAGGTGACATTTCCCCTCTCATCTCTTGGTTAATGGGAACACCTGCATTCAAAGGTATCTTTATCTCAGTGAGAGTATCTTAAGACATGTTTGGTATTGATTTGTATTGGTTTCAGGTACATGCTAGATCAAAGCAGATGAAGGTGGGAGAAAGAAGAAAAAGGCAGAGTGGTCTTTCCAGGAGAACTGAAATATATAGACTATTTTACTTCTTTGTTTAGTTAAACTGTGTAATAATAATTAGTCAACACTTATTGAACATATGCCATGTACAACACCAGTGGTCCTCAACTCTCCCGTTCATTAGAATCTTCTGGGGCATGTCTTAAACTGTCCTGGCCTCACTTTGCAAGTCTGTGATTTAAGTGGTTGTGGGCGAGGCCTAGGAAATGGAATTTTTTTAACAGCTCCCTGGAGTTTTTTTTTTTTCCTAGTGATTTTAATATGCAATCAGAGTTGAGAACCACTATGTTAGATATTATTTAAAAGCTTTAAAATTATTAGCTCATTTAATCCTCATAATTAGTCTATAAAGTTGCTATTATCATTATCCTCAGTTTTCAATTGAGAAAATAGAAGTAAAGAGATGTTGATCCTGCCTATGGTAACAAAGAATGCAAATTTAAATCCAAGTGGTTGGATTCTAGAGTGCAATACAGGTTTAATGCAAAGATCAAGGAGACATGAATACCTCCTGCAAGGAGTCTGGCAAAAAATTAATAGAAGGCTACAAGTAGGATGCTCAGAGTATCAGCAGGGCCAGCTTCATGGTTGTGCAACCTGTGCCATGACGCAGAACCCTCATTCTTTGAAGGACCCCACACTTGATTGGGTGGTACGATAGGTTTCCAACAGTGAGGAAAACTTGTCTGTTGGTTTGTCCTACTGTGGTGACATGAGTTTTGAGGCTGAGCCACTGGTATTT
>NW_006921736.1:1681025-1681569 GCF_000298275.1 Orycteropus afer afer
ATGAAGAAAAACATGGCATCAGGATTGGAGGAAGAATCATTAACAACCTGAGATATGCAGACAATACAACTTTGCTTGCTGAAAGTGCAGATAACTTGATGCCTTTACTGATGAACATTGAGGAACACAGTCTGCAGTATGGATTATATCTCAATATAAAGAGGACAAAAGTCCTCACAACTGGACCAACAAGCAGCAACACGATAAATGAAGAAAAGATTGAGATTATCAAAGAATTCATGTTGCCTGGTTCTACAATCGAGGCCAATGGAAGTAGCAGTCTGGACACTAGATGATGTGTAGCAATGGGCAGGTCATCTGTGAAGGAACCCTTTCAAGTGCTGAGGAGCAAGGATGTCTTCTTGAGGACTAAGGTGCACCTGACACAGGACATGATATTTCCAATCACCTTGTATGCATGTGAGAGCTGGACAATGAATAAGGAAGACTGAAGAAGAGTTTATGATTTTGAGTTGTGGTGCTGGCAAAGAATGCTGAAGGTACCATGGACTGCCAAAAGAACTAACAGATCTGTCCTGGAGGA
>NW_006921736.1:1684996-1689325 GCF_000298275.1 Orycteropus afer afer
GGCAGTGTTTCATTCTGCTGTGCATGGGCTTGCTATGAGTCAGAGATGACTCAATGGCACCTAACAACAACAACACTTGACTGTGTCCTTGTTGTAGCACCTTACTGATTCTTAATAACTTTTGAACAAGTCAGTTCTTAATAAGTCTGTATGGTCAGTCCTAATTATTGGCTTAATGGAAATTGTATGTTGAGCCATTTTCTCTGGTTATTTGATTATATGCATGTTGAGGTGGGTGGGTTATTTACTTCCCTGGAATACTTTCAGACAAGCTCAGATCCCTGAACCCCTTCTTTGAGACTACCCAATTCCTAAAGCTGGGAAAGCAAACATAAAAGTTGTGACTAGCGAGAAGGAGATCTGTGAGTTGAAATTATGCAAATGCAGGGGGCAAAATCTAAATAAAAACCAAAACCAGTTTTAAAAAATCAGTTGTCATTGAGTCGACTCAGAATCATGGTGACTCTTTGTGTGTCAGAGTATAAGTGTGGCTGATTTTTTTTTTCTTTACTATTGTGTGAAGGTCTTTATTACAGATAATTTGGGATATTTACAGACTTTATAAAACATATTATTATATTGAATAGTCTTGTGTATACATCTTAAGTTTCACTTGAATATCATTTAAATAGATATCTAAGACTGGGATTCTTGGGTCAAGAGATGAATGCATATGTATTTTTGCTTTATAAAGTTGGTACCTTTTACAGTGTAACAGTGATTGTGAGAATGGCACACGATCGGGCAGTGTTTTGGTCTGTTGCATATAGGATCACTATGAGTTGGAACTGAGTTTACAACACTTAAAAATAACATCAATAACACATAAGAATGCCTGTTTTCCCCCATCCACTTCAGTGGCTGATTTTTTGGAAGTAGATCTCCTGGGTGAACATGAAGCTCGAACCATTTGGTTAGTAGCCAAATGAGTTACTGCTTGCACCACCAGGGTCTCCAGCAGTGTTCTGAAAGGACAGTTAATGTTTATTTAGTACTTTGTATATTGTCAGCAATGGTGTCAACAGGTAGGTATGGGGGGTGTAGACTATACTTAGTGACACTGGCAGAGGGAATGACACCAGAATGACTGTCTCAAATTTTTGGGCAGTGTTTCAGCAGAAATTTATTATTTTTTATACAATATGCTTATAGTTAATTATAGCAACAAAAACACATTTTTGCAAACCTAGCTAAAGTGTGCATGGGTAATACTCTATTCTAATTTACTTTTTGAACGTTTTAATGTGATGTGGTCAGAGCTGTCATTATTACCTAATTACAAAAGGTGTGTCCAATTACGAAAGGTGTGTCTGCACATGCTACAAGCATATTCTGCTGTTTTCATTGCTTCCAATTTTTTAATAGTCACTAGTTTTGTCAACTTTTCTGGTATTTTAGCTGTCATATTAAAATTATTATTTGTGAACCTGTATCAAGAACTTTTTTTGGAATGAATCACTAATTAAAGAAAAAAAAAAAAAAAAACAGACTCACTGCTGTCAAGTTGGATCGGACTCATACCAACCCCTCCTTGGGTTTCTGAGGTGTTATCTCTATGGAAATTGATTGCCCAGTCTTCCTTCCGAGGAGTGGCTGGTAGGTTTTAACCGCCAGCTGCTGGTTAGCAGTCAAATGCCTTAGGCACCGCACCACCAGAGCTCCTAATTAAAGGAAAAGAGGGAGAAAAATAAAAAAAAGACTCTTCCCAGTTACTAATAATTCTATAACTAATAATGTTGTTAAGAACACTGCATCAGGATTGGAAGAAGGGTCATTACCAACTTGTGATAATGGCGGATGACACAACCTTGCTTGCTGAAAGTGAGGATGACTTGAAGCACTTATTGATGAAATTAAAGACTACAGTCTGCAGTATGGCTTACACCTCAACATAAAGAAAATGAAAATCCTCACAATTGGATCAATAAGCAGCATCATGATAAATGGAGAAAAAATTGAAGTTGTTAAAGATTTCATCATATTACTTGATTCCACAATCAACGCCAATGGGAGTGGCCATAAAGATATCAGACACATATTGCATTGGGGACATCTTCTGCAATAGACCTCTTTGAAATGATAAAGAGCAGAAATGTCTCTGCAGACTAAAGTGCACCTAACCAAGCCATGGCGTTTCCAGTTGCCTCATATTCATGTGAAAGCTGGACAATGAATAAGGAAGACTGAAGAAGAATTGATCCCATTGAGTTGTGGTGTTGGTACAGAATACTGAAAATACCACGGATTGCGAGAAGACCTAACAGATCTGTCCTGGAAGAAGTGCAGCCAGAATGCTCCTTGAAAGTGAGAATAGCCAGACTTTGTCTCACTTATTTAGGTCATGTTGACAGAAGGGACCATTCCCTGGAGAAAGATATCATGGAGGTTAAGTGGAGGGTCAGCCAAATAGGTGATGACCCTCAAGGAGATGAATTGACACAGTAGCTGCAATGATGGGTTCAGAAATAGCGAGGATTGTGAGGCTGGCACAGGACCCAACAATGTTTCCTTCTTTTGTACATAGGGTTGATATGAGTCAGAGCTGACTCGATGGCGATAAAACAACAACAAAAATAATGTAATTCACTGTAGAGAGATTTTATAAAACAATTGTTTTTACTATCCTTATAATCCAAGAAATACTACATTTAAGTAATCTACAACTAGATTTATCACACATTATTCTGTGAATAAAATTGATAATGAACATTACTAATGATTCTGTATGGGGTGATCTTGGAAGAGATCCGTGGGCAGTTGTGATATCATGAGTTACTGCATTGGTATCCACCATAGTGATGCTACTGATTCTCAACACTGTTCTAGAAATCTACATACTTTGTTTCATTAAATATTTGAGATAATAAAAATCTATGACATAAGTATTATTTTATCTTCTTTTTTGATAATTAAGATTTTAATTATAATCATACTTTTTAAATATACTTCACTTTTTATAGCAGTTTTAGGAGAAAAGTAGAGAGTGTTCTCATATGCTCTTTCTTCCCCTGCACAGTTTTAAACCCTTTTTGTACATAGATGAGGGAAATGAAATACAGAGGTTAAGTAACTTATTGAAGGTAATAGGGCCATCTGAGAGGAGGAATTGAGGCTGAAAGAAGACCTGCACACTTCCCAGTTGTTGTTGTTGTTGTTAAGTGCTGTCGAGTCATTTCCGACTCATAGCGACCCCATGCACAGCAGAATGAAACACTGCCTGATCCCGCGCCAGCCCCACAATCCCTGCTATACTTGAGCCCATCATTGCAGCAACCGTATCAATCCATCTCATTGAAGGCCTCCCCCTCTTTCCTGGATGGAATAAAGCTTTTGGGACCTTCATTTGCTGGTGTAGTATGACTCAAGAAGAAACCACTACAAATATTTATTAATAATTAGAACGTGGAATGTTCAAAGTATGAATCTAAAAAAATTGGAAGTTGTCAACAATGAAATGGAATACATAAAGATTGATATCCTAGGCATTAATGAGTTGAAATGGACCTGTATTGACCATTTTGAATCAGACAAACATGGTCTACTGTGCCACAATGACAAATTGAAGGGGAATGGCATCACATTCATACTCAAAAGAACATTTCAAGATCTATCCTGCAGTGCAATGCTGTCAGTGATAGAATATTCATATACCTATGAGGAAGGCCATTTAATACCACTATTATTCAGTAGAATAACCACTAAAGCTAAAGTTGAAGAAAGTGAATATTTTTACCAACATTGGCAGTGGGAAATTCACCAAACATGCAAAGAAGTTGTATTACTAATTACTGGTGATTGGAATGCAAAAGTTGGAAACAAAGAAGAAGCATCAGTAGCTGGAACATATGACCATAATAAAGGAAATGATGCCAGAGACCACATGATGGAAATTTGGAAGACAAACAACTTATTCATTGCAGATACCATTTTCCCACAACATAAGCAGTGACTAGTCATACACATGAACTTAGCTAGAGGGAACACACAGGAATCAAATCAACTACATCTGTGGAAAGAAGTGATGGAGCAGCTTAGTATCATCAGTCAGAACAAGGCCAGGAGATGACTGTGGAACTGGTCATCAATTGCTTGTGTGTAAGTTCAAGTGGTAGCTGGAGAAAATTAAAACAAATCCATGAGAATCAAAATATGGCCTTGATTATATCCCACCTGAATTTGGAAATCATCTGAAGAATAGATTTGGTCCATAGAACACCAGTGACCAAAGACTAGATGGGTTGAAGAAAGGAAAATGTCAATAAAAAGACAAGAAAGGACCAAAATGGATGTCATAAGAGACTCTGAAACTTTATCTTAAATGGACAGTAA
>NW_006921736.1:1689760-1691551 GCF_000298275.1 Orycteropus afer afer
TGAAGAAAGAAAGCCAACCTGCATTGTAAGATTTGGTGAAAAATAAGAATCCAGGAAGTGAAGAAAGACCTATTAAAATGTTTCAACAAATGGATGCTGCACTGGAGGTTCTCACTTGTTGTGTTAGACTGGGTTCTCTAGAGAATGAAACACTGCCTGGTCTTGTGCCAGCCTCATGATACTTGCTATACCTGAGCCCATTGTTGCAGCCACTGTGTCTGTCCATCTTGTTGAGAGCCTTCCCCTTCTTCATTGACCGTCTACTTTGCCAAGCATGATACCCTTCTCCAGAGAATGGTTCCTTCTCACAACATGACCAAAGTAGGTGGGACAAAGTCTGTCCATTTTTGCTTCCAAGGAGCCAGCTGCACTTCTTCCAGGACACATTAGTCCTTTTAGAAGACCATGGTACTCTTACCATTCTTCTCTGACACCATATCTGAAAAGCATTAACTCTTCTTTGGTATTCCTTATTTATTGTCCAGCTCTCACATGCATATGAGGTGATTGAAAATACCATGGGTTGGGTTAGGCACACCTTAGTCTTTAAGTAGACATATTTGCTCTTCAGCACTTGCAAGAGGTCTTTTGCAGATTTGCCCAATGTAATACCTTGTCTGATGTCTTGACTGCTTCCATTGGTGTTGATTGTAGAACCAAGAAATGTGAAATCCTTGACAACTTCAGTCTTTTCTCCATCCACCATGAAGCTGTTCATTGGGCCAGTTGTGAAGATTTCTGTTTTCTTTATATTGAGATGTAAACCATACTACAGATTGTAGTCTTTAATCTTCATCAGGAAGTGTTTCAAGTAATCCTCACTTTCAGCAAGCAAAGTTGTGTCATCTTCATATTGCAGGTTGTTAATGAGTCTTCCTCCAATCCTGATGCCACAATCTTCTTCATGTAATCCACCTTCTCATATTATTTGCTCAGCATACAATTTGAGTAAGTATGGTGAAAGCATACAACCTTGACACACTCCTTTCTTGATTTTGAACCATGCAGTATCCCCTTGTTCTGTTTGAATGACAGCCTCCTGATCTATGTACAAGTTCCTCATGAGTACAATCAAGTGTTCAGGAATTCCCATTCTTCTGAATGTTATCCATAATTTGTTGTGATTCACACAATCAAATACTTTTGCTAGTCAATAAAACATAAACAAACATCTTTCAGGAATTCTTTGCTTTCAGCTAAGATCCATCTGACATCAACAATGATATCCCTCGTTCCATATCCTCTCTTGAATCCAGCTTGCATGTCTGGAAGCTCTCAGTCAATATACTGCTGCAACTGTTTTTGAATTATCTTAGTAAGATTTTACTTGCATGTGATATTAATGATATTGTTCAATAATTTCCACATTTTGTGGGATCACCTTTCTGTGGAATGGGTACAAATATGGATCTCTTCCAGTCAGTTGTCCAGGTAGCTGTCTTCCAAATTTCATGGCATAGACAAATGAGTGCCTCCAGCACAGCATCCATTTGTTGAAACATCTCAGTGAGTATTCCATCAATTCCTTGGAGCCTTGTTCTTTGCCAATTCTTTCAATGCAGCTTCAACTTCTTCCTTCAATAGGAAGGAATATCTTGACCATATGCCACATCCTGAAATGGATGAAAATTGAGAAGGTCTATCTGGTACAATGACTGTGTATTCCTTCCATCTTGAGGCTTCAATTTTTTCTTCAGTTCTTTCAGCTTGAGAAATGCCAAGTGTGTTGTTCCCTGTTGGTTTTCTAACTCCAGATCTTTGCACATTTCATTATAGTAATTGGCTTTCTCA